>NC_090449.1:513510499-513813530 GCF_031143425.1 Pleurodeles waltl
TTGTGTATATTTGGCATCCTCATACTGAGAGTACTCACTGAAATACTTTTGGCATATTGTCATAAAAATAAAGTACCTTTATTTTTAGTATATCTGTGTATTGTGTTTTCTTATGATGTTGTGCATATGACACCAGTGGTATAGTAGGAGCTTTGCATGTCTCCTAGTTCAGCCTAAGCTGCTCTGCTATAACTACCTTCTATCAGCCTAAGCTGCCAGAAACACCTCTTCTACACTAAAAAGAGATAACTGGACCTGGTACAGAGTGTAAGTACCCCTTGGTACCCACTACAAACCAGGCCAGCCTCCTACAACGCTGCAGTGTTAACCACCAGTAGATCATCGGACCTCGCGCACAGTACCACTACCGAATAAGCATCTCTAACCGCATAGAATTTAAAAAAAGGAATCAGCCAGCGTCATTGGGAGGAATCATGTTCATTACAGAACAGGAGGACGTGGGTTACATTATCTATCCCACCAAAACTACAGTCACAGCCGTCTGCACCGTGGCAAGCCTGTGGGTGCGCATTACATAGTCCCTAGTCATCAGGAAGCCCAACCTGAACTTTACATTCACAGTTCTTCTTTACTCAGGATATAACATGTCCAGATACTCAGTGCACACAGGACCAAGGGTGCTACTGAAGAAATTATTCTCAATAGGCCCTGGCCTCAACTCCAGGCAATTCTGCATCATCATATGCACTCGGTACTGCTCTTCAATTAGGTCTGCGGTGTTTTGCCTGACATTGCTGAGGGCAGCCCACAGGGATCCCATCTGTAAATAATTTAAAACAGTCTGGATATGAACTGACCACGTTCTCCCCCTGCACTCCTTTTTGTGGGTAGCATCTTCTAGCATTTCTAGATACACAGCAGATTTTAGGTTTCTTATCAGCCTAACCCAATAGAGGCTTGGTCTTGACGCTGAGGTTTTGAAAATTGGGGTGAAATTTAACTCCCCATAGAGTGCCACCAGAGGGGTGCCCAAACCCCAACCTAAGCAAGGCTCTAAGCAAGTTATTATCAGCCACCTGAAGCTGTTGCACTTTCGCAAACCCCAGAATTCTGCCCCATATAGAGCCGCCGCCACTGCCCTCTGCTTATATATTTGCAAAATGATGCTCATGCTTATGGCGCCGGCTTTACATCTACATTTCAGTACTGCACCCGCCATTTGTCGTAGGACGTAACATAATAATGGAGGAGCCCCAGGAGTTGGGCATGGCATTGCCAGTTAATGCAGCATTAAACACTTTAGTGAGAATACCAACCCACCAATGGAGTCCCTCGATATATATATATATATATATATATACATATATACAGTATATATATATATATATATAGGGGCTAAATAAGATCTAGGCTCCCTGTGTCTCTTAATTTCTTTCAGTGCTCTCTTTACCTCAGGTACCAAAATAACTATTGTTGTATGAGGGTTAGTGCAGGCTTTCTGGGGTCAATACACTATAGAGAACTAAAGTGCCTGGTCCACACTACTAGGCCAGTATGGGTTTCTACACTGTTTACTCCTCCCTTGTCGACCCATGTAACCAGCTCCCAGAACCTTCTAGTGGCTTTCTCATGCGGGCCCCTCTCAATTCCTCCCTGAGTGCCAGCTGGTGCAACCATCTTTTGGTTTTCAAGAGGAGCTTATCAATTCCCTGATACTCCCAAAAGAGCAATTCACACTCGTCACCAGAATGGCGTTGGACCCTGGAGACGGACACATCTTTCTACATTTTATAACATTCATCATCAAACCAACTGGTCCAGGCACTTTGGCTCCCTCCATTATGGCCCATGGTATTAATTCTGAAGAGCTATATTTTTGACGCAGTTTTGTGTCAAAAAGTGTAGCGCCAGCTTGTGTCATTCCGGAGCGCCAGCCGGGAGCCATATTTATGGAACCCGGCAAGCTGGTGCAAACGGTGTGTTACCGTCTGGGAAAATGACGTTAGCCAGGTGGGATGGGGGTATGGGGGAAAGAGATTTTGCACCAAAAAATTACACTAGGCTGTTAGAGGCAAAACAAAATGCTGTTAACCAGCCTAGCGTAATTTCCTGATGCACAACCATCCCTAACACATGACTCCTGTCTTAGCAAAGACAGGAGTCACGTGCATCACCCCAGTGGCCAGCACAGGGGACCAGTGTCCCCTGGGCATGGCCATTGCACCCAGTCCTGTGCAGACAGCCCCATGTCAGGGCCCCCAGTAGCACTTAGAAACATTTTCAAAAATACTTACCTATACTTAGCCTTCTTACCTGTGATGGGGTCCCCCATCCTCTGGTGTCCCTCTGGTGTGGGTCTTCCTGGGGCTTGAGGTGGGCACCTGTGGGCCCTTTCCATGGTGTTTGGCCATGGAAATGGGTGCACAGGTCCCCTAGCGCCTGGTCTGACCCAGGCATTAAATAATAGCCCCAAGCAGGCTTAGGTCCATTATTTAGGCCCGCCTTCCACCTGTGCACCATTTTTGCATTGGGGATAAATATGGCGCTACGGGCTTAGAGTCATTTTTTGGATGGGAACGCCTACTTTGCATCTCATTGACGCCAGGTGGGTTCACCCACACAAAAAATGACATTAACTTCTATATTTTGACGCTAGACAGGTCTAGCGTCAAAATATAATATAAATATGGAGTTACGTTTTCGCAAGATAAATGACGGAGAAATGGCACAAACAGAGTATTAATATTCCCCCTGATTTCATTGCTGTTACTTGGTGAGTTGGTAGTTTCACCATATTTTGCTATGTTTACTGGGGGAGGAATTGGTCCAGATTTCCTCTCGCAAGCTTGGATTGTGTGGCTGCCATCATTAAGAGATTGTTAAGGTGGAATGTATCATGGGCTATCGATTTTCTCAAATTTGTTGGAGGGTCTGTCTGGGAAGCTGCATCCAGTTTCCCAACTTAATGTGCTGGAACATAAAGTATCTGGATGAGCAGTGATGCTATATGATCGGACTCATCTAGTGACTTTTCTAGGAGCGAAATTATCGAAAACAGGATTCTATTAAGATCGTTGATAGTCTCCAAGAATACAAAATCTCGCTGAACCTCCAAATTGGGTGAAATATGCCCCAGGAATTGTTTTCCTGTGTTATTCAAGAAGATTGAATCGGAAAAGTGAGGCCCTCCCATGGAAGCTCTGCTACGTTCTGTCGGTGGGGTGTCTCAGGCAACCTGGGCCTCCACTGAGTCTTCCAATATGATGATCAGGTCCGTTGAGTTCCTGGATCCCTCTTTGGGCCCCTTGTTATGTACCTGAAAAAAATGCTGCTGGCTCACCAAGTGGTACATCAGGCAAGGTATAATCCAGAAACATTAGGGAAGTTGTGCTCAGCTAATCATTACCTGGACATTTATCAACCTGCTGTGCAAGCATTCCTGCAAGGCTAGCTGGAGGATAGCTGGTAGACTTGTGAGGTTTGGGGGGCGTCAGGATTTTCACTTGGTTTCTCTATGGGCTTCATTGGGGGACTTCACTAGGCACTGTGAGGTATCTATTATGCTTATTTGAGAAAGGGGTTGTATTTGCCCCTAGAGCTGGGACTGGGGTCCTTGGATGACACTGCCATTCCAATAGTCACTATTGCACTTGTGGCCCGTCACTTCTAGGGTTCTGCTGCCCATTCTATCTTCACTATGAACATCCGGTTTGCTTTTACCAAGGGTCAGTTCTGGAGCAGCCTGTTTTCCAAGTCGGACGCTTGCCGGGTTTGCAGGACTCTGTTAACTGCCCTTTCCTTTTGAATAGTTTGCCAGTAATTTATTATGGACCCTCAATGAGCACCTCGGGCCGTCAGTTTATTGCGTCTATTTGCTAGAACCATGATACAACTGCGATATCGTAGTGCTTTTAAGCAAGCAAGGGGCTATCTTTCTTTCCGCTTTACTGAGCAGGCTATTTCTATTAATCTTCTCCGATCCTCCACTCTCCAACCACCAACTAATGCGAAGGACACTGCCTCAAAGTCCTAGCAAAAATGCTCAACACAGTGGCAAAATAGGAGGAGCGAGTGCAGGGTCCAACCTGTCTGGCAGAGTCTGGTATGGAGGGGGTAGGGGATGTGGCAGTTATTGAAGGGGGAATGGCATATGTAGCAGGAGTCAAAATAAAAACAAATTGTGTTCAAAATTCACAAACTCAAGATTCAGAATTGTGGGGTTGTAGAAATCTGGTGGGGGCAAGGGCAGGAGCCCTCCCCAGGCTGCAAGCTGCACCTGAACCTAGGTGGGTGGCTTCTGCTGCGAGGGGGGTCAACCTAGTGCCGCAGCCCTAACACTGCTGTATCCCTATTACACCCCCTCTATCGCAATACTACTTGAAGAGAGGCATGCCATCAGAGCCCGCCACAGTCCGTATGCCACAAGACACTAAGCAGGGAACAGGAGAGCCACGGTATGAAGAACGCACACCCACTTACTGCGGTAGGATCCTCACTTGTTGAAGTGCCGGCACTGCCACTGTTGCTGCTCAGATCAGGTAGATTCCTCTCCACTAGTCCGTGAAGCAAAGCCCATTTACTGGTAGCTTCGAGGAGGCCCATGTTAAACCTCACGGCTGGAAGTGAGGTGAGAGTGGGGGGAAACTAGCATATGGGTTGGATAATGAGAGAGAAGCCATGTGGCCCAAGCTTCAAACCCCACTGCCGCTGCACCCCCTGTGTCCGTGCAGCAGATGGCAGCAAATGGCAGCAGTTGTTCCCAGCAGATGTGGTTGACACTGGTCTTCACCCTTCGCTGCAGGGTAAATCAGAGAGTGGCACATGGGCATGCGGACCGCACACCCGGCAGCCTATACTCCGGTGCCCGGGTGGCAGAAAAAATGGATGGCAAGCCGCCATGCTCTCTGCTCTCCAAGCCAGTTACTAGGTTCCAAGCAACTCTCCCTCCTGCTATGTCCGTGTTGCGTCTCAGTATCTCGCGTCTCTTGTGTCTAGATGACTTCACATTATTGACAGAGGTCAGCAGTGCTATGTAGGTGTTAATACCAAATATAATCCATGCCCATGAAGGCAGAGCTGTGCAGTTCTTACATGCTCAATTGCTACTGCTCGATTACATAGAGATAACAGGGTCAGGCAGCAAAGAGGTTACTTCAATCTGGTGTGTTCAGGCTTCAGAGAGATCTAGTGATAATATCAAAACTTTATTTACATAAATGATAAAATGCCTCATAAAAATGTGGTAATGATAACAAAGAAACAAGTGCTCTAGTACCAGGGAACCACGATCAGCAATAACTCTTCCAAACACAATCATCAGCCATACAATAGCAAGTAACTACACTTATTTCACAATAATTAAAAACATCTACATTGTCTGCAGCTTTACACCAAATAGAACAATCTGTTAATATATATAATATTGCCAATAAGTTAAACATGTCAAATTCATGACTTAATTACCGTCTTCCTTCAGAATATTAAAAATAACCTTTCAGTGCTATGTAACAAAATATATACCAGCACAAACATCAATATACACCAGATACAGATGACATTCTTTTAACATTTTGATGAAAAAGATAGAGTCATTTGCCACAACAGCTAGCAGGTATGATCATACTGCTGTTCCTTACTACCACATCTAGGCGATTTCTTTTGTGTAGCTATGCCCAACTCCTTTACCATGGTGAACCCAACCATTTTTTCTAGCATTTCAGTCCATTTTACTTTACCCATTCCCCTTCTAGGCAGTCTGTTATAAAGAAGATCAGACAATGTTGTCAACATTTCTGTCCATTTAGCAAAGTCCTCCGTTACTTTGTCATCTCTCCGTGCTTTTTTCACAGAATAACGTTGTTGTTTTTTTAAAACATCTTTATGTGCGGTTTCTTCTTGAGGGCAGAGGAACATCGCCCCACCGCCCAGTGTGAGCTGCGCAGGCATAAATAAAATGACACTGAAAAAAATGTCATTATAATTTTATTTTTACCGTTGCATTGCACACTACAGTAGCACCAGCCCCGAGCCCAGAGATATGCTGGGCATGTCTGCTGCCGATTGGCAGTAGAGAACAGAAGCAGGGCTAACTTGATCCTCCAAAGTGTGCATGTCACTTTGGCCCGCTGTTTGACATGCGCACGTTGAATCTCTCCACTCAGCTGTCTTAAGACAGCTGGGGGGAGACCAAGCACGGGCCTCCAGGGCCTAAAGGAGTGTCCAGTCAGCTTGCTCCATCTAATCCAGGCTGGTTAACAGCAGTAGAGCAGTGTCTGGATTGGTTAGGGGAGCTCATCTTCTATAGCTTAGACAGCAGAAGAACACAAAGAGGACGCACAGCCCGTGGGTATGTGCAGTTTTATTTTATTTTATTTTATTTTATTTTATTTTATTTTATTTTATTTTATTTCAAATGTGTAATGCATGTAATTGTAGTGGTTGTGTTTTATTTTGTGGTTAGTGGTATGTTTTTAATTGGGCTTTTGGAGGGAGGGTGTATTTTATTCTGGGCTTTTGGAGGGAGGGGGTCTTTATTTTTGTGTTGGGCAGTGGTAGGGCACCTTACTCACACCACCACTTTCAAAGGGTACCAACCGGCCCTGTTTATATATATTTTTCAATTAACAACATTTTATATACTCCATCCAAAAAGTCAGCCTAACTATTGTACCATAGTTCTTTTGGTGCACATCAAAAATCATCAATTTGATTATCAATGCTATTTTTCCACTATGAGGTAAATGGCATTGGCTCATGTAAGTGCATTGCGTCATTTCTGGATTGTGTACTAAGGCCCGTATTTATACTTTTTGGCGCTAAACTGCGCTAACGCAGTTTAGCGTAAAAAAAATTAGCGCCGGCTAACGCCATTCTGAAGCGCCATGCGGGCGCCGTATTTATTGAATGGCGTTAGCCGGCGTTAGCAGACCGGCGCTGCCTGGTGTGCGTGGAAAAAAACCACGTACACCAGAAAGCGCCGGCGTAGGGGAAAATGGCGTATGGGCGTCTTAAAATGGGGCAAGTCAGGTTGAGGCAAAAAAATCGCCTCAACCCGATTTGCGCCATTTTTTTACGACGCCCATCCCCCATTAACATGACTCCTGTCTTAGTAAAGACAGGAGTCATGCCCCCTTGCCCAATGGCCATGCCCAGGGGACTTATGTCCCCTGGGCATGGTCATTGGGCATTGTGGCATGTAGGGGGGCACAAATCAGGCCCCCCTATGCCAAAAAAAAATATAAAAAAATATACTTACCTCAACTTACCTGAATGTCCCTGGGGTGGGTCCCTCCATCCTTGGGTGTCCTCCTGGGGTGGGCAAGGGTGGCAGGGGGGGGTCCCTGGGGGCAGGGGAGGGCACCTGTGGGCTCATTCTGAGCCCACAGGTCCCTTAACGCCTGCCCTGACCCAGGCGTTAAAATCTGGCGCAAATGCGTTTTTTTTTGACCCGCCCACTCCCGGGCGTGATTTTTGCCCGGAAGTATAAATACGACGCTTATGCGTCTGAGTCATTTTTTAAGACGGGAACGCCTACCTTGCATCTCATTAACGCAAGGAAGGGGTTCACGCCAAAAAATGACGCTAACTCCAAGAACTTTGGCGCTAGACTCGTCTAACGCCAAAGTATAAATATGGAGTTAGTTTTGCGTCGAATTTGCGTCGAAAAAAACGACGCAAATTCGGCGCAAACGGAGTATAAATACGGGCCTAAGTTTTGTCAGGGATTCATTTCCATCAAGCTTTGTTTAATTTCTCAAGATAGTGACATTACCCCTTTTTAGTTGCTCTGCCACTTCAGTCCAATAATCTGTCAACTTACTACATGTCCACACAACACACGGATGTGGTAAGAAAAATTCAATATTTTCTCTGGGGCGTAACATAGGTATGATGTACATAATAAAAATAGACTAATTTGAATCTGGCATTATTGGCTACATCTTGCATGTGGTAAGAAATATTCAAAATATTTTATGGGGCGTAACATATATATGTTGTTAATAATAAAAATAGACCAGTTTGAATCTGGCGTTATTGGCTACAGCTTGCACTAGGGCACAAGCCCTAGTCTAGTCACTGTCCGTAAGTGGCCTCCCACTGGCTGCACGCCTTAAGGGGCGTGGTCTTACTATCCTTCTTTAATGTGATGTATAATTGTGACAGCATGACTCTAGTGGACCCTTCATCTAGGATGAATTCCACCATATGTGTCTCCCCTGGTTTAGTTAGAAAATCAGTCCAAATGTCTTGTGTAGTTCTGGACTTTTTGGAAAATTGAAGAAACTGACCAAACTCCAGGTAAATGTCTGCTCCGCCTCTACCAAAATTAATGTGTTTACCATCTGTAGGTTGCTGGCCTGGTTTGTAGTGGGTACCTTGGGTACTTACACCTTGTACCAGGTCCAGTTATCCCTTATTAGTGAAATGTAGTAGTGTTCTAGCAGCTTAGGCTTATAGAGGTAGGTATAGAAGAGCAGCTTAGGCTGAACTGGGAGACATGCAAAGCTCATGCAATACCACTTATAGTTACACAGTACTTATACACAAGTAAAGACAATACTCAGTGTTACCAAAAATAAAGGTAGTTTATTTGGGTGACACATTACTAAAAATATCTTAGAGGTAATACTCCTTCTGGAGGTAAGTAGTATACACAATATATAAACTAGACACCAAAATAAGTCAAGTAATTAGACATAGGATAGTGCAAACAATAGGAAATGGTATAGAATGCAATGGGAGAAAATAGGTCTAGGGGCAACACAAACCATATGCTAAGAAAGTGGAATGCTAATCACAAATTCCCCCCTAGACAAGTATAGTGTGTGTAGAATCGCTGGGAGAGTAAGAATACAGTAAAGGTAAGTAAATTACCACAACCCAGAGCCCAGAAAATCAGAAGTAAAGTACTGCAAGTTTCCTTAGGACACACTACACCTTGTGATTGGAATTATTGGAAGAACCAACCAAGTCTGCAAACAACAAACAGTGGATTCCTGGACCTGAAGACCTTCAAAAGAAGGATAGCAAGTCTAGAAGTTCCAGGAAGGACAGGAGCCCCTGCCAACCCAGAAGAGGGTGCAAAAGAAGAGTCCCCGTTGGACAAAGACTGCAGAAATGCACCCTAGGAAGATGACAGCGGGTTCCTGCATTATGCAAAGGATGTCCCATGTCGTGAAGATGGATGCAGGCGAGTTTTGGCACTGGATTCCTCCAACAAGCCTTATTCCGGCAAAGTCGCATTTTGCATCAACTAGGCCCTATCTGGACCCAGGAGGGACCTGGGGGCCTCAACTCTGTGTGAGGAGGAAGAGGGGGCTCTCAGCACTTCAGAGAGCCCTCAGAGCACCATATAGCACCCACGAGTGTCCCAGGACACGGGGACAAAGGAGGTGCAAAATGCGGTTGGTGCAGCACTATAAAAGAAGGTCCCACGCTACTGGAGATCAACTCAGAGAATTGAGCTTCGCAGGATAGAGTGTTGGGGACCTAGGCTAGGCTGTGCATGATGGAATTTTGCAAATAGTGCACACTGGCCTCAGGAAGTGAAGAAGACATGGTGCACAGGGGTACTGTCGTTCTGGGGGAAGGCAAGGTCTTACCTCCTCCAAATTGCGACAACAGGACATCAGGACAGTCTGTGTCGATGAGGTCCACTCTCTGTGTTCCAAGGAGCATGCTTGTCGCTGTGAGAGGAGTCCAAGAGAATGGGTCGTCGACTTAGGAGGTGCCTGCGTGAGCAGGGGAATGACTCCGTCACCCCACAGGAGATTTCTTTGGTCCTTCTGGTGCAGGATGAAGACAGGGAGTCCTCGGAGTGTGCACACCGTGGAAACTGTTGCAGTTGCTGGGTGGAGCTGAAGTTGCAGAAGAAAAGTATCCCTTGTGGATACTTTGTTGCTGTTACAGTGGGTCCTGGAGCAGGCTGCGGTTAATCTGAGGTCAGAGGATGAAGTAGTGGTTGCAGAGGATTCCTGCTGGGAACTTGCAAGTAGAATCTGAAGAGACCCCACAGGAGAGACCCTAAATAGCCCTGAAATGGGGATTGGCTACCTTATCAGGTAAGGACCTATCAAGAGGGGTCTCTGATGTCACCTGCTGGCACTGGCCACTCAGAGCCCTCCAGACTGCCCCACACCTTGCAAAGCAAAATGCCTGAAGTCTGGGACACACTGGAGGAGCATTGGGGACCACCCCTAGGGTGGTGATGGACAGGGGAGTGGTCACTCCCCTTTCCTTGTCAAGTTTCACGTCAAAGCAGGGGACAAGGGGTCCCTGAACCGGTTGTAGACTGGCTTATGTAAGGAGGGCACCATCTGTGCCCTTCAAAGCATTTTCAGAGGCTGGGGGATGCTACCCCTCCCCAGCCTGTAACACCTATTTCCAAAGGGAGAGGGTGTAACACCCTGCTCCCAAAGGAAATGCTTTGTTCTGCCTTCCTGGGACTGAGCTGCTCAGACCCCAGGAGGGCAGAATCCTGTCTGTGAGGTGACAGCAGCTGTAGCTGCAGTGCAAGCCTCAGAGAGCTGGTTTGGCAGTACTGGGAGTCGATGGTGGAGCCCGCAGGATGCATGGCATT
The DNA here is from genome assembly GCF_031143425.1 of Pleurodeles waltl. Lineage (NCBI taxonomy): Eukaryota > Metazoa > Chordata > Amphibia > Caudata > Salamandridae > Pleurodeles > Pleurodeles waltl. The sequence continues at coordinate 513,521,040 of NC_090449.1, forward strand.
GGCTCCCCAATACCGGATTTGGAATTAGACACCTTTTATGGCTATATTCGGAGTTACCATTGTGAAGATACATATAGGTATTGACCTATATGTAGTGCACGCGTGTAAAGGTGTCCCCACACTCACAAAGTCCAGGGAAATGGCCCTCAACTACGTGGGGGCACCTGTGCTAGTGCAAGGGTGCCCTCACACTTAGTAACTTTGCATCTAACCTTCAGCAAGTGAAGGTTAGACATATAGGTGACTTATAAGTTACCTAAGTGTGGTGAAAATGGCTGTAAAATAACGTGTGTGTTATTTCATGCAGGCTGCAGTGGCAGCCCTGTGAAAGGGTTTGTCTGAGCTCCTTATGGGTGGCAAAAGAAATGCTGCAACCCATAAGGATCTCCTCGAACCCCAATGCACTGGGTACCTAGGTACCATATACTAGGGACTCATAAGGGGGGGGTCCAGTGTGCCACTTGAAATTGGTAAATGAATTCACTAGCCTATAGTTACAAATTTAAAAGAAGAGAGAGCATAAACACTGAGGTTCTGATTAGCAAAGCCTCAGTGACACAGTGAAGTACTATACAGACACACACATTGGGCCATAAACTATGAGCACTGGGGTCATGACCAGCAGGATCCCAGTGAGACAGGCAAAAACATACTGACATACAGGTAAAAATGGGGGTAACATGCCAAGAGAAATTGTACTTTCCTACACCATTCCAATACAAAAAGTCCAGCAGTGTCTGACCCCCCCCCCCAGCCACTGCCTTACACTCATAGTGTTTTGCATCTATCAGAATGATTTCTGCCACCACATATTTAGTGGCCTGGTGTGAGGCGAACAGTGCAAGATCTGCTTGATGGTCATCTCCCAGGCCACTGAGACCTTTCGTACTATGAATGGGCAAACCACTGTCTCATGGGAGCTGCTCATAAGGAATTTAGGGAGCTTTTTATCCTCAACTGCAGACTAAAATATATTTTTAATAAATATTTGTACTGTTTGCCACCATGACACTACAGTAACATTTAACATTGCACCCCGCATAGCACTCAATCTCTCACTTCCTACCCTATCACCTTTCTGGATCCTCCTGCCTCACCTCATGCAGCCATCCCACTTAGTTGAGCTCTCCCTCCCCCTGCCCCAAGCATTTTGGCTCATTGTTCTCCTACTCAGCAGGCCCTGATGACAGGTCTTCTTCTTTTGCCTCAATACTTATGTCCTCCAGAAATTCATGGTTTGATCTTCACCCACCTCAGACCTTTTTGATCTTCCGGGGACATCCGTGGCTTCTCTCGGCTGCCATGCTCTTTTCATTACCACCCCCACTCATGTTTAGTAGGCATCTGGTGCCTTACCAGAATCTGGCCACTTCTATCTGTGCCACAACCAACCCCAGCATTCAAAACATCAACTGTTTTTGAGGGATATTAATGTTGTTGGGTACACCTATGATCATCTGTTGGGGTGTCCTGGGGAAGTTCACTTGCAAGACTGCCTTTCGCACAGTGGTAACCTCTTTCATTAACAATGTATTCTTGAGCAGTCACATATTGTATGAAAAAGGTCCCACCCTCCCACACCAATGGCATAATGGGCTATTAGCCCTCTTAATTTTAAGTAAGCATGATTTGTTATAGTAGACCATGTGTAGGATGTTCAATTGAATCAGTCTTAGTCTGGCCTGAATGGCCACCTCCCTGGCGTGTGTCAACGCCACCTCCCAATCAGTATTTTCTAGGGGTCCTACATTTGACCACTTGGTATGGTATAGCGGTGATACTACCCTGTGTGTAATCTTGCTCCCCAGAACCCAGTTCCCCAGTAGACTGGAATCCAGAAGATCTTAGCCCAGTATCCCCTCCACCCGCAGAGCATGAGAGAGTTGCATATACTGGAACCTCTGATAAAGGGCTAAGGCGTATCCTTGTTGGAGTGCCTCAAATGTCTTGAATTGTCCTCTTCAATAGGTCACCCACTATCTCTATACCTATCTGCTCACAGCTGCAAGCCCACTTTGGCCAAGGGCGTGCCTTTTCGTAGGGGGATGGCTATAGTAAGTCCGCCCTTCCACCCCAGGGCTCTGGTAGTCTCATCCTGGCCCTCCATATCATCCGTATTGGTTCTGGTAGGAAATGTCTGTCTTGTTTCCCGTGGGCTTGGGTCTTCACTCCCATTATTGCCCACTCTACAGGTATGTCAAGCTCATCCTGTGGTCTATGTCCCTATTCGTTAATTTTTGTAACGGGATAGCCCAATGATACGCTCGCACATCTGGCAGCACTAGGCCTCCATTATAAACTGACCTGGTCAGTGTTGGAGGGCTTCTCTAGAAGTGCCCTCGTCCCAGAGCAATGTGTGGAATGCTGTATCTAACTTAACAATGTAGTGTTCTAGGATAGGATACAGGGAGATAAAGCAGATTGGGCAGGGTGATCATTTTGTACAGGGCTGCTCTGCCCATTAGTGTTAGCGGACATTTTTGCCACCTTTCCACATCAGCTCGAAGGTTTCCTATTAGCCTACCTAAGTTGAGTTCACTCCGTATGCATCATGATCTTAATGCTCAGGTCTTAAAGCCAGTTTTGGTCAGCCTGAGGTCATCCAGTGGTGTCCCAAGGCCATTTCAGTCCCACAGCTGGTAGAGAACAGACTTAACCCAGTTTATACGGTACCCACAGTATGACTCAACAACCTAAATACCGAAAGAACTGCTGGAATTGTACTCTCTGGGTCCAATACATACAGCAACGCATCATCTGCATGCGGGGACAGTTTTTCTGGGGTATGCATTATCTGAGGCAAACCCACTATGTCCACTCTGCAGTGCACTCAGCTGGACAGTGATTCCAAGCATAATGCACACAGTGGTGGTGGCAGCGGGGACCCCTGCCTAGTACTCTTCCCTAGTGCAAAGATCTCCTATACCACCCAATTCACTGTCATTGCAGAAGCAGGTGCTGTATACAGAAGGGCCACCCACTGACAGTATCTCAGCCCAAATCCAAACCACCTCAGAGTTTTGATCAAGTGCATCCCATCTATGGGGTCAAACGATTTTTCTGTGTTAAGAGATGGTATTGCTCTGGTCTCACTGCCAGTCTTGACCATGTCCAGCCCCAATTGCAGCCATGTGAGCCTTAAGGGTGTCACCCTTCTAGGCAGAAAGCCCATCTGATTAGGATGTATCAGATCAGATATTACTACAACCAGGCATGTGACCAGTATCTTGCCTGGAACTTAAGTTCACTAGTTTCCCTTCTTTAGGGGTGACTACTATAATTGTGGGATTGGAGTCCAGTAACAGATCCCCCACGTCATGGGTCACCTTAGATAACTTGATTAGGTGAGGATTAAGGATTGGGCCAGTCCTTTATAAAGTTCTGCGGGGAGAAAATGAGCCTCAGGTGTTTTCCCACTTGACAGAGCCTGTACCACTTCTCCTATCTCCTCTTCTGTGAGGTCTGCTTCCAATTCTTCCCTGTTATCTGCTTCAAGGAAGGGGGATGGCACCTTCCCTCAGAATATCTCAGAGTCTTGATTGATGTGGTTCCTGCAGGTCACTTAAGTATTCAGTAATAGTCAGCAAATGCCTGGGCTGTATCACTGTCAGTGCAAACCGTTTCCCCAGTGGATGTCTGCAACCCGGCCACCTACCACACTTGCTCCTTCCTTTTCCTTAGCCATGTGAGGAGGCACCCCGCCTTGCCCCAAGTGTCATACAGTCTTTGGTTGAACTCCCAGGTAGTGCTGACGTGCTGCATTGGTCACATGATTATGGTACTGCTGCCTCGTTGCCCCCGCGAGCATGTATGCTGCCTGGCTACCACTCACCACCCAGGCCTTTTCCAGTGAAGATGTCAGCACTCCAACTGGACAAAACCGCTCCTCCCTTTGTTTTTCTGGGCAATGACGGTCTAGGCTCCTCCACATAACACTGTAAAGACCTCCCAGAGGGTGATCAGTGAGGCTACTAACCCTTGGTTTTTGTCAAAATATATTTTGGTGTCTATCTTTAGGGTTTCAGCTATCTCTTTGTCTTTCATGGCCCAAACTACGAGACACCAGGTCTGAGCCCAGTCACATGCTTGGGCACCCAGGTGAAGCAGCAGTGGTGAGTAGTCGGAGATCCCCAGTACTAAATAGTGCATGTCTCTCATCCAGACCCTTTCTGTTATGGGAAGTAATGTGTAGTCAAATGAATATGTAGGTAAATTGCATCGGGGTCCCGTTGGCCCCAGAGATTAATGAGTATCATTAGGGTGGAGATGTCTGTAATAAACTCCCATGCACAATGTGAAAGCAAATCGCAGTAGTGCAGTAGGGACTCTTGATGGATTGGCTGATCCCCGTCTATATTCCTGTCCATGACCTTGATAAAATCTCCTCACATTGTGTGTAAAATGATGTGTAGAGTGCTAGGTGGATATAGCGGGATGGGGCCCAGGGCCTCCAGAAACCAGCTCTGAATCCTTGGAGGGGCATCCACGTTGACTACATGTCATGTACATGGTACATGATCACTCAAGACTACCTCAACAAGGCCAGGGAGAAAGACTAGGAATGAGATATTCACCAGAGGCGGCATCCAGGAGACATTTCTTCATGCCCTACTCTTCTCTCACTGCCACATAGCATCCACCTGGGTCTACCCACTGACGTTCAAACAGGAAATGAGAGAACTTCTTTGCGTGGACTGTTACACTCCAGAAACCCTTTGAGAACCCTGCATGGGCCAGCCCTGTAGATTTACCCCTTTGAAGGCAAAGGCGTGCACTCCCCATAGCTGTGTTTCTTAGAGGACCACTAGGTCGGGAGAGTGTCTATTGATATATTGTATGACCAATCCTTATATAATTTTGCCTCCCAGTCGATTGACTTTCATTGAGAGAACCGTCAGTACATCACTATGTTGCGTGGCTGTCTGCCATGGTTTTGGCCCCCCTGGACTCCGCCTCTGGTGAATATCTCATTCCTAGTCTTCCTCCTGTATAGGAAAACAGATCAGCCTCTTATCAAGTTATTGTACTTCAGTCTAGACTAGCCTGGTCCCCCACCAGGACAGTCCATTGCCTACTCAAAACAACCACAAATAGGTGCCTCCTCACTGCAGAGGATTGTTGTTGTTATCTGGGGGTGTATCAGAGTCTTTGCTGCTCTCAGTCCGGCCAGGTGTTCCCCTCCAGAAGCCCTCTGCTCATTTTCCAACCCTGAGGACTCTCCATGGGTATAGGCACCGTTCCCCCTACATCTTGTGTGCTTTCTCCTCAGTGGCTTTGGGTCTGGATGAAGAGCACCCATGAATTCTCTGGTCTCACTGTCCTCTAGTCTCCTCTGCTGATGTAGTTCCCTCCACTCCATTGCAAATTCCTATGCTTGATTTGGTGTCACAAAAAAGTGGACTGTGGATTTAAATTAACTTTCAGTTTCCCAAGAGCAACTGATACGGAAGATTGAGAAGTCAGAGCTTTTGCTTAACTTCGTCAAAGGACCACCTCCACTTCTGAACTACCCTGGTATAATCTGGAAAAATCATGGTACAGGAGCTATCAAAGTGCAGATCAGTGTTTTTCTTGGCTTCTCAAAGTATAGCACCTCTATCTCGATAAACAGACGGGTGATCAGCAGGTGTGACGGAGCCCCCATTGGGGCTTCCTGTCCAGTGACTGATGGGCCTGCTCCACCGCAAACCTCTGGGAACCCAACAAACCATAGGTTCTTTCTGTGTGATTTATTTTCTGCATCTTCAGGCTGGTACTTAAGCCGTGCTATAGCAGCAAGTAGCTTGGAGACCTGCTTCCTCAATGTAGCTGGCTACCCTATCCTCTACCATTGAAACCCGGCCCTTGTCTTCAGTGACTCAATGGGTTGTGTTCCTGAGGTCCTGGCCCAGAAGGGAGACGTCGACTCAGACTTTCCCCACTTTTACACTGCCTCCCTGGATTGCTTGAAGAATGGTTGTAAGATCAAGGGAGGGGGTCACGGCCCCCCACTGCGCGGGGGAGCAGAAACTGACTCCACACCACCCGGGGCTGTGGATGTATAGCAATCCAAGTCTGCAGCAGATTGGACTGTGGGGGTTTGTCCCTTCCCATGGATGCCTGTAGTCGAGTGGTGCTGTGTTCAGCCTGTGTAAAGTCTTCTATATGCACAAGCATCCAGGACCAGAACCCCTCAGTCTAAAAGCTCAGGTCTTGCACAGGCCTTCAACCGGAGGGGGGCACTTTTTTGATGGGGGAGGCCCCCTCAAGTGTCTATGCCGGTTCGTCAGGGCTGGGGGGCAGGAGGGAGGCCGATCCATGGTCCCAGGCAAGCTCCAGCCAAACCCCCAAGTCTTTCCAGGCCCCTAGAGCCAAATGCGCGCGTCCTGTTATCGGGTGAGGGAAGAGGGAATTTAGGCCCACTCCCGAAGTTTCTCTGGACTCCCTGGGCCAGAATTATTTGCCTAGTTTTCTTCAAGGCAGGGAGAGGGGGGTGAAAGGTGTCACCAGATCAGGCTCCCCTTATGACCATCTTCTTCAGCTCTGATGCACCCTTATTCACTCGTGCTGCTCCTCACTGGCCCCTTGCTGACCCTTCTGTTCTGGGCGAGTTTAAGCCCAATGCCCAATGGCCTTGGTAGCCTTCTTGAGACACCCAGCCAGGAACATTCGCCTTACCAGCTTCGGGGTCTGGGGTTGAAAAGAGCTGCCAGTCAGGTCTCCCGTTCCGAGGCCTAGGGCCCCTGTGGCTCCTGGGTCAGCTGCCTTGGAATTTCCAGCCTACTGGTATTTTCCTGGACCCATCCTCTTCAGCTCTAATGAGCCCTCTTTCATCTTTGCTGCCCCTTGTGGCCCCCGCCTGCTCCAGATATTCAGGCCAGCTGGAGCGTGTCGCTCTTTGCCCCCAGGAAGCTCTGCCGGTGATTGCAGCCTTCTCTGATCCTCTCTCACGGTTGGGCTATCCCACAATCTCTAGGCTCCCTCTTCTTCTCTGATATCCTCTCCAAGGGGGGCTCCACACTTTGGGTGCAGGCCTGCCAACTTGCCAGTCATCCAGAGGGGTGCCCGGGGGGATCCACTACCCTTTCTGAGGCTGAGGATGGCTTTGGATGTAGGACAAGGTCAGGAGAAGACCTAGGCTGCGACTGCCATCTTGGCCGCCTCGGCCAAGCCCTACAGACTAACAGTGTTAAGGTAAATTTCAACAGCATCATGACCACAGCAGATACCTTCTTCAATAAATAGCTAGTGTCACTAATATTTCATGTCAAAGGCTAGGCCCCTCAGATACATTAAACATGCTTATACTCAATAAGAGCACAAATCTTCAGAACATGTTGCTATTTGGAATGCTCTCCAGCAATGGGAATAGCATAAAGACATTCCCAAAATCTACCCAATAGTACAGTTTATCGAGGCCGACCTTTTTAAGTTAGTGAGGCAGGTTCTGGCCAGAATTATACGAATTATGTAATGAATCATCCTGCAAGAAAGATTTTGCACAAAAATCAGAATCATTAGTCTCTTTAGGAAACATGGCTGACCTTCTTTCTCACTCCGCGAATTTAAGGGAGCTGGACAACATAACTGACCACGTGTTTGGTGTTTTCAAGTTTTCCCTAGAAACATGCCTGAGAGCTGTCATTAAGAAACCCTGGATCACTCTCCTCAACCTATGAGCATTTTTTGCATATGGCGCCCCCTTTTCCAGGTGCTACTCAAGCAAATTGAACTCTAACTTTAACTATGATTGACTCGTCATTGAAGGTAGGCTGAAAAAACAATTCTAATAAAGCACTCACCATCATATTAAGTATTGACCTGAGAGGACATTTTCCCTGGGATTTCTGAAAGGCCACAGAGTAGAAAAGAAATGTACAATGAACCGATTACTTCCAGAAGTGGTAACACCTTTGGGCTTGCCTATTTTCAAATACAGCCTCTCGAATTCAAATGTTAAAGTGTAAGCCATGCCTTTTAGTGTAGATAGATGGAAACATGGACACCGTGCCACTGAGCCATACTCCAAACTACTTGTGAGTGAATGCTGATTCCAACACCAGGTTAAGAAGATGTCAATCGACACAACATTTCTGACCTTTGCAGAAAAACATTACTTTTGTCTTGAAACTGTTAACCACCAATTTATTGCAGGGGCCGCAAACTGTGAGCTTATTCAGTGATCGCCAACACAGGTACCATCCTAGAGAACAAAGATGTCTGCATTCTCCAGTTCTTGGATATGCTGGGAGCCTAATTCAGGAAGAAAAAATATGGCATGTAATAAGGTAGCTCCAGGTCGGCAATGGAGACTAAGGAGGAAGGGCTAGAATGCATCCCTTTTAGTGGGAATACATGGGATTCGAGAGTGCCAGACCAGCAGCAAGCTTCACTTGAACCTAGGTCCCTGCGTACAACAACTGAATAGACCTCAACAAAGAAAGGACATTTCCCAGAGTGAGTAATTTGTGCCATGGCACACCTCTGCACACACTGTCAAATGAAGCCCTGTAATGTATGATGCTGGTAAAAAGGCGCTCTTAGGTGGCGTGGATAGAATGATGACCAACATGACAAAAGTTACGACGTTGTCTACAGTGCTACATTGAGCTCTGGTAAAGTGGTAAACATTATTTTCTATTAATTAGTTCTTCACATTTTTCAGAGAGTATGTACCCATAGGCCTTTGCATCAGCATCTAACAACACAGCTAAATGATAGTAGCCCAGTGTTGCTTGCTCAAACTTTTTTAGATAGAGTGTTCAGCAGGAGCCCCCTCTCAAATCCGGACATTTATGTAGCTAGAATCAATCTGTAAATGTGGTGGGTGGCCAAAGAGATCAGTACACAATGTCAGTTTCAACAAATGGAACGTATTAGGACTGGAGGGAACAGATGACCTGCAGCATGCAAACGTTTTCTCCACTCTCCTCAAATTAAAGGCAGCTAGAGAAAAGTCAGCCTAAGCTGGGGCTGTCTTCTATTGCCAATTACACAACAACAGCCCACATCTTTAACCCTCCTGTCAGAGCAACACTGATGTTGACACTTTCTGAATTTATACCATTCCGTGCAATAAGAGACGCCCAGAACATTTTTGTTCTTCATTTACTGATTTCATGTTTGATAACTTACCCTGACTCTATTTAGCTTGTCTTAGCCCACTAAATTGTTTGTTTATAACCGTTTTTTAATTTGGTGATTTTCCTAAAAAACTCTTAACCAATTGTAAAATCAACCTTTGGGCTGCAAGTTACAAAGCGATAGTGGGTTGATAAAAGCAAGAGTGGGTGATTTGTTGGAGGAGGCGGCGGCGGCAAGACAAAAAAGGGCTGGAGCTCTTTAAATCTGAGCTCGCGCTCCCGCTCTGCGGGACGCGCCCGGGCAAAGCCCAGGCCAAGGGCGGGCCCGTCCTGCGCCCGTCAGCGCCTGACAGAGGCTGGGCTGGGCCACCCTCCTAACATCTTTCTGCAACCACTGGTTTGGGCACCTATATAGGGTTGGGACGTGCTCTCCACCAGGCTGACTCTCCTATGGGCTTCATGATCCAGTGTGCTACAGGGCCGCAAGGAGACGCTTAAGGACTCTGAGCTGCAGCTGGTGCCGGTTCTGTGGACAGGGGCAGGAGCCCTTTTAATAACTCCTTCGCGCTGCTGCCGGGCGCCCCTTAGAGCCCGGAGGAGGCTGGGCAGGGCATACCCTGTTGATATCTGGTTTTAGAGATTTGCATATACTTTGCCGTGACTAGCAAAGAGTGTCCAATATAGTAACCCCATATACATAATGGGGAAAAGAAAGCAACATCAAATGGGGAACGGTATCAATGCAAAAACCGAGAGAAGTACTAATACGATTACTAATTATCTTACAGATGCAATGGGGAAAATTAATGAAGAAATTATTAACGTCGAAGCACGTTTAGTGGCAACAAAAAATTTCTTACATGAGGCCATCACTGAAGTGAGCACTGAGGCTGTAGGTTTAATTTCTGAATTAAAATCCCCAAAGGAAAAATCCACTGGGGTGGATCCTAGATTTTACTTAGGCCCTTTATTGCCTACGGACACATTAGAAGAAATTGAACTATCGAACAGTATAGATGATCAAATTCCTTCACCACCCAAGGAAAAACAAAGTAGTCAGATCACCAAATCTAAGTTTTTGTTACCACCTCCACAGTTTCCTAAGGGTAAAAAAATAATCACTGAAATGCATGGGGGTCATTCAGTAGTACTATCATCAGATAACGATGGTCCCTTACAAAAACGTATGGAAACTCTTTTCAAGAAATTGCATGGCACGTTAGACCATATAGAATCAAAAGTATTGTTAGAATTCAAGGAGATAAAAGAACGCATAACTAAGGTAGAAGTAAGTGTTAATTCAGTGACTAAAGCGAAAATCTTGTCCCTTGGCAGTGACACTATATCAAATGAGAGCCAAGCGGCTGTAGATATAAGGAACAGTGCAATGACAGGGAAAGCAGATTCTAATAAAAGAAGTATGGAATACCGGTACCCCATACAGGAAGAAATCCCCAGTCTAAGGTACCTATGATTAATCAAAGGGAGCAATTGGATAGAAATCATAGGTGCCAGCCTTCAATTAGAAATAGACCTGTGAAAGAGGTATTACAACTACCGCCAGATGCTACTCCATACACAATCATTCTTAAAAAATGTTCCCAAATTGGGACCAAACATTGTTGAGACCTGTCCAGATTTACGCAATAAAGCAGTACACTGGATGTCAGAGAATATATGTACACCAGATAGACTGTTTTGCGAAATTTTATATGCAAGGAGAATCGATTGGGTGGGATATTTGGAGGAAGAAGAGGGAGATTGCATTGTGGTCAATTTCCGTAATCCTCGTTTTGTGGGTCAACTACTAGTGGACTTGGATATAAAACATCGAACTGGTAAAAATTTGAGAAGGGAGATTATGGCTGTTCCCGTAGGATATTTTTATAGAATGATGAATATCTCAGGTACAAGAGACATAGGGGCTACACGGAATATACCCAGTAATTTGGATAGGCATAACAAACTAGAATGTTCCATTCGATTCGCTCCCCTGAGTAACATGGAGGATTTGGACTGACAGCAGGAGGACATGAGTAGAAAAGGGATTTTGCTACCTGACAAAATACAATCTATCACTGTAATGCCCAAATTAAAATCTTTAAGCTGTAATGGGGATGTTGAGTCAGATGGGAGGTCCCTAGCAGGAGACTCAATTATACTCATGTCGTGGAATATAGCTGGAGTGAAAACGAAAATGGTTGAAAGGAATGGCAGTCCATAATAAGCTCATCACTTATAATCTGTCTGTCTACAAGAGACATGGCACACAGGATCCTTTTTCATTGAAGGTTATACCATATTCTCCACACCAGCTTCTGCCTCAGCCAGTGGTAGGGCAAAGGGAGGATTAGCAATACTGATATCAACATTGGTACCGTATACATTGGTGAAATCCTCCCTTGATTCCCCTTACTGTCAGTTTTTATATTTTCGGATAGATGGAATTTTAGGAATTGTATTAATAAACTATTACAATAATAAATTTGATGGCACCAATAGAGTAGTGGCATCGACCCTCCAGGATGATCTACAAATCTTTGTAAATGATATAACTTCTAGTTATACAATAATATGGGCTGGAGACTTTAATATTGGGACATGCCAGAATACTATAGGAAAGACATGTGGATTTATCGACGATGGGGGAAGCGCCCAATCGCACTTTTTGCATAATAATTACGGAACTGTACTGAATGAAATATTATCTAGAAATGATTTAGAATTGACGGAACAAGATGGGCTTAATGGAATGAAGCTTCCAACGTTTATAGGAAGAGGACATTTTTCACTAATAGACCACATATTAATTTCTAAGAGTAATATAGATATGGTCGAATCTCTGAAGATTGAGCCAACCATCTATAGTGATCATCACCCCTTGTTACTTACTATGAGATTAGTTAAACCCTTTAACATAGATGAACGATTAGCAACAAATATAGGAATTAGACGGGAAAATGGTATTGTAATTAAATGGACTGGGATAAATGAAATAGATGTGATGAAAAAAGTTGTGGCACGACACCGTCAAGAAATTTTCGCATGTACAGAATATAATCAAAGCCCAAAAGAGATTTTAGGATCTTTTAACCAGCTTAGAAACGCCATCGCAGGAAGCTTAGTGAGAACATTGGGGAATAAAAAGAGAGAAAAAGTGGGGTGGTTTGATCATAATTGTTCATTAGCAGGCCAGGAATTAAAACAAGGCCTGCAGACTCGACCAAGAAATAGGGAAGAAGTAATTATTAAACGCTCTAGCTACAAACATGCATTAAAGACCAGGAAGGCACAACTGAGAGCTAGGGCATGGGCTAACCTTGAGCAAGCAACAACACTAAGAGACTGTACTCTATTCTGGAAAACTATTAACCAACCATTCTTAAAAAATAGTGATTCACTCAAAATAACAGTACACGTTCCATCATTGGAATGGCTTTCTCATTTTGGCTCAGTTTTTAACCCAGATAATCTGACTATTCACTCATCGAATATTGGGATAATTGAGATCAAGCCACCCTTCTTGAAACCAGTTAGTTTAGGGGAAGTGAAATCTGCTATAGGAAGATGCTTGAAAGGGAAGGCACCGGGCCCCGGTTGGGTGCCAATAGACGCCTATTTGACACACGTCGATCTATGGTGCCCTATTTTGACCCAAGTTTTTATGAGTGTGTCAAAGGGACATATTTTAACATCATGGACTGAAAGTATAATTGTTCCTATTTTTAAAAAGGGAGATAGAGGTGACCCCAAATGCTATCGACCAATTTCACTCCTAGATACCTCTGTTAAATTGCTGGGAAGAGTACTCCTAGAAAGACTAGAGTTATGGGCAACCAACAATCATATATTCTCAGAGGCTCAATTGGGATTTAGACCTGGGGTTGGCACTCTGGAACAATGTATAAACCTTAATCTAATAATAAGTAAATATACAATAGCAAGGAAGGGCCATGTGTACCTTTGTTTTGCCGATCTTAGCAGCGCTTTTGATTTGGAGAATCATGCAAAGCTGTGGAAAGTCTTAATAGATATAGGTGCTCCCTCAGATATAATAAGCTTCTTGGTGCAATTATATAACCACTTAACAGCGCGGGTGAGATATGGAAGAAATGGCGAGTGTACCCCAGGTTGTAGGATAGGGAGAGGAATACGCCAAGGTTGTGTTTTGGCGCCCCTTTTATTTTCCCTTTATATAAATGGAGTAGATGGCCACTTAAAAAATATAGAAATTAATACCCCTATTGAATGTTCTATACCAGTCTTTTTATATGTAGATGATGCAGTACTGCTGTCACGAACTGCAAATGTGTTGCAGCGGCTAATCAAGGGCTTTGTGGAATTTATGGAGGAAAGAGATATGTTGTTGAATATGAACAAAACTGTTGTAATGACTTGTGGACAGGGAAAGGCCAGGAAGAAAACTTATTTGATCAAGGGCCATAAATGTGAAGAGGTGGATGGATTTACATACCTGGGTATACAGTTTTCTAATATGGGTCATTGGAAACAACATCTAGAAACTATCAAGATGAAGTATATTAGGACAACTGAGGCTGTTTTTAGATTTTCAAAAAAAATTGGTAACAAACCCCTTAGGGAAATGTTGCAAATTTACAAAAGTAAATCAATTAGCAGCATTACATATGGTTCTGCCCTTTGGGGTTTGATGCCTGAGATCCATTCATTAAAGTGCTAGAGAACACATTTTTTAGTAGACTACTTGCAGTCCCAAATACCACCTCCACATTTATGGTACATAAGGAACTGGGCTGCCCTTATGTGGAAGATCTAATATATACCAATGCGCTGTTGGCTTGGCATGGCATCTGGTCTAAAGAAGGGACGCAATTTACCCAAAAGATTATTAAAGATTGCCTTACATTGGAATATTGGGATAGAATTCCATGGTTCATGCATTCAAGACTTTTGTTGAAAGGCATAAATCTAGCTACAAATTTGGACAATCCAGGTATTATCCTCCAATTTAGCAAGAAAGAATTGAAAAACTAATTAATGGCATGGAGGGATAGTGATAGAGAAAATAGAGAATGTAGGAAATCAACAGTTGCACTTTATATGACTGAAACTAAGGAGGTAATGCCAAATTACTTACTGACAGTTGCACACATTCAGGATAGCTTTTATCTGACTCAAATGCGTTTTAGAATGTTGCATTTTTTGGTAGCTTTCCCAAAGGTGAGGATTTGGAGTAAAAGCCTACCGAAGTGCCCCTGTGCGTGACGATTTGCACAATCCACAATGCACTTTATTATATCTTGTAAATTTTATCATGACATTAGGAAACATTTTTTAAAACCTTTATTTGTTATTAATAAATTACTTTATTGTAAAGAAGCTTTTAATTATCTATGTAAATTGTATACTAAAGAGAAATGTGATGCGGTAGCAAAATTTATCCTATATGCCATAGAAAAAAGAAAAAAGCTATCGTATTTAGAAAACCTCCGGTATGAGAATGAATAATCGCCCAATTTGTTGCAGGATAGGTTTTTATTACTTATTCATTAGTAATGTTTTCTTGAAGTATTTTATTGTATATTATTATCATTTTTTAAAGAGATTGTTTATCTTTTATGGAATAAAATCCAAATAAAGATTGATTTGAAATTTGAAATTTGAATTTGAGTGGGTGATTAGTTGGTTGGTTAAGTAAGGGAGAAATTAAAAGGAGCACAAGTGTTTTGCATGATCCACGTTAGGTCTCCATTTTAGATTCATGTTTTTAGCTTGACATCTTTTTCAAATTGTGACTTTTCAGATAGTTTCCTACTAGCACGACAACGTGCTACTTACACATTTATTCCTTGTAGCCATTGTCACCCTGTAGTCTGCACATCCAATCCAGGGACATACAGTCAGTACGCAATGACTTTGTTTTCCTTTTCTGACTCATTAATAGACAAACTGTTTTTGCTTTGATAGGAAGAGAGTTTTATTACACAAAACAATGCCAGTGCTACATTAGTTAAGAGGAGCACTTCATGCCAACTGAATAATGGAACCTCAGTGAACTGAGTCTGGGATGCAGCCCTGATGACTCTGATATCAAGGGAACATAATTGTACATTGAGACAGTCTTCCTAACACTTAAGACCAAGGTATGTGCATTAGACTATCCTGACTGATCTGACAGAAGGGTACTCCCGCTATGGTCCTTTTGGGTTTCACACATAAGCTTTATTCAGCCAACAGACCATCAAAGCAATACAATACAATGCAATATAAATATAAAATTAAACATCATAATATCATATCAAAATTAAAAGGAATAAGGTCCATGTTTGCCCGACTTAAAACAATTTCAATCATTGTAAATAAAAGATACGTATGCGCCATGCCGATACTAAAAACTTGCTTACTGCATAAATTGTCACATTTGAATTATGGCTTTTTAAAATCCTAAAAAGCTCAAACATATTTCCTTAAGTTCAGTTCCCGACAGATTTTGCGAATCCATTTAAACCTTGGGGTTGAGTAAGCGGGACAAAAAAACATGAAATGTTCTACTGTTTCAGAAGAAGTGCCACATGCAGGACAAATATCAGAGCTTAACTTGGGTCCCCATCTACTCGTCAAGGCCTTCAAAGGTAATGTTCCGAATCGAAATCTGGCATACAAACTTTTACCTAGTAAATCCGGAATTATATCTAGGTATAGTTCGAATTCTGGGTACCATTTGAAATCAATAAACAAATTAGTTAGGTGACCATTCGATTTTTGGGAAATGTAATTATTACGTATGTGGGACCAGTAAGCTCCTTTCAGTGCTTTTACATGGGACTTCACAAGTTGCTGAGGATTCTCCCAAAAGTTCCTCAATCCCAGCGTACAAAACCAACTGGATACGTGTTTAATCCATGGGATGGACATAGAGTTAGGGCTTTTTAACAATTCTAATAGAGAAGACTTATATATGGCCAGTTCGGGGACTATCCAAAGCCTCACCCAATATAATAGAGGCCGTAAGATAATTAGGTCAGCCATTCGTTTAAGCCCAAGGTCAATAAATAGGGGGGTTAATGGGGTGCTAATAGGGCAAGCACATAAGGCCCGTGCAAAACTATTCTCAATTTTGGTTATCCTGCTGCTATCTGACATGCCCCAAATCTCTGCGCCGTAAGCTGCAGCACCCTGTGCCTTAGCCACGTAAATCTTTACTGCTGGAGACACAACTTTAGCGATCGTATTCCTATAAAGGCGCAGTATGGATGCTGCCCGAAGTTGCAAAAGCCCAGCACTCTTGCCAACTTGTTCCTCCCAGAAGAGTGAATCTGTAAGTCTCACACCCAAGTAGTCAATGGAGCTAACCTGGTCCAAAATAGCTCCATCTAACCTCAGAGTACATTTCTTGCGAGTGCCAGAGCGAAGCACCATCAGTTTCGTTTTCTTCGAGTTCAGCTCTAGACCAAAATTCCAGCTGAATGAATTAAATCTATCCACGAGAATTTGCAAACCCACAGGGGTTTTTGAAATCAATAGAGAGTCATCCGTAAAAAGGAGTATAGGGATTTTCTGATTGACTAGGGTGGGAGCATCATTCTGGCATGTCATTAATTCTTGGACCACTTCGTTGATGAATAAGGAAAACAGAAGTGGTGCAAGCACACATCCCTGACGGACACCTCTTTTAATGGGGAATTTGTTTGTCAATTCACCTTGATTACCCCATCTTACTTGCGCATATGTGCCTTCATGCATGCGTATCAATAGATGGATAATATCGGGTGGTGCCCCTATTTTGTGTAACACTCCCCAAAGCTTATCTCTTGGGACCAAATCAAAAGCAGAACGCAGATCAACAAAAGCGACATATAAAGATTGCTTTGCCAAGACTACGTATTTCCAGTGTAGCACGGACAACCTAAAAGCCTGGTCAACCGTGCTAACTCTAGAGCGGAACCCTGCCTGAAGCGGTGAAAGGATCTGCTGCTCCGTCACCCAGCTCGATAGTCTAACTAGCAGCTGTTTGGCAAACATTTTTTGTAAGTTGTCGATTAAACTGACCGGTCTGTAATTAATTGGGAGATTTACATTACCCTTTTTATAAATTGGGATAATTTCTGCACCCTTCCACGTCTCAGGGATCTGTCCTCCTTTTGTGATTTTATTTGACAGTAGGTTAATATACCAGGTCCATATAGATAACTCTGATTTGTAAAGGTCGCCTGGAATTTTATCGGGACCTGGTGCTTTGCCTGACTTCAAAGAGTTGATAGCATCTCTAGTTTCTTCTAAAGAAAAACAAATGTAACTCTCAGAGTTATAAGAATTCCCATCAGGTGGAGAAGTGACAAGGTTAGCATTTGGTAAAATAAGCGGGCCTGATCCCACTTTATCACAATCAACAGCCCCAGTGGAGATAGTTCCTTCATAAAGGAGAGAGAAGTGCTCCACCCAGGTTCCGGGTTGGATATGGTTCCTTAAATTAGACCTACCCCCTCTCTCGTGCTTAGTCAACAGTTCCCAGAAAAGTGTATTGTTGTTTGCTTTTGTAGCATCTAACAAATCCTGCCAAATAACATCTTCCCAAGTTTTCTTTGATTGTAAAATTGTCTTTTTATACATACATCTTGCTTGTTTAATCATCCCCGGGGGCCCGGCCTTTATGGCCTTTTTTAGCTCGGTCTTAGCCCTCATACATGCATCATTAAACCATCTACTGTTAGACGAAACCCCACGTTGCCGGCTTACCATGGCTGCCTTTTTATAAAAAACACTTTGGAATTTGACCATCATATCTTCGTGAATATCAAGAAGTGGAATGGCTTCAGGCTCAAGGTCTTCGTAAGCTGACAAATTATCTAAAAACACTTGGTAAATCTCACGTAGCAAATAGGGGTATGACATGACTTTGGGCCACCTCACCTTTGTATTAGCATTGTTTAAAATAGGGGGAGGGACCATTGATGGCTGCGTACTTGAGGTTCTACCAAAAATATTCCCAGAAAGGGTAAGCAGCAGTGGAAAGTGATCACTCTCGCACCTTGAATCTACCCTCATGTCTAGCAGCAACGGCCAAAGACGCACATCCACCAAAAAATAATCAATTACACTGGCCACAGAACCTCGTAGGAATGTCGGTGCGAGGTTTAATTCAGAAGGAGTTCGACCATTGCAAGCCCTTAGGCCAAACTTTAAACATAATATAGCAAGCTGTGCTGCGACACGAGAACGTGGACGATGACTATCACCATCCAATTGTGCAATCCCCCATAATTTGTCCTCTTCCACAGTTAAATCACTAAGAAATGCAGAGGGTTCGAAAGTGCAATTTACATCCCCGGCAATAATTAAGTAAGAATTAGTTTGTATGGTGTCTAAAAAGTCAGAAAGTGGAGTTAAAATATGTGATTCTGAACCACGTGCAACAGAACGGGCATAAACATTGATAAGAGTTATGTTAAAATTTTGTTGAAAAGAAATTTGTAAGCCCATCAAGTCGGGACAATCAAATTCTAAAACCTTATAGTCACATTGGAGCTTTAAATTTAAAAGAATTAAAAGTCCCCCTTTTGCACAACCGGTTGCTTTCTCTGATGGCTGTGCAGGGATATTAAAAGAGAGAAACCCATCCATACTGGATTGGCCCTCAACCCAGGTTTCTTGGAAAAGACACACATCTTGAGACTTTATGTAGGCAACCCAGTCCACATCATCCAGTTTCCTAGCAAGGCCAGCAAGATTCCAAGTCATAATGGATAACCCATTAGTTCCCGTTGCAGTCCCATGGTTTGAGGGTAGAGCATCCTTATAATTCAACTCATTGACTAAGGACTTATCTGATTTGTCTATTGTGGATGCCACTAAATTATCCTGATTGACGGCTTTCTGGGCGGAAGACAGTCATACAGGACCAAGATGCAAAAATACGCCTTCCTCCCTAGAGCCTCTCTCATTAACATGGGCAATGGGACCAGACACAAGAACCTGTTTTGAGTCAGTTAGATTGGAAACTAGCCTAATGCCTTCCCCTTTTAGCCCCTTATGCTGTCCCTTGCGTGCAACAGAGTCAATAAGTTGGTCTGCCAAGAATTTGTCCGAAAACACAATCGTAATTACATCAAGATTTGACCCAGAGGGGCTCCATCTTTCAGTTTTTAGAATGTCCGAACGTATAACTGAAAGGCATCCCTGGCGATTGCGTAGCCAGTGAATAACCTTATTAAGTCTAGACTCTTGGTCCTCAACAGACCTGGATGACAACTTTGGGACATTAGTTAGGAAAAGAGTATTGGCTCTCTACCTAGGACCAATACTATTTGAAGACACATCTAAGGCACTATTCATTCTTCGAGAGGAAAAAATGCAAGCTGGATCCTTAGTTAGAGGGTTAGCAAGTATCTTTCTATTAGTGAGGAAAGGGCTGTCCCTATTCTTTGGTATATTGATAGTAGGATTTTGCCTCGTAGTAGAAGAACAGTTGGATGGGGCAAAGAAGCTACCAGCAAGGTCTTCCCCGTCCCTTGTCTTGTCTGCACTGAGGGCGATACTGTTGCCCCCAGTGTGTTTATTTTTAGGATGGATAATGTGAGAAGATATATTGCCCTCTGCGGCCCTCCTATATGATCCAGATCCCTGGGCGTGGTAAGTTGGCCCCTCACATATATTAGCATTAGAGGTAGCCGAGTCGACTACCAAAATTCCGCCTGCCCCCTCTGCCTCTGACTTATGACATTTGCATCCCAATTGTTGAGCCATATTCCCCTGGAACAGTTTAGTTAGCTGCAATACTAGTTTCTTGACTTCATCTACTCTCTGAAGAATTAAAGGCAGATTGACTACACTGGCAGATGGATCAGAACACATAGCAATAGTGGTAGAAGGGGAAGTGGCAGCTTCAGTAGCTATAACAGCCATACAGGGGTCGTGGGCCTCAATCAGATCGCTTCCCTCAGCCAGAAGCTCAAAGCGGTTTTTACATGGAATATTAGGGGCCAACCTTATCTCAGGACTCAATGGTAGGGGTATACATTCTATTTCCTCCACGTGCGAAATCCCCTGAGTTTGTGAAGGATTAGCGGTACCGCTACAAGCCACGATGCCCTGTTGAAGAGAGGGAACAGTGGCATTAGCAGGAGGTTACTTCCCTACGCAATCTATTAAACCCCCATAGATCGTTGATCGAACTTTTCTGTTCTTGGTGAAAAACTCCTGGATCTTTTTAGGTTGGAGTGGAGGCTTCTTCGGGGGCAAGAGGCCACGAGTACCTAGTTCGCTATTAAGTATAGCCTCCACCTCCTCAAATAGTAGGTCAATCTCATCAAGTGATTCCGGTTCCCCTTGGATAGGCTTAATAGTTAATTTCCTGGGTCGCTTTTTCTGCTTTTTTATACCTTCCAATGGTGCCGGCGGGCCAACAGCCTTTCTTTTCCCCATAATCCGAGAATAAAAGTAACAGGAAGATATAACCTTACTTAGTGACTTCCTTTAAGGGACTAGGCCTGTCCCGACCCGTGCGCCTCTAAGTAGAAGCCGGGAAACTGTGGGCGAATCCGGGCTCTTGGCAACGAGACACTCCTTCTAGCAGGCAAGCTATGGCTTAGGCCGAATCAGGCTCCAGGATCTGGATGAAGGAGTAAAGAGACAGGGCTCAGCCCGGCCTCAGTCGGTCGAAGACGGGTGTAGACGGGCCCGTCTTGGCCCGGGCGCGCCCGCGCGCCTCCCACGAGGCTGGAGCGCAATTTCAAATTTAAAGGGCTCCTGCCCTTGGCGTGCGAGTCTCTGTGCCTCCTCGGCCCCCCGGATCAGCTGTGCGTATCCCGCGAGGCGGGAGCGCAATTTCAAATTTAAAGGGCTCCTGCCCTTGGCGTGCGAGTCTCTGTGCCTCCTCGGCCCCCCGGATCAGCTGTGCGTATCCCACGAGGCGAGGTATATGCAAGATTACCATAATTTCAATAAATGTTTTGAAAATGCATTTTTGTATCTTACTTGTGATTAACTTGGGCATGCAAGAGTGACCAAACCAAAGGGTTCGATCTGTTTCCACTGATTCCTTGGGAATCAGTGTTGTGTTCAATATTGCCAACAACATCTATTTCCCTGGTCAAATTAAGGGTTTGGATGTGGCACTGTGAGCTATCTGAAACAAACCAACAATACTGATTATGTAGTAAGTCTAGGTCTCTATATTCTGAAGTTCTTGTTATAAACAGTCATACTAACCTCATAGGAACCATTTAATACGAGGAGTGGAGCAGAAAGGAATTCTGACAAGAAAGGATGGGCTAGAAGATGAATTTAAGAGATGAGCCATGTTTATTAAGCTATCTCTATCTCTATTCTGGATTTTTAGACTTTGGGTGCATACCTTTGAATTGAGATGCATGAAGGCAAAGCTACACGCTCTCCCACCACTTTTAAATCCTTTCTAAGCACCTTTTGCTCTTACTGTATGGTAAAGACCCAAAGATAGACCTTAATGTATGTGAAATTAGACATAACTTTATTGCCAGATCCTCATCACTATCACTTAAGAAGGTATGAAACCAGTTCTTAAAACAGTTTAACCTGCTCTGAGTTCAAGTTTGAAAGGAAATACTCTGCAGACGTTTATTATGCCTAAGTATGATTCCCATGACATTAACAATAGACAGAAACATTGATAAAGAAAAAAGGCTTGTGAAACATTCTTTGTTGCTCTTTTTTGGGAAGTCATTTCACTCTGTGTGCCCGCTACAGAGCCAGCTTTTAAACATGGTCCTAACCATAGGACTCAATTAGTACACCATGTTACACAGTAGTTTGCAAAATCAGCACTATGCTATTTAGTGCCAGAGACTTTTAGCATAGAAAACATATGTGCACAAATGTTATCAGTGCTATTGTTCACATTGATTGAATACCTCTGCAAAACTGTAGTTAATCTGAGCCCTAGTTTCATTGCTGTTTGAGCCCTCTCCATTTTATTTATCCTAACATCTAGCAGTCATTCTCCCCCTTCTGTCTTGAATCTTTCTTCAATTCTTTCACTGTTGTATTGCTCACTGCTTTGATTATGTCCATCACTTGGGCCCCCAAATACCATCAACCAGATGGACATGGCAATCATAATTTTCAGTTTATGTAAACATTTACTATATTCAGCCAAAGTCCCATTTCTGAGCAAGGATCTTTCCGCCATCACTGAAAGGACCAATTTTTCCTTGCTACTGACTGAATTACTAGCATGTTTTAGAAAGTTAAACTACAGCCTTTCTACCAAAATAGAGAACTGGACAAGCGGTATGAAGTCACTATCTTTCACCCCAAATCTACATTCTTCCCTTTCAATGCCAGCATAGGTATTTACATTTGAGATACTGGTTTTGAGAGAACTTCCCACTCTGAGGAGCAAGAACATTTATTCCACATAGTATAATTCTGGATGGAAAAGTCTCTAAATGAATTCAAATCAAATGATGAAATTGGAATTGAGATTGCCATTTAGGACATTAAACAATACAATTCAGCAATCCATTGTCAACTAAACAACGCTACTCACACCCTCATCCATCCAACATTCCCACACATCCAACATTCATCAATCCTGTTGGGTAGATGAAACCTCCCAAACTACACAAGCTCCATAAGAAAGCAAGAGACAACCTGTTCAACCCCATTGATATACTCACAGTGGTACAACTTGTCACTGAACCAAAAACACTCTAAAACCATTACCACTGGACTGGGTGGGCCACTTTGGTATCAGTATTTCCATGCTTAGTGTCATATCAACAAACTAAGATCAACGCAAAAGAGAAAACCCAACCTTCAGATCCTTCAAAATCTTCTCCATAGACAACCTAATACCTGAACTCATCTCATATCCTATCAACTCCACATCCAATGCCAACACCCTTCTAAACAATTTCAACAATTGTTCGGAAAGCTATGTGAACTACACACGGAAGTGCAAGCCAAAGACTTTAGCACTCTAGTACTCTAAAGACCTTGCTAATAATAAATGATACACCCACAGACATGTCATTGCAACAGCAAAAACAAAGTACCATACCAACAGCAGAACACTGGTCAAGACAATCAAGCACTGTGTTTATCCCCTGCTGGTCCCTCCTTTTTTCTTATGCCAAAGAAAATGCAATGCCATCAACCTATTTTTCAGTAAAAAACAAATACAGATCATCCAAGAATGCATCGATGATTCAAAGTCTGCTTCACTTCTTACACCCACCCTGTCATGTAGGATCCTGCAATGGTCAACCTTCACATCCCTATCGCTTCCAGATCTTGCTAACATAGTCAACCCATTCAAAGCCACCTCTTATGATGATGATGTCTTACCATTGTTCTTCATCAAAGCTCTGTTTGGGGATGCTCTCTTACCCCTACTTACAATGTTCAATGCTCCCCCTCATACAGGACATCTTCTCAGACGTTCTCAGAGCAGGCCACATTGTCTCTCTCCAAAGGAAACCTACACTAGACCCTGACGACTTTGTCAACTACCAGCACATCATACACCTACCATTCACAGGCAAGATCACTGAAAAGCAGTCTTTTCAGTCCAGGACCTCATCCGTTTTAACAATCTCGTGCACAACTATCAGTCTGGCTTCAGATTACCCTGAAGTACGGCGACCACAACCTTCCACATTGCAGATGATGCCCTCTTGAACACAGTTAAAGATGACACCTGCCTCCTGGCATTTCTGAACCTCTCAGCTGACTTTAACACAGTTGATCACACCTCCCTTATACGCACCCAGAGTCCTGAATAGGATTGACCAGCAATATCCTTTACTGCTTCTCCTCCTACCTTTCCAACCAACACCAGTTTGTCCACATGGGCACCCCCTGACCAGAAAAGATCCCAAAGATGTGTTGATTCCATCAGGGCTCCATACTGTCTACGGTCATAGTCAACCAATACATGGAGCCTGTTGGTGCTCTACATACAAAGAACAGAATCAAGATTAACCAGTATGCCGATGATACACTACTCTGCTCGAAAATGTCTTCTGCTTCGGATATCCAACCTCTCAAACAGTGCTAGCACATCATTCAGTCCTGGATTCCCAGCGCCTACCTGAAGCTCAACCCAACCAAAACTGAATTCCTGTTAATTGCCAATAAACAAGATACACTACACACCTGGCTCAATAGCATTAACCTTAACAGTTTTGAACTGCAACTTTCACCAAAATGCCAAATTACTTGGGTTGCCACTCTCAAAGAACACATTGCCAAAAAAGACAGCAAATACTAGTCAAAATGTTTCTTCCAGAAATTGTCTTCAGGAGCGCTGTTCAAGCCCTTGTACTCTCACTTCTGGGTGGTGGTAATGCCTTACTCCATGACCTCTCAGACTCTACACTGGCAGCCCATAGGGACATCCTACAAACTGTAGCACGTCTCATCCAGGGCCCTAGGAAATATGAACACATCACTCTCATCCTGATGGAACTCCATTTTATCCCCTTGCCTGTCTGAACTATCCTCAAAATGAGCTGCGTCTTATACAAATCTATCACATGCAGCACTCCCACTTATCTTGCAGAAAAACTCACCATCTCTGTTGATTTCAGCACATCTGCAGCCAGGACAACATCAGACTGCAGACTAAAAAGTGTAAAAAGCAAAAAGCAAGACAGCAGGCCTTTTCCATTGATGCACGCAGGATCTGAAACAACATCTCTGTATCCATCAGGACCGCCCCAACACTTCTCCAGTACTCAAATGTGTTTAAGACTCAACGCTTTAGGTAACACTACATCACGATACCTTAACCATCTAAACCCAATTTCCTATAATCTTACTTGCTTACTTTGTTCTTGCTTTTGACCATGTACAGTGCTACACTGCCTTTTGGCTTAATTTGCACTATCTATCTATCTATCTATCTATCTATCTATCTATCTATCTATCTATCTATCTATCTATCTATCTATCTATCTATCTATCCATCTAGCTACAGATAAAAAAAGAAAAGAGGCCACGTTAGGGACACCCTGACTCCTTAGCTCTGGTGCTGGGTTCCCAGAGGGACCCCCAAGGTCAAACAAGCATTTGCAATGCAATGGGTCTCTTGTTTACTCGAGTAAGAGCTATTTGCGTTGTAAGTTCCAAAATTTACATTTCTTGCAACATAAATTGAAAATAATAAGTAAAACAGAAGTGCACTTCCAGTCAAACATATTATCGGCAAAAATGCAGGTATCCATGTAACAGGGTTGATGTGATGTAAAGCACTCAACTACTGCCCAGCAAGATCGTGCTGCATAAGAAATAAACAAAAAAAGTAGTCCAGAAACCATACGGAAAACACAGAGCCTTGTATGTTTTCAGTAGTTGGCCAATGCGCTTGAGGAGGGCTAAAAACCTGAAAAGGCATGACGTATGCATGCCTTCCACTAAAGAAAGAAAGCAAATTTTAAAAGGCAAGCCCACAAACCAACCAAACTCATGGGCTTGACATGGGCGTGAATACAAGCCCATAGAATATGGATTGGAACCATGTTCAATATACGACCTTCTGGACTGGTGTAGGAAAATTGCTCCCTGTTGCAGTTACCTCCCACATTTTACCTGGTATTGATGCTGACTTGACTAAGAAGTGTGCAGGGACCCTGCTAACCAGGCCCCAGCACCAGTGTTCTTTCACTAAAAATTTACCATTGTTTCCAAAATTGGCACACCACTGGCACACAGATAAGTCCCTTGCAAAAGGTACAAGTGGAACCAAGGGCCCTGTGACCAGGAAAGGTCCCTAAGGGCTGCAGCATGTGTTTGTGCCACCCTAAGGGACCCCTCACCTAACACATGCACACTGCCATTGCAGATTGTGTGTGATTGTGGGGAGAACAAGGTAAAGTCGACATGGCATCCCCCTCAGGATGCCATGCACACAAAATACTGCCTGTGGCATAGGTAAGTCACCCCTGTAGCAGGCCATAAAGCCCTAAGGCAGGGTGCACTATACCACAGGTGAGGGCATAGCTGCATGAGCAATGTGCCCCTACAGTGTCTAATTCTATTGTTAGACATTGTAAGTACAGTGTGACCATATTATGTATATGGTCTGGGAGTTTGTCAAAACAAACTCCACAGTTCCATAATAGCTACACTGGACAGTGGGAAGTATGGTATCAAACTACTCTGAATAATAAACCCACACTGATGCCAGTGCTGGATTTATTTAAAAAAAGCACCTAGATGACATCTTAGAGATGACCCCTGCATTTTACCCAATCCTTCAGTGCAGGACTGACTGGTCTGTGCCAGCCTGCCACTGAGACGAGTTTCTGATCCCCTGGGGTGAGAGCCTTTTTGCTCTCTGAGGCCAGAAACAAAGCCTGCACTGGTTGGAGGTGCTTAACACCTCCCCCCAGGAGGAACTGTAACACCTAGCAGTGAGCCTCAAAGGCTCAGGCTTTGTGTTACAATGCCCCGGAGCACTCCAGCTAGTGGAGAAGCCCGCTCCCCCAGACACAGCCCCCACTTTTGAAAGCAGGTCCGGCCTCTCAGCCAGGTCCACCCCTAAGGTAGACCAGAGCTCAAGTGACCCCCTCCTTGGAAAATCCTCCATCTTGTTTTGGAGGATTCCCCCCAATAGGATTAGGGATGTGCCCCCCTCCCCACAGGGAGGAGGCACAAAGAGGGTGTAGCCACCCTCAAGGACAATAGCCATTGGCTACTGCCCCCCAGACCTAAACACACCCCTAAATTGAGTAGTTAGGGGTGACCCTGAACCCAGGAAACCAGATTCCTGCAACCTGAAGAAAGAAGAAGGACTGCTGACCTGAAAGGCCTGCAGAGACGACGGAGACGACAACTGACTTGGCCCCAGCCTGTAGGAGGCTGGCCTGGCTTGTAGTGGGTACCAGAGGTATTTACACCTTGTGCCAGGTCCAGTTATCCCTTATTAGTGTAGAAGAGGTGTTTCTAGCAGCTTAGGCTGATAGAAGGTAGCTATGGCAAAGCAGCTTAGGCTGAACTAGCAGACATGTAAAGCTCCTACTATACCACTGGTGTCATATGCACAATATCATAAGAAAACACAATACACAGAGGTACTAAAAATAAAGGTACTTTATTTTCATGACAATATGCCAAAAGTATCTCAGTGAGTACCCTCAGTATGAGGATAAGTTATATACACAAGATATATGTACACAAACCAAAATTATGCAGGTAATAGCAAGAAAAGTAATGCAAGCAGTGTAAAGTTACAGTAGCTTGCAATAGGAGCACATAGGTATATGGGCAACAAAAACCATATACTCCAAAAGTGGAATGCGAACCACGAATGGACCCCAACCCTATGTGAGCTTGTAGAGGGTCGCTGGGGCTGTAAGAAAACAATGAGGATTAGAAAAATAGCCCACCCCAAGACCCTGAAAGGTAGGTGTAAAGTGCACCTACTATCCCCAGAGAGCACAGAAGTCGTGATAGGGGGATTCTGCAGGAAGAACAAACACCAGCAATGCAACAACAGTGGATTTCCGGACCTGAGTACCTGTAAGACAAGGGGACCAAGTCCAATAGTTGCGACAGTGTCGAGAGTGGCCAGGAGCTCAGGAAATGCCAGCTGAGGGTGCAAGGAAGCTGCCTCCTGTTGGAAGAAGCTTGGAGTTCCGCAAGAAAGAAGAGGACTAGGAACTTCCCCTTTGGCGGACAGATGTCCCACGTCGAGATGAAGCTTGCAGAGGTATTCTCACGCAGAAAGACCATAAACAAGCCTTGCTAGCTGCAAGGGTGATGTTAGAGGTTTTTGGGTGCTGCTGTGGCCTAAGAGGGACCAGGATGTCGCCACTTGGAGGAGGAGACAGAGGGGGCGCCCAGCAACGTAGGAAACCCTCACAGAAGCAGGCAGCACCCATAGAAGTACCTGAACAGGCACTTAGAAGAAAAGTGAACCGGAGTCCACCTGAAGTCACAAAAGGGAGTCCCACGATGCCGGAGGACAACTCAGAAGGTTGTGCACTGCAGGAAGGAGTGTCGGGGACCCAGGAATGGCTGTGCATGAAGGAATTCCTGGAAGAGTGCACATGAGCCGGAGCAGCTGCAAATCACGAGGTACCCAGCAATGCAGTCTAGCGTGGGGAGGCAAGGACTTACCTCCACCAAACTTGGACTGAAGAGTCACTGGACTGTGGGAGTCACATGGACAGAGTTGCTGAGTTCCAGGGACCACGCTCGTCGTGCTGAGAGGGGACCCAGATGACCAGTGATGCAGTCTTTGGTGCCTGCGGTTGCAGGGGGAAGATTCCGTTGACCCATGGAAGATGAAGCGATTCAAGGTTGCTAGTAGTCATCTTGCTACTTTGTTGCGGTTTTGCAGGCATCCTGAGCAGTCAGCGGTTGATCCTTTGGCAGAAGGTGAAGAGGGAGATGCAGAGGAACTCTGGTGAGCTCTTGCATTCGTTACCTGAAGCATTCCCTAAAGCAGAGACCCTAAATAGCCAGAAAAGGAGGTTTGGCTACCTAGGAAGGAGGATTGGCTACCAAGAGAGGTATGAGCTTATCAGAAGGAACCTCTGACATCACCTGCTGGCACTGGCCACTAAGAGCAGTCCAGTGTGCCACAGACACCTCAGTTTCCAAGATGGCAAAGGTCTGGGACACACTGGAGGAGCTCTGGGCACCTCCCCTGGGAGGTGCAGGTCAGGGGAGTTGTCACTCCCCTTTCCTTTGTCCAGTTTTGCGCCAGAGCAGGGCTGGCGGATCCCTAACCCGGTGTAGACTGGCTTATGCAGAGATGGGCACCATCTGTGCCCATCAAAGCATTTCCAGAAGCTGGGGGAGGCTACTCCTCCCCAGCCTTCACACCTATTTCCAAAGGGAGAGGGTGTTACACCCTCTCTTAGAGGAAATCCTTTGTTCTGCCTTCCTGGGCCAGGGCTGCCTGGACCCCAGGAGGGCATAAACCTGTCTGAGGGGTTGGCTGCAGCAGCAGCTGCAGTGGAGACCCCGGAAAGGTAGTTTGGCAGTACCCAGTTCTGTGCTAGAGACCCGGGGGATCATGGAATTATACCCCCAATGCCAGAATGGCATTAGGGTGACAATTCCATGATCTTAGACATGTTACATGGCCATGTTCAGAGTTACCATTGTGACGCTGTACATAGGTAGTGACCTATGTACAGTGCACGCGTGTAATGGTGTCCCTGCACTCACAAAGTCCGGGGAACTTGCCCTGAACGATGTGGGGGCACCTTGGCTAGTGCCAGGGTGCCCACACACTAAGTAACTTTGCACCCAACCTTCACCAGGTGAAGGTTAGACATATAGGTGACTTATAAGTTACTTAAGTGCAGTGGTAAATGGCTGTGAAATAACGTGGACTTTATTTCACTCAGGCTGCACTGGCAGGCCTGTGTAAGAATTGTCAGAGCTCCCTATGGGTGGCAAAAGAAATGCTGCAGCCCATAGGCATCTCATGGAACCCCAATACCATGGGTACCTCAGTACCATATACTAGGAAATTGTATGGGTGTACCAGTATGCAAATGTGAATTGGGAAATTTAGTCACTAGCCTGTTAGTGACACATTTGGAAAGCAGAGAGAGCATAACCACTGAGGTTCTGGTTAGCAGAGCCTCAGTGAGACAGTTAGGCATCACACAGGGAACACATATAGGCCACAAACTTATGAGCACTGGGGTCCTGGCTAGCAGTGTCCCAGTGACACATAACAAACATACTGACAACATAGGGTTTTCACTATGAGCACTGGGCCCTGGCTAGCAGGATCCCAGTGAGACAGTGAAAACACCCTGACATATACTCACAAACAGGCCAAAAGTGGAGGTAACAAGGCTAGAAAGAGGCTACTTTCTCACACAACCCCCCCCCCCAAACGAAGGACATTAAGGCTAACCTTGGCCAGTTGAGTCTTTATTGTCTAAGTGGTGATAAGTGGAGAGTAGCTCTGCAATAGACTGGTTACTCCCTTATTCATCCACTATATGGTTACTTCCCTGTGGGGATGTAACCCACCCTGTTTGAAGTTTTTTAGCTAACCAACAATGTGAAGATATATTCTCAGAGTTCCTATCAGTAAGTTTTAGTTTAGAACAGTGGAAATTGTCCACTGGACCTATTTCAAGTGATGAGAAGGCCAGACAGGGATGCTGTCTCAGTAAACCCATAGCTGGGCAAAAACTTTGTCCATGTGGCTGTAAGAGAGAACAGGGATGCTGTTTCTCTTGAGTTGGAGTAGGGCAGGGAGCTCCACACTAGGGCAGGGCTGTTGCCCTAAGTGTTTTGAGGCAGTGCAGGCTTTCTGCACTAACGTTTCTCTGGGAGGGTTGGAGGGATGCTCCATGTTAACTAAAATGGTTCTCTTTTCCTCACCAATATTAGTTATCCCACAGAGAGATACTTCCACCTCAGGGAGTACAGCTGTGCCGGCTGATGGTTCCCTTGGTACAGGTGCCACCCCAGGGGAGGTTTCTCCTACCACAGGATAAGGATCCTGAGTTTTCAGGTCTGTTCCTCTCCTTTACTTTTTCATTTCAGTAGAAATGAGAGGAAGCAATTCCTCAGGGATACCCAGCATGGCTGCATGGGTATAAAACTCTACCTCAGCCCAACCTGAGGTCTCTAGGTCATTACCTAAGAGACAGTCTACAGGAAAGCTAGGTGATACCACCACCTGCTTAGGGCCAGTAACTCCACCCCAACTAAGCTGAACTATAGCTAAGGGAAGAAACTTAGTGGAGTTATGGACATCAATAATCTTGTACTGTTGTCCAATGATGTATTGTTCATGAGCCACTAGGTTTTCAGTCACCAAAGTGATACTGGCACCTGTGTCCCTGTAGGCCTGGGCCTCAACACATTTTATTGAAACTGTCTGCCTGTACGTATCCATTGTAAGGGGACAAGCAGCCAGTGTGGCAAGGCCAATGCCACTAGGTGTGACATAAACTGTCTTGGGACTGACTACCCCCGTTTCTATGATGGACCCATAAGTGAACCCAACTACACCCTTACTTTGACTGTTGCCAGCAGTCCCACCACTAACACCACTACTGCTAGGGGCACTAGAGTTTGCTGTATTAGTGGTGGTTGCCTCAGGGGGTTTACCTGGACAGGACTTATCCCCTTGCCAATGGCCTTTATTTTTACACACATAGCACCAAGGCTTTTTAATGTGTGTATGTTGTGAAGAAGAGGAAGAATTTGATTTATCCCCACCCCCTGAAGAGTGTTCTTTCTTCTTGCCATCCTTGTCACCCCCTGTATGAACTTTTCTGTTCACTCTTGTTCTGACCCATTTGTCTACCTTCTTTCCCAATTCTTGGGGAGAGGTCAGATCTGAGTCCACTAGATATTGGTGTAACAAGTCAGATACACAGTTATTCAGAATATGCTCTCTCAGAATAAGATTATACAGGCTTTCATAGTCAGAAACTTTACTGCCATGTAACCACCCCTCCAAGGCCTTCGCTGAACAGTCAACAAATTTTATCCAGTCTTGGGAGGACTCTTTTCTGGTGTCTCTGAACTTAATCCTGTATTGTTCAGTGGTTAAGCCAAATCCATCCAAGAGTGCATCCTTCACAACTGCAAAATTGTTAGCATCACTTTCTCTAACAGTAAGGAGCCTATCCCTACCCTTTCCAGTGAAAGATAGCCACAATATAGCAGCCCACTGCCTTTGAGGGACCCCCTGTACCATACAGGCCCTCTCAAGTGCAGCAAACCACTTGTTGATGTCATCCCCCTCCTTGTAAGGGGGGACTATCTTGTGCAGATTCCTGGAATCATGCTCTCTAACAGGATTACTATCCGGAATACTGCTGTTGCTGCCACCATGGGGTCCTAACCCCAATCTCTGTCACTCCTTCTCTATGTTTAAGGATTCCATATCTAAGGCCAGCTGTTGCTGTTTAAGCTTCAGTCTGGTCTTTTCAACTCTCAACTTTTTGAGTTCCCTTTCTAACATCACCAACTCATCAGGACCGCCAAGAAGACCGCCTTCAAGGACCGCCTAGACAACAGCGCACACAACACCAGAGAGCTCTTCAGCATCGTGAAAGAACTCTCCAACCCCAGCTCCATCACCAACGACATCCCGCCATCTCAAGACCTGTGCGACTCCCTGGCCACCTTCTTCCACCGCAAGATCACCGACATCCACGACAGCTTCAACCCCGACCCCCCCCGCACCCACCACCGAGTCCACCACCCCTGCGACTACCACTCGCACCAGTCGCCTGACCGTCTCATCCAGCATCAGCGACGAAGACACCATCAAAACCATGAACTCCATCCACTCCGGATCCCCATCAGACCCCTGCCCTCACCACGTCTTCAGCAAAGCCCGCGCAGCCATCGTGCCCCACCTCCGGAAAACAATCAACTGTTCCTTCGAGACAGCAACCTTCCCAGAAAGCTGGAAGCATGCCGAGATCAACGCCCTTCTTAAGAAGCCCAAGGCGGACCCCAAGGACCTCAAGAACTTCCGACCCATCACCCTGCTCCCTTTCCCTGCAAAAGTGACCCGCTACCTCAAAGTCACCAACATCCTGGACCCTTCCCAATCCGGTTTTCGCAGTAACCACAGCACCGAGACCGCCCTCATCGCCGCCACTGACGACATCCGCACCCTGATGGACAAAGGAGAAACAGCCGCCCTCATCCTCCTGGACCTATCAGCAGCCTTTGACACGGTCTGCCACCGCACCCTATCAGCACGCCTCCATGACGCCGGTATCCAAGAGAAGGTCCTGGCCTGGACCACATCCTTCCTCTCCGGCAGAACCCAGAGCGTCCGCCTCCCACCCTTCCGCTCCAAAACCACGAGATCATCTGCGGCGTCCCACAGGGATCCTCCCTCAGCCCGACACTGTTCAACATCTACATGGCCCCCCTCGCCCACGTCGCACGACAACACAACCTCAACATCATCTCCTACGCCGACGACACCCAGCTGATCATATCCTCACCGAAGATCCCCACACCGCCAAAGGTAACCTCCTCCGAGGAATGAAGGCCATAGCCGACTGGATGAAGGACAGCAGACTGAAGCTGAACTCAGACAAGACGGAGGTCCTGATTCTCGGACCCACCCCATCAGCCTGGGATGACTCTTGGTGGCCCACGTCACTAGGCACAGCCCCGGAACCCACGGACCACGCACGCAACCTGCGGGTCATCCTCGACTCCACTCTCTCCATGACCAGGCAAGTCAACGCCATCTCCGCGTCCTGCTTCAACACCCTCCGTATGCTCTGCAGGATCTTCAAATGGATCCCCCTCGACACGAGAAAACCGTTACCCAGGCCCTCATCACCAACAGACTCGACTACGGGAACGCCCTCTACTCAGGAATTACAAACAAGCTCCTGAGACAACTCCAACGCATCCAGAACGCCTCGGCCCGACTCATCCTCGATGTCCCCCGCCGCAGCCACATCACACTCCATCTGAGAGGCCTGCACTGGCTCCCCGTCAACAAAAGGATCACCTTCAAGCTCCTGATCCGCGCACACATAGCGCTGCACAACACCGGACCCACCTACCTCAATAACCGACTCAGCTTCCACATCCCCACCCAAAGCCTCCGCTCAGCCAACCTCGCCCTCGCCACAGTCCCCCGCATCTGAAAAACCACAGCGGTGGCAAATCCTCCTCCTACATCGCCGCCAAGACCTGGAACACTCTCCCCACCATCCTACGACAGACCCAGGACCTGCTGGCCTTCAGAAGACTCCTCAAGACCAGGCTCTTCGACCAGTAGCACCCCCCCTCCCCAGCGCCTTGAGACCCTTGCAGGTATGTAGCGCTTTACAAATGCAGTGATTGATTGATTAACTTATTGTCTTCAGGGTGGGTGGGTTGGGAATGCTTGGACACAGAAGATAAATTGGAAACAACAGAGGGAGATCTGTCCCTAACTGACTGAACCCTAACAACTTGGCCTCTGGGAATTAAGACTTCCCTACTACGATGGGAACCTCCATTACTACCAACATTACTAGGTGTCCTGCTAAGGGGCAGATTTGGAACAGAACCCTCCCCACCTCCCTCAAGGAGATCCCCTGATTCAGAATGGGAGCCTTCTATTAACCTCTCATTTGAAGTGCCTGCTTGGGACTCATAATTCACAATAAGCATGTTAAATAAAAACTCTTTTGTAGGGTTCTTTTCTATCACTAAACCTCTATCTAAGCAGAGACTTCTTAGGCTCTTGTAATTTAAATTGTCATAAGTAGTATTGACCATTTTAAGAGCAGACTCTACATCAGACGTGATAGTAAAAGGTTTAGAAATAGTGAGAAGGAAGAAAAAGTTTCAGAACTTTTTAAAGAACAGAGAAAAAAACTTTTTCTAACTTTTTAGAAACTTTTAGAAGTTTTAGAATACTTTTCAGCACTTAGTAGAAAGTGTAAGAGGAGAAAAGCAAAACTTTTTGGTTAGGTGTACATACACTGAACTTGTTTTGTATATTATTCTCTTATGAAAAGTACACAATAACAAAGTGGTAAGTAGTTACAAGTACTTATCCCACCGCTGCACAACCAATGTAGAAGGCTGGCCTGGCTTGTAGTGGGAACCAGAGGTACTTACACCTTGTGCCAGGTCCAGTTATCCCTTATTAGTGTAGAAGAGGTGTTTGTGGCAGCGTAGGCTGATAGAGGGTAGCTATGGCAAAGCAGCTTAGGCTGAACTAGGAGAAATGTAGAGCTCCTACTATACCACTGGTGTCATGTGCACAATATCATAAGAAAACACAATACACAGAAGTACTAAAAATAAAGGTACTTTATTTTCATGACAATATGCCAAAAGTATCTCAGTGAGTACCCTCAGTATGAGGATAAGTTATATACACAAGATACATGTACACAAACCAAAATGATGCAGGTAATAACAAGAAAAGTAAAGCAAGCAGTGTAAAGTTACAGTAGATTGCAATAGGAGCACATAGGTATAAGGGCAACACAAACCATATACTCCAAAAGTGGAATGCGAACCACGAATGGACCCCAAACCTATGTGAGCTTGTAGAGGGTCGCTGGGACTGTAAGAAAACAGTGAGGGTTAGAAAAATAGCCCACCCCAAGACCCTGAAAGGTAGGTGTAAAGTGCACCTACTACCCCCAGAGAGCACAGAAGTCGTGATAGGGGGATTCTGCAGGAAGAACAAACACCAGCAATGCAACAACAGTGGATTTCCAGACCTGAGTACCTGTAAGACAAGGGGACCAAGTCCAATAGTCGCAACAGTGTCGATAGTGGCCAGGAGCCCAGGAAATGCCAGCTGAGGGTGCAAGGAAGCTGCCACCTGTTGGAAGAAGCTTGGAGTTCTGCAAGAAAGAAGAGGACTAGGAACTTCCCCTTTGGAGTATGGATGTCCCATGTTGCGGTGAAGCTTGCAGAGGTGTTTCCACGCAGAAAGACTGTAAACAAGCCTTGCTAGCTGCAAGGGTTGTGGTAGAGATTTTTGGGTGCTGCTGTGACCCAAGAGGGACCAGGATGTCGCCACTTGGAGGAGGATACAGAGTGGTGCCCAGCAACATAGGGAGCCCTTACAAAAGCAGGCAGCACCCGTAGAAGTACCTGAACGGGCACTTAGAAGAAAAGTGAACTAGAGTCCAACCGAAGTCACAAAAGGGAGTCCCACGATGCTGGAGGACAACTCAGAAGGTTGTGCACTGCAGGAAGGAGTGTCAGGGACCCAGGCTTGGCTGTGCACGAAGGAATTCCTGGAAGAGTGCACAGGAGCCGGAGCAGCTGCAAATCATGCGGTACCCAGCAATGCAGTCTAGCATGGGGAGGCAAGGACTTACCTCCACCAAACTTGGACTGCAGAGTCACTGGACTGTGGGAGTCACATGGACAGAGTTGCTGAGTTCCAGAGACCACGGTCATCGTGCTGAGAGGGGACCCAGAGGACCAGTGATGCAGTCTTTTGGTGCCTGCGGTTGCAGGGGGAAGATTCCGTCGACCCACGGGAGATTTTTTCAGAGCTCCTGGTGCAGAGAGGAGTCAGGCTACCCCCAGAGCATGCACCACCTGGAAACAGTCAAGAAAGCCGTCAGGATGAAGCGATACAAGGTTGCTAGTAGTCGTCTTGCTACTTTGTTGCGGTTTTGCGGGCGTCCTGAGCAGTCAGCGGTCGATCCTTTGGCAGAAGGTGAAGAGGGAGATGCAGAGGAACTCTGGTGAGCTCTTGCATTCGTTATCTGAAGAATTCCCCAAAGCAGAGACCCTAAATAGCCAGAAAAGGAGGTTTGGCTACCAAGGAAGGAGGATTGGCTACCAAGAGAGGTAAGAGCCTATCAGAAGGAGCCTCTGACGTCACCTGCTGGCACTGGCCACTCAGAGCAGTCCAGTGTGCCACAGACACCTCTGTTTCCAAGATGGCAGAGGTCTGGGACACACTGGAGGAGCTCTGGGCACCTCCCCTGGGAGGTGCAGGTCAGGGGAGTGGTCACCCCCTTTCCTTTGTCCAGTTTCGCGCCAGAGCAGGGCTGGGGTTCCCTAAACCGGTGTAGACTGGCTTCTGCAGAGATGGGCACCATCTGTGCCCATCAAAGCATTTCCAGAGGCTGGGGGAGGCTACTCCTCCCCAGCCTTCACACCAATTTCCAAAGGGAGAGGGTGTTACACCCTCTCTCAGAGGGCAGAAACCTCTCTGAGGGGTTGGCAGCAGCAGCAGCTGCAGTGGAGACCTCGGAAAGGTAGTTTGGCAGTACCCGGGTTCTGTGCTAGAGACCCGGAGGATCATGGAATTGTCCCCCCCAATGCCAGAATGGCATTAGGGTGACAATTCCCTGATCTTAGACATGTTACATGGCCATGTTCGAAGTTACCATTGTGACGCTGTACATAGGTAGTGACCTATGTACAGTGCACGTGTGTTATGGTGTCCCCGCACTCACAAGGTCCGGGGAATTTGCCCTGAACGATGTGGGGGCACCTTGGCTAGTGCCAGGGTGCCCACACACTAAGTAACTTTGCACCCAACATTCACCAGGTGAAGGTTAGACATATAGGTGACCTATAAGTTACTTAAGTGCAGTGGTAAATGGCTGTGAAATAACGTGGACGGTATTTCACTCAGGCTGCACTGGCAGGCCTGTGTAAGAATTGTCAGAGCTCCCTATGGGTGGCAAAAGAAATGCTGCAGCCCATAGGGATCTTCTGGAACCCCAATACCATGGGTACCTCAGTACCATATACTAGGGAATTATATGGGTGTACCAGTATCCAATGTGAATTGGTAAATTTAGTCACTAGCCTGTTAGTGACAAATTTGGAAAGCAGACAGAGCTAACCGCTGAGGTTCTGGTTAGCAGAGCCTCAGTGAGACAGTTAGGCATCACACAGGGAACACATATAGGCCACAAACTTATGAGCACTGGGGTTCTGGCTAGCAGGGTCCCAGTGACACATAACAAACATACTGACAACATAGGGTTTTCACTATGAGCACTGGGCCCTGGCTAGCAGGATCCCAGTGAGACAGTGAAAACACCCTGACATATACTCACAAACAGGCCAAAAGTGGAGGTAACAAGGCTAGAAAGAGGCTACTTTCTCACATAACCCCCCCCCCCCCCAAACGAAGAACAATAAGGCTAACCTTGGCCAGTTGAGTCTTTATTGTCTAAGTGGTGATAAGTGGAGAGTAGCTCTGCAATAGACTGGTTACTCCCTTTATCATTCACTATATGGTTACTTCCCTGTGGGGATGTAAACCACCCTGTTTGAAGTTTTTTAGCTAACCAACAATGTGAAGATATATTCTCAGAGTTCTTATCAGTAAGTTTTAGTTTAGGACAGTGGAAATTGTCCACTGGACCTATTTCAAGTGATGAGAAGACCAGACAGGGGTGCTGTCTCAGTAAAGCCATAGCTGGGCAAAAATGTGTCCACCTGGCTCTAAGAGAGAACAGGGATGCTGTTTCTCTTGAGTTGGAGCAGGGCACGGATGCTGTCCTATGAGCTCCACACTAGGGCAGGGCTGCTGTCCTAAGTGTTTTGAGGCAGTGCAGGCTTTCTGCACTAAAGTTTCTCTGGGAGGGTTGGAGGGATGCTCCATGTTAACTAAAATGGTGCTCTTTTCCTCACCAATATTAGTTATCCCACAGAGAGGTATTTCCACCTCAAGGAGTACAGCTATTCCGGCTGATGGTTCCCTTGGTACAGGTGCCACCCCAGGAGAGGTTTCTCCTACCACAGGAATGGTCTCCTGAATGTTAGGGTGGGTAGGGGATACTGTGATGCCCTTTTTACCTGTTGTTGGAGAAGGATCCTGAATCTTCAGGTCTGTTCCTCTCCTTTGCTTTTTCATTCCAGTAGAAATGGGAAGAAGCTATTCCTCAGGGATACCCAGCATGGCTGCATGGGTATAAAACTCTACCTCAGCCCAACCTGAGGTCTCTAGGTCATTACGTAAGAGACAGTCTACAGGTAAGCTAGGTGATACCACCACCTGCTTAGGGCCAGTAACTCCACCCCAACTAAGCTGAACTATAGCTAAGGGAAGAAACTTAGTGGAGTTATGGACATCAATAATCTTGTACTGTTGTCCAATGATGTGTTGTTCAGGAGCCACTAGGTTTTCAGTCACCAAAGTGATACTGGCACCTGTGTCCCTGTAGGCTTGCGCCTCAACACAATTTATTGAAACTGTCTGCCTGTACTTATCCATTGTAAGGGGACAAGCAGCCAGTGTGGCAAGGCCAATGCCACTAGGTGTGACAAAAACTGTCTTGGGACTGACTACCCCAGTTTCTATGATGGACCCATAAGTGAACCCAACTACACCCTTACTTTGACTGTTGCCAGCAGTCCCACCACTATTACCACTACTGCTAGGGGCACTAGAGTTTGATGTATTAGTGGTGGTTGCCTCAGGGGGTTTACCTGGACAGGAGTTATCCCCTTGCCAATGGCCTTTATTTTTGCACACATAGCACCAAGGCTTTTTAATGTGTGTATGTTGTGAAGAAGAGGAAGAATTTGACTTATCCCCACCCCCCTGAAGAGTGTTCAGGATGTGAAGAAGGATCTTTGGTTTTACCCTTATCCCCATGCTTATCCTGAGATTTCTCACCATCTTTCTTCTTGCCATCCTTGTCACCCCCTGTATGAACTTTTCTGTTCACTCTTGCTCTGACCCATTTGTCTGCCTTCTTTCCCAATTCATGGGGAGAGGTCAGATCTGAGTCCACTAGATATTGGAGTAACAAGTCATA
The DNA here is from genome assembly GCF_031143425.1 of Pleurodeles waltl. Taxonomy (NCBI): domain Eukaryota; kingdom Metazoa; phylum Chordata; class Amphibia; order Caudata; family Salamandridae; genus Pleurodeles; species Pleurodeles waltl. The sequence continues at coordinate 513,560,284 of NC_090449.1, forward strand.
TACACAGTTATTCAGAATATGCTCTCTCAGAATAAGATTATACAGGCTTTCATAGTCAGAAACTTTACTGCCATGTAACCCCCCCTCCAAGGCCTTCACTAAACATTCAACAAAGTCTATCCAGTCTTGTGAGGACTCTTTTCTGGTGTCTCTGAACTTAATCCTGTATTGTTCAGTGGTTAAGCCAAATCCATCCAAGAGTGCATCCTTCACAACTGCAAAATTGTTAGCATCACTTTATCTAACAGTAAGGAGCCTATCCCTACCCTTTCCAGTGAAAGATAGCCACAATATAGCAGCCCACTGCCTTTTAGGGACCCCCTGTACCATACAGGCCCTCTCAAGTGCAGTAAAACACTTGTTGATGTCATCCCCCTCCTTGTAAGGGGGGACTATCTTGTGCAAATTCCTGGAATCATGCTCTCTAACAGGATTACTATCCGGAATACTGCTGTTGCTGCCACCATGGGGTCCTAACCCCAATCTCTGTCTCTCCTTCTCTAGGTTTAAGCTTTCCATATGTAAGGCCAGCTGTTGCTGTTTAAGCTTCAGTCTGGTCTCTTCAACTCTCAACTTTTTGAGTTCCCTTTCTAACATATTGCCTTCAGGGTGGGTGGGTTGGGAATGCTTGGACACAGAAGATAAATTGGAAGCAACAGAGGGAGATCTGTCCCTAACTGACTGAACCCTAACAACTTGGCCTCTAGGAATAAAGACTTCCCTACTATGATGGGAACCTCCATTACTTGGTGTCCTGCTAAGGGGCAGATTTGGAACAGAACCCTCCCCACCTCCCTCAAGGAGATCCCCTGATTCAGAATGGGAGCCTTCTATTAACCTCTCATTTGAAGTGCCTGCTTGGGACTCATCATTCACAATAAGCATGTTAAATAAAAACTCTTTTGTAGGGTTCTTTTCTATCACTAAACCTCTATCTAAGCAGAGACTTCTTCGGCTCTTGTAATTTAAATTGTCATAAGTAGTATTGACCATTTTAAGAGCAGACTCTACATCAGACATGATAGTAAAAGGTTTAGAAATAGTGAGAAGGAAGAAAAAGTTTCAGAACTTTTAAAGAACAGAGAAAAAAAACTTTTTCTAACTTTTTAGAAACTTTTAGAAGTTTTAGAATACTTTTCAGCACTTAGAAAGTGTAAGAGGAGAAAAGCAAAACTTTTTGGTTAGGTGTACATACACTGAACTTTTTTTGTATATTATTCTCTTATGAAAAGTACACAATGATAAAGTGGTAAGTAGTTACAAGTACTTATCCCACCGCTGCACAACCAATGGAGGAGGCTGGCCTGGCTTTTAGTGGGTACCAGAGGTACTTACACCTTGTGCCAGGTCCAGTTATCCCTTCTTAGTGTAGAAGAGGTGTTTGTAGCAGCTTAGGCTGATAGAAGGTAGCTATGGCAAAGCAGCTTAGGCTGAACTAGGACACATGTAAAGCTCCTACTATACCACTGGTGTCATATGCACAATAACATAAGAAAACACAATACACAGAAGTACTAAAAATAAAGGTACTTTATTTTCATGACAATATGCCAAAAGTATCTCAGTGAGTACCCTCAGTATGAGGATAAGTTATATACACAAGATACATGTACACAAACCAAAAGTATGCAGGTAATAGCAAGAAAAGTAATGCAAGCAGTGTAAAGTTACAGTAGATTGCAATAGGAGCACATAGGCATAGGGGCAACACAAACCATACACTCCAAAAGTGGATGCGAACCACGAATGGACCCCAAACCTATGTGAGCTTGTAGAGGGTCGCTGGGACTGTAAGAAAACAGTGAGGGTTAGAAAAATAGCCCACCCCAAGACCCTGAAAGGTAGGTGTAAAGTGCACCTACTACCCCCAGAGAGCACAGAAGTCTTGATAGGGGGATTCTGCAGGATGAACAAACACCAGCAAGGCAACAACAGTGGATTTCCGGACCTGAGTACCTGTAAGACAAGGGGACCAAGTCCAATAGTCGCGACGGTGTCGATAGTGGCCAGGAACCCAGGAAATGCCAGATGAGGGTGCAAGGAAGCTGCCACCTGTTGGAAGAAGCTTGGAGTTCTGCAAGAAAGAAGAGGACTAGGAACTTCCCCTTTGGAAGATGGATGTCCCACGTAACCGTGAAGCTTGCAGAGGTGTTCCCACGCAGAAAGACCGTAAACAAGCCTTGCTAGCTGCAAGGGTTGTGGTAGAGGTTTTTGGGTGCTGCTGTGACCCAAGAGGGACCAGGATGTCGCCACTTGGAGGAGGAGACAGAGGGGGCGCCCAGAAATATATGGAGCCTTAACAAAAGCAGGCAGCACCTGTAGAAGTACCTGAACAGGCACTTAGATGAAAAGTGAACTGGAGTCCAACCGAAGTCACAAAAGGGAGTCCCACGATGCCGGAGGACAACTCAGAAGGTTGTGCACTGCAGTAAGGAGTGCCAGGGACCCAGGCTTGGCTGTGCACGAAGGAATTCCTGGAAGAGTGCACAGGAGCCGGAGCAGCTGCAAATCATGCGGTACCCAGCAATGCAGTCTAGCATGGGGAGGCAAGGACTTACCTCCACCAAACTTGGACTGAAGAGTCACTGGACTGTGGGAGTCACATGGACAGAGTTGCTGAGTTCCAGAGACCACGCTCGTTGTGCTGAGAGGGGACCCAGAGTACCAGTGATGCAGTCTTTTGGTGCCTGCGGTTGCAGGGGGAAGATTCCGTCGACCCACAGGAGATTTCTTCAGAGCTCCTGGTGCAGAGAGGAGGCAGGCTACCCCCAGAGCATGCACCACCTGGAAACAGTCGAGAAAGCCGTCAGGATGAAGCGATACAAGGTTGCTAGTAGTCGTCTTGCTACTTTGTTGCGGTTTTGCAGGCGTCCTGAGCAGTCATCGGTCAATCCTTTGGCAGAAGGTGAAGAGAGAGATACAGAGGAACTCTGGTGAGCTCTTGCATTCGTTATCTGAAGAATTCTCCAAAGCAGAGACCCTAAATAGCCAGAAAAGGAGGTTTGGTTACCTAGGAAGGAGGATTGGCTACCAAGAGAGGTAAGAGCCTATCAGAAGGAGCCTCTGACGTCACCTGCTGGCACTGGCCACTCAGAGCAGTCCAGTGTGCCACAGACACCTCTGTTTCCAAGATGGCAGAGGTCTGGGACACACTGGAGGAGCTCTGGGCACCTCCCCTGGGAGGTGCAGGTCAGGGGAGTGGTCACCCCCCTTTCCTTTGTCCAGTTTCGCGCCAGAGCAGAGCTGGGGTTCCCTGAACCGGTGTAGACTGGCTTTTGCAGAGATGGGCACCATCTGTGCCCATCAAAGCATTTCCAGAGGCTGGGGGAGGCTACTTCTCCACAGCCTTCACACCAATTTCCAAAGGGAGAGGGTGTTACACCCTCTCTCAGAGGAAATCCTTTGTTCTGCCTTCCTGGGCCAGGGCTGCCTGGACCCCAGGAGGGCAGAAACCTGTCTGAGGGGTTGGCAGCAGCTGCAGTGGAGACCCCAGAAAGGTAGTTTGGCAGTACCCGGGTTCTGTGCTAGAGACCCGGGGGATCATGGAATTGTCCCCCCCAATGCCAGAATGGCATTAGGGTGACAATTCCCTGATCTTAGACCTGTTACATGGCCATGTTCGAAGTTACCATTGTGATGCTGTACATAGGTAGTGACCTATGTACAGTGCACGTGTGTTATGGTGTCCCCGCACTCACAAGGTCTGGGGAATTTGCCCTGAACGATGTGGGGGCACCTTGGCTAGTGCCAGGGTGCCCACACACTAAGTAACTTTGCACCCAACATTCACCAGGTGAAGGTTAGACATATAGGTGACTTATAAGTTACTTAAGTGCAGTGGTAAATGGCTGTGAAATAACGTGGACGTTATTTCACTCAGGCTGCACTGGCAGGCCTGTGTAAGAATTGTCAGAGCTCCCTATGGGTGGCAAAAGAAATGCTGCAGCCCATAGGGATCTTCTGGAACCCCAATACCATGGGTACCTCAGTACCATATACTAGGGAATTACATGGGTGTACCAGTATGCCAATGTGAATTGGTAAATTTAGTCACTAGCCTGTTAGTGACAAATTTGGAAAGCAGAGAGAGCTAACCGCTGAGGTCCTGGTTAGCAGAGCCTCAGTGAGACAGTTAGGCATCACACAGGGAACACATATAGGCCACAAACTTATGAGCACTGGGGTCCTGGATAGCAGGGTCCCAGTGACACATAACAAACATACTGACAACATAGGGTTTTCACTATGAGCACTGGGCCCTGGCTAGCAGGATCCCAGTGAGACAGTGAAAACACCCTGACATATACTGACAAACAGGCCAAAAGTGGAGGTAACAAGGCTAGAAAGAGACTACTTTCTCACACAGCCCTACCGGCTTTTCTTCCGATTCAAAGACCCTGCACAGCCACGCATCCAGAGGGACCAGTGACCTATGAGGGCTCAGAGGACTGACCTGAACCTAAAGGACTAAGAACCTCCTGAGGACAGCCGCTCTGCCATAAACAACTACAAAACAGCAACAAGAAACCAACTTTAAAGAGACTCTCACTTCCCGCCAGTAGCGTGAGTCTTCACACTCTGCACCCGACACCCCCGGCTCGAGTTCAGGAGAACCAACACCGCAAAGAGGATCCACAGCCAACTCCAATGACGTGTACACCCTGTGTCGACCTCCCTGCACCCCCACAGCGATGCCTGCCGACAGGATCCAGAGGCTCCCCCTGACCGCGACTGCCTGGTAACAAAGGACCCCGACGCCTAGACCAAGGACTGAACCTCAGCCCCCAGGACCGAGAGGAACCACCCCAGTGCAGGAGTGACCAGCAAGTCGCCCTGATCCTAGCCCAGTCGGTGGCTGGCCCGGGAAGCACCCCTGCGCCCTGCCTGCACCGCCAGAGTTACCCCACGCAAAACCCAACACCTACTTTGCACTCTGCACCCAGCCAACCCTGTGCTGCTGAGTGTGTGTGTTTTGTGTGCTTGTGTGTCCCCCCCACAGTGCTCTACAAAACCTGGTCTGCTCCCCGAGGACGCAGGTACTTACCTGCTAACAGACTGGAACCGGAGCACCCCTGTTCTCCATAGGCGCCTATGTGTTTTGGGCCCTCCTTTGACCTCTGCACCTGACCGGCCCTGTGTTGCTGGTGCGGCGGCTGTGGGGTTTCCTTGAACCCCCAATGGTGGACTGCCTTCGCCCAGGAGACTGACTGTGTAAGCGCTTTACTTACCTTAAAAAATAACTATTACTTACCTCCCCCAGGAACTGTTGATTTTTGCAGTGTCCACTTTTAAAATAGCTATTTGCCATTTTAACCAAAACTGTGTGTACTACTGCTTTAACTCAAAGTTCTGTACTTACCTGTGTGAAGTACCTTACAATTTATGTACTTACCTAAAATTTGAATCTTGTGGTTCTAAAAATAAATTAAAAAAATATATTTTTCTATGTAAAAACCAATTGGACTGGAGTTAAGTCTTTGAGTGTGTGTTCCTCATTTATTGCTTGTGTGTGTACAAAAAATGCTTACCACTACCCTCTGATAAGCCTACTGCTCGACCACACTACCACAAAATAGAGCATTAGTATTATCTAATTTTGCCACCATTAACCTCTTAGTGGAATCCTTGGACTCTGTGCACACTATCTCTCACTTTGAGATAGTATATACAGAGCCATCTTCCTACAATTGGTTATAACACTTCAGATGACAACCCCAGAGCTGAACTTTAAGGCTCACATTAGACTTGGTTAGTAGTGGAAAACCTTTTCACTTTTTTAGTAATTCCTCTGCTAAATTTAGCATTTCCCCTGGAAAGGCCCACACTGTACATGTGACCTTCAGAACTGAACACAGTACACCATGTCACCACCCCAGAAATGGATGCTGTGGATAGGATTTGGCCTCTAAAAGAAGGCGCAGTACTCACATTGTCACATTGAAAGCCGTGTACATTGTCTGTACATTGTCTCTAGAGCCCCACAGGCCTTTGAAATAATACTCTAGGGTAGGGCTTGAGAACTAGGGTGACCACCCGTCCGTTAATTTCACAGACCGTCCGTAATTTCGCCCTGCCATCCGTTGTCCGTGATGAAAGGCTTAACGGACAGCATTTGTCCGTAATTTTAGCCTTTCACCAAATGGACAAGGGAAGGTAGAGTGAAATTACGGCCGATTAGTTTCCCCAGCAGGTTTCAAAGGCAGGGAGTCTTGTGTGCTCTCAGGGAGGGAGGGGCAGACAGATAAGAATCAGACCTTCTTGACAGGGGGTCTCCTTACCTAAAGACATGCAAATGTGCCTAACTGGTAAATCTGCAAATGTAAAAAAGGTTGAAAACCTGCATTGACTTTGCTAAGAAGAGTCACTTGAAGTTTTCTGGTGGCAAAGATATTTCTTTTAGAGAGGTATTGTAATGGTGTTCCAAGGTGAGCTGCAGAGTGTGTGGTTTTCATGGAGTGTTATAACATTTTTAGTACTAGGTATAAACTGTATATTATTCAAATCTGTATTTGAGAAGCGCTTTTTTTTTTATTTAACCATGTATTTGCGCATTTTGTAGCAGCTTTTATTATGATGTAATTGTATTTTTCACAGTTCTTTCAGCGACCTCGGTACCTCATAGTACTAACAAACATTGGCAAAGCCAACAGGTCTCGTCTACGAAAGAGTTATTGTCTTTGCTAATGTGTTTTAGCCATTAGCCATGTTATACACCAGAGTAGCTGCTGTTCAGCATGGCTTAAGGTTAGTGGCATAGTTGTGTGGAGTGGAGTAGAGTAGAGTGGCATAGGAGCAGTGGCGTAGAGCCCAGTGGTGCAAAGTACAGTGCAGTGGGGTACAGTGCAGTTGTTTAGAGTGCGTTAGCGTAGAGTGCAGTGGTTTAGAGTGCAGTGGCATGGAGTGGTGTGGGACAGAGTAGAGTGGCATAGAGTGCAGTGGAGTAGAGTGGCATACAATAGAGTGGCATACAATAGAGTGGCAGAGAGCGCAGTAGTGTAGAGTGGTACAGTGGCATAGATTGCAGAGTAGACTTGCGTTGCAGGGAGTGCAGTGGCGTAGTGTCGAGTGGTGCAGAGTAGAGTATAGTGCTGACGAGTGGAGTGATGCAGAGTAGAGTTTCATAGAGTGCAGTGGCATAGAATGCCATGGCATAGAATGCAGTAGTACATAGTAGATTGGTGTATAGTCCAGTGGTGGAGAGTGCAACGCTGTAGAGTAGAGTGTCAGTGCAGTGATGTAGAGTGGCACAGAGTGGCTGTAGTGCTTTCCTCTTAGCTAGTTTTAAAGCACTAACATAACACAACAGAAATGCACTTCTGAGGTCAAAGAAGACTTTTATTGTTGTTAATTCTTCCCCAACCCCAATTTTTATGTACGACGAATTAGTAGCTTTCAAGTCCGCGTTAATCAAACAAAATATATCAGTTTGCAATATACACAGCAGGTTATATTTATAAGATATTGAATGCAAAGCAAAACAAATACTTCACCGTGTGGGAAACTATCTACAGCTTCATCTTTCTAAGGTCTGCAAGCTGATGACCCCTGTCATCCGCGAGAAAGAGATTCATCTACCCACACGGGATTGCTGCCAGCTGGCGCCAAGCTCCAGCACGAGTTCCGGCAGATTTGAATCTGACCCTCTGCAGCCTGTTACATTCGTTACAAAGGTGTGCCCCCTCCTCTCAGACCTGGGAAACTGAGCAAGCCTTTTGGAGACTGGCCAGGTCTCCAAGACTACTCCTGTTCCCAAGCTCAAGCAGAGAGAACAACACCATGTACCCTCTCTTATCAGGTCTAGTCTACTGTGAGAACAAAACATCTTGGTTCTCTGGTGCAAAAACACAGCTTGGAAAAATACAGCTTGGATTCTCAACTGCAATGTCTAACTCCACGTTAAAGGCAATAGGCAGCTAACCTAGATATCAAATGCAATGTCATGTTAAAGGCAATAGGCAGCTAACCTAAGTATCAAATGCAATGTCTAATGTCATGTCAAAGCCAATAAGCATCTAAGCTGAATACAAAATGCAATGTCTTATATCATGTCAAAGCCCATAGGCAGCTAAGCTGAATATAAAATGCAATATATAATATCATGTCAAAGCCAATAGGCAGCTGAGCTGAATACAGAATGTAATATATGATATCATGTCAAAGCCAATAGGAATGCAACGTCAAAGCCAATAGGCGGCTAGACTGGATACAGCATGTCAAAGCCAATAGGCAGAATACAGAATGTAATGGCTAATGCAATGTCAAAGCCCATAGGTGGCTCAACTGAATACAGAAAGTAATGGCTAATGCCATGTCAAAGCCAATAGGCAGAATACAGAATGTAATGACTAATGCAATGTCAAAGCCCATAGGCGGCTCAACTGAATACAGAAAGTAATGGCTAATGCAATGTCAAAGCCCATAGGCGGCTAAACTGAACAAAACATACAATGTGAACATTGAGCAACTAATATGCGCAGTGGTGAAACACAAAGTCATTGGTCAAAACAAACTCCATCAAATGGCAGTACATTCCGCCCTTTGACCAATGAATTTTTGTTTCACATATCTCCTGTTTCAAACAAAAACAAAAAAACATCAGCACAAAAAAAACATTATCAGCAAGTCATATTTGAATGATCAAAGCAATCCCTGTAAAGCAATAGAAGTGAATTAACACATTGATCTCATAACCTTTCACATCAGATACATCTACATAGAAAAGACTGGGCAATTTTTATACTCTGAGTGAGTCTCTAATTCAACAGTGTTAGCAATTTGATGTGGCATGAGTTCTGCTCATGTAAAGGTGCACGGTCCACCTGAAAGGTTTTCTGGAAGGTAAGCAAAAGTCAGAGTTCCATACGAGAGGGAAAAAAAAAAAAAACACAGCTTAGTTCCAGTGGAAGAATGCAATCAAACAAGTTGAACTTGAACTGAAGGCGCAGTTTGCGCAAAATGGATCCATGGTGCTGGCACTTTACTCAGCCAGGTTCAGGTTGGGGATTCGGTCCCTTCCCCGACCCCACACGCACACACCGGAAGGGGGACCACACAGCACACTCAGGGACAGTGGCGAAACGTGGTAGGATCTGCAAAAGAAACAAGTATGACTTTTCTTGCAAATAACATTTTTCATTTAAACTGCACCCTTCCTCTTTCTTTCCCTGTTTTATGATCAGCAGGACGTTTTTGGGGCCCTTTGTTATATTCACTGCAGGTTCTGGAGGGTCACTTAGGGCTTCAGCCCACACATCAGCACTGAGGTTTTTATCTGCTGCGCCACAGCTTCCCTTTTCTTGCACTGTCAGAAGGGCTGGGGCAGACTCCTTCTTTAACAAACCTCCATTCACTGCACTTTTGCCAATTTGGGCCATTCTGTCTCCAATTTGTATGAATGAATCAGATTCTTTTCTAGGTATCAGCCTAATTTCGATTTTTCCTTGGTAATTTGCAGCAATCACTCTCCCTAAAACCTGATCACTTTCCCATTCCTGTCCTGGTAACTTTCCTCTCCCCAACTGCTCTGTGACTGCTTGCATGACAGGTTGCTTTTGTGCGTGCTGCACAGTTTTTATCAAATCTAGGGGAATGTGCATCTCTCTCATCTCTGCCCACCTGTAAGTGGCTTTTTCTCTCAGCTGTTCACATTTCTGGGGCACCCACTTAGCCATCCCCACTAAGGCAGAATTCTGGGTGTACACTTCTCTCTCTGAATTTTTCTCATTAACATCTGCAAGGTAATTGAACCAGTTAGGTGCTAAAACATTAGCAATGAACCAAAAATCAGCGTAAAAATGACACATCTCACGTAGCTCTTGCTTTAAAATCTGACACACATTATACAACGCTGTTCCTTCTACTGTGCCAGAAAACAACATTTCAGTCAATGAATCATTAGTAAAACAAACATGCTTTTTATCTTCAGTGGACACGAATTCAAATGGTGCACACAATTTCACCGGTAATTCTTTTACCTGTGGTACTCTAGCCCTGTCTTGCAAGTACCAGATCCATTGTATGATTCTAGCTAGGGGCACTATTTTCTTCCCTTGTTCTTGAATTACATGTACATCAGTTTTTTCTTCTTGCACTGCGCAGAAACCTAAAGTCTGCATTATTTCATTTGCCAAATCACAAGCGCGCAGCTGCATATAATTTTTCACAGTGACCATATACAAAAGTGTTAGGATTTCACTCAAATGAAGGCTATTCTTTTTCCAAAAATCAAACAAGCTAATGAAAGTCGGCTCTTGCTCTAAAATCTTTCGTTTTACTTGTGCATTTTGCAACGGTAACTCGTAAATCACATTCTGGTCTCTCTCGTCCGTGTTATCAGTTAAGGAATGCATTTTGGCTGCCAAAAACCCTGGCTCACACGAAAACTCAAAGCAGCTCGGAGCTGTCTTAACCCCCTCATTACTGGAATGGGACAAGAAAGATTCTTCATTTTTATAACTTTCAGCATTATTTTGAATTATTGTATCCTGGCTAATTTGCTCACGTAAATTCCTATTTTCATGTTCCAACTTCCTACATTTCTCCTGCATTTCTCTGTAAGCAGATAAAGGTATCCAGACCTTTCTGTCATCATTACTTCCAAAAGACACTTTTTCTACATATGTACAACAGAAATTATTTCTCAAAGCATTATCAGGCATTTTAGCTACACATGCATTTTCTTCTGTAATTCCCCAAACAGAAAACAATTCACAGTTTTTCTTAGCACCATCAGGCAGTTTATCAACATATGCATTCTCAGACATGGTCTGCCGTGCTACTGTGATTCTCCAAACAAAAAACAACTCATAGTTTTTCTTAGCACCATCAGGCAGTTTATCAACACATGCATTCCCAGACATGGTCTGCCGTGCTACTGTGATTCTCCAAAAAAAACAATTTCTGTAATTCTCCAAACAACAAAAAAACAATTACACTTTTAAAGTGTGCACTTAGAAATCTACCAACTCGTCAACACCCTCTTAATCACCTCTTAATGACCGACCCCACTTCTGGTACCAATTGTAGTGCTTTCCTCTTAGCTAGTTTTAAAGCACTAACATAACACAACAGAAATGCACTTCTGAGGTCAAAGAAGACTTTTATTGTTGTTAATTCTTCCCCAACCCCAATTTTTATGTATGACGAATTAGTAGCTTTCAAGTCTGCGTTAATCAAACAAAATATATCAGTTTGCAATATACACAGCAGGTTATATTTATAAGATATTGAATGCAAAGCAAAACAAATACTTCACCGTGTGGGAAACTATCTACAGCTTCATCTTTCTAAGGTCTGCAAGCTGATGACCCCTGTCAGCCGCGAGAAAGAGATTCATCTACCCACACGGGATTGCTGCCAGCTGGCGCCAAGCTCCAGCACGAGGTCCGGCAGATTCGAATCTGACCCTCTGCAGCCTGTTACATTCGTTACAAAGGTGTGCCCCCTCCTCTCAGACCTGGGAAACTGAGCAAGCCTTTTGGAGACTGGCCAGGTCTCCAAGACTACTCCTGTTCCCAAGCTCAAGCAGAGAGAACAACACCATGTACCCTCTCTTATCAGGTCTAGTCTACTGTGAGAACAAAACATCTTGGTTCTCTGGTGCAAAAACACAGCTTGGAAAAATACAGCTTGGATTCTCAACTGCAATGTCTAACTCCACGTTAAAGGCAATAGGCAGCTAACCTAGATATCAAATGCAATGTCATGTTAAAGGCAATAGGCAGCTAACCTAAGAATCAAATGCAATGTCTAATGTCATGTCAAAGCCAATAAGCATCTAAGCTGAATACAAAATGCAATGTCTTATATCATGTCAAAGCCCATAGGCAGCTAAGCTGAATATAAAATGCAATGTATAATATCATGTCAAAGCCAATAGGCAGCTGAGCTGAATACAGAATGTAATATATGATATCATGTCAAAGCCAATAGGAATGCAATGTCAAAGCCAATAGGCGGCTAGACTGGATACAGCATGTCAAAGCCAATAGGCAGAATACAGAATGTAATGGCTAATGCAATGTCAAAGCCCATAGGCGGCTCAACTGAATACAGAAAGTAATGGCTAATGCCATGTCAAAGCCAATAGGCAGAATACAGAATGTAATGACTAATGCAATGTCAAAGCCCATAGGCGGCTCAACTGAATACAGAAAGTAATGGCTAATGCAATGTCAAAGCCCATAGGCGGCTAAACTGAACAAAACATACAATGTGAACATTGAGCAACTAATATGCGCAGTGGTGAAACACAAAGTCATTGGTCAAAACAAACTCCATCAAATGGCAGTACAGTGGCGTAGAGTGGCGTAGAGTACAGTGGTAGAGTAGAGGGCAGTGGAGTACAGTGCATTTGTTTAGAGTGCATTGGCGCAGAGTGCAGTGGCATAGAGTGGCATTGGGTAGAGTTACATAGAGTGCAGTGGAGTAGCAGAGACTGCAGTAATGCAGAGTGGTGCACTGTCAGAGTGCAGAGTAGACATGTGGCATAGAGTGCAGTGGTGTAGAGTGTATTGATGCAGAATGCACTAGTACAGAGCAGAGTGGTGTAGAGTATATTGGCAACCAGTGCAGTGTGCGGGTGGGAAGGCTTGGCAAAGGTAGTGCAGGAGCATAGGGTTTCTTCGGGTCAGTGAGTTTACAGGTTCTGGCAGGGCAAGAGAAAGCTGTGCATGATAACCCCAGATGGTGATTCATGGAATGGTCAGTAGGAAACGATGAGCAGTGCATTAAGCCTTCCTTAAAAGTATTTACTGGTAAACCCCATCTAATGCAGGGAGATGGGCAAAAAGCCAGCGAGCCACCCATTGGACCTGTGCAGCTGAATAAAAGCATTCTAAGTCCAGAAGACCTAATCCACCCGCAGTCACAGGTAACTTTAGAGTGGAAAGAGCTCCCCATGGCGCCGCAGTGACCAAATCAGATGTGTGGCCTGTCTGAAGAAGGAATGAAGGACGAGCAGGGGAAGGTTTGCAAAATAATACTATCATTGGGGTAGCACACCATCTTCGCTAGTGCCACATGGCCTCTACAGAAAGCAGAAGAGAAGACCAAAGCGCAAACTGGGCTTGGAGGGACCATTCGCTCTGCCGAGATTTTCATCCTGGAAATCAGTGTAAGAATGGTAGATCTTAATCACTAGATATCAAAAGGTAACTGGTTCCTAGTTCAATCTGAGATCTATTTGTATATAAAGGGGAAACCAGTGCCATATGTTTAAGAAACACTAATTACATTTTAAAATTTGTACATTTTGTTTGTAAAATTTACATTCCAAATATTTTGAAGATTCTATGTGTACTTGACACGTAGGGATAACCCAGATCTCTAGTTTGGCTTTTGCTCAATTTCAAAACCATTTAAAGACATGGGCAAAGCAGGCAATTGCCTTGCACAACCTTGCAAGGGGTCTGCCCCCTGCTCACCCTTCACAAGCACTAACAGCGGACCATTGCACCAGAAGAGTTTGCCAAGGTGGATGCGTGTTGCTTGTTCGACCACTTGACAGTGCCTCTTCTGTTTCTCTCCTGTGTGCAGAGACAACTCCCCAGGTACCCAATAACTTCGAATAGTCTTGGTGGACCCATCTTGTCTGATTTTAGGAATTGTCTCACCTTGTTCTTCTCTTCTTTATTTATCCAGTTGTTAGCAACAATGCTTTGAATTAGTCGCTGAGGATCTCCCATTTGATCTCAATTTCATCCTCCTCTTTTATTATCTTTGATTGGTAGTCCAGGCTCCCATTTCTGAGATAAATGTAGAGTCCCAGACATACACTCTAGTGCAGTCAGACTACAGACAAGTTATGGGTGCCTCACATCCTGACATTAGGTGTGAGACTGTTGTCCACACCATCGCCCAGCCTCTTTAAAAAAAAATTAGGTTGAAAGTCCATGGGCGGTTGGGGTAAGACAGATGTTTTTGTTCAATTTGTTTAAATTAGCATAAGGTTAATTACCTTAATGTTTCCCATACTGTTTGCCAGGGGTTTTAAAATGTTCAGAAACATAATCAAAATGTTGCTGTTACTTTCTATTCAAGAAAGATTGGGCAGATTTGGGTAGGAGGGACGGGCTTTCCACAGTACTGAAGGGCATTAATTTACTACTGAACAAGGACATAATGTGACACCAGAATGTAGCATACCAGGAGGCAATCACAAAAAGACCACAGTGAATAAATAGTGCTATGTTAAAAAAGAGTAAATAAATGCACTAACAACATAGTGAGGCATGGCCTCTCTTGCGTGTGTCTGTAAAACTGACGTTTGTTCTTGAATTTTTGTCCTGAATTTTGACCCTCTGTCCTGAATTTTTGTCCTGAATTTTGACCCTTTGTCCTGAATTTTTTACAGTCCTGTCCAGAATTTGCCTCAATCCCAGGTGGTCACCCTATTGAGAACTGGGAACAAAACTGCAGGTGAGCCATCCATACTGAACATATACAAAGGTGAAGTACTGTTCACTGTACATTTTGTGGAAGGTGAGTTTGTGTTTGATACTGCTTACCGCCGTGTGTTGTGTGTGTTTGCAACATAAATATATTTAGGTCGTGATTACAAATGTGCCTGCCCTGTTTCCACACATGGTTGGTGTTGTACCGAGTGTGTGCGCACTCGCGCGTGTGATGTGTAGACGAATGTCCTCTTCTGACTGGTAAACAATGAATATCTGCTGGCTTGCCTCCAGACTCTCCAGGTCCCTCTGGAGTACTGTTGCAAAAAATTATTAGGCGTGAATGGCCCACCAAATCTACGCAGAAGGTAAAGGAGGAGAGAAAGGTGGCAGAAGCGAATAATGCAAATTTAATGGTAAATACAAATAATGCAAGAGAGAATGTAAAAGTACAAAATAAAATAGAAAGTAAAATCGAGAAAATAAATATTATGGTTGAAAAAAACTAATGGTTACATCCTGTTAATCCTAGTATATGCGTCCGCACAGTAGTCATGTTGAAAAAGGTTTTGATGACACGGCTGACAAATGTACTGCGGTTCTGTGTGATTCGATCACCAGCCTGATTTGCAGGCCTGAAGAAACAAGCCCAATATAGCGCCTGTGTTCTGATGAAGCAGAAAATGAAGGTTTTGATTTATTAACGCTTAAACGTAGTGCTGAAATAATCATGTGTGATATTAACCGAATTAATTAAGATTGTACGGGGACAAAATGTGCCCTCAGAGTAGTTTGCCATCATTTATACGCGTGCTTTATATAACGTGGTGAATTAGAATTGCACTAATCCGACATAATCATAAACGTATGCTACGATTTGCTTGTTTGAAATGTTTTAGCTTAGCATTACTTTAGCAGAGGCTTTGGCCTAGTTGCCTGGTCTCACGGTTTAGATGCTCGTATTTTTCCACTGTGCTATTAAACGTGTATTTTAGCTTGAAGCTGTACTTTTCCACAGAAACTGTTCACATGCTTATCTTAAAGTTGGTGCCAGCCTGGCATATTTTCCTTTTAATTCAAGATCGACTTGCAGGTGCGGACAATGGAGGCTCTGAGAGTAAGCTAATTGGGAAACAATGTTGCGATCTGCGTACCCATCTCCAAGGATAATGTATGCTTAAGTAAAAGCTTGAGAACTGTCGTGTTTGATTGGTCAATTTGAAGCTAACCTATGAACCCACCAATGGAGACCCTACAGGACTTGAACTGTTGTCTATAAAACCCAGGTGCACGAGAAGAAGGTAGCCATTACCAGCTCGATACCCGCCATTTTGTAGACTTCGTAGCTATTATGGCCCACTTTGCTGCAATACCATTTTGAGAGACTTTGATGCTTTCTCTAATCGAGAGAAAAGAGACTTTAAATGATTCTTGCCCTAGAGACTGTAACTTTGATTTGATCCCTTTGCATGAAGTAATAGTTTTACCTTGCCACCGTGAGGCAATTGCCCCGTTCACCCCTGCCCCTTTGTCCCGTCCCATGCTGGTCGAGAAAACGGTACCCATGATGACCGAAGAACGGTACCTGTGAGACGAAGACTTCCTTGTATGCTGATCGTAATTGGTAAATATGAAAGGAAATTGTAAAATTGCATTGTGTTTCTTTTAGGTAACCAACTGCTGATTTTGGTAAGAGCCCTAGCTAGGAGTTTTCTAAATTAATGTTGCTAAATTGTTTTTGCATGAAGTCCCACATGCCGATGCTAATTTGAGGTTAGACGAGGATTCCATATGTTGCACGATGCAATTGAGATCTTGTTATGCTGACTAAATGTACGCAATTAGTTCATTACAGATTATCGTATTAGTGCTTTGCATAGCCATTATCGAATGCCTTGTGATTCAAATGCTTCATAGACTACACTTGTTTCGACGTTATGGACAGCTATTAATGTTCATATATGTTTATCATTTGGTGTTGAGACACATTTACATTGTGCTAGCTTTGTTAATATAGGGAAATAAATTCACTAACTTTGCAATAAACTGGTGTGGTTATTCCTGACGGAAAGGTCAGGGTTCGCCGAAATGTATTCTGGATTAATTGTAAAGTGTTATGTTGTTCAAGGTGTTGCTTATGTTCGTTACTGATTATTGATTTGATGCGACTGATCGATATAATAGTGCAGAGAGTTCCCACTAAGTCAAAAGATTCATCGGCCTAAAGAGCGTCCAAACGTAGGTAAATTTGTTACCACGTTCCGCTCTATCAGTAGATGGTAGCAGAGGACGGTTTCGTCTTTTGGGACCCTGTACTATTAAAGTACATGGTGTCGAATTAACGGTTACGCATTTTGAGGCCCCATTCGAAAAGTTGAATTAGATTTTCTTGGGTAGAACGGATTGACAAGATGATGATGGGCTAGGTCCACCGCGACTTTCCCGGGATCTCGGAGCTTGCGAATGGAGAGAACGGAGGTGTGGAATCAGCGTTGGCGGTACTAGTGATGGTATGAGTGAAGTTAGGGTTTTGCGCTTGCACAGCTTATTGCCGCAGGGTGTGTGAAAAGGTTGCGAGGGTTTTCTTTTTAAGGATAGCGGAGGTGCGACTCCGAGTGTAGAAGTAGAGAAGTCGTCGAACTTCATAGGGTAAGCGGAGGTGCGGCTCCGAGTGTGAGAGTAGGGAAGTCGTCGAACTTCATGTGCGTGTGGCGCTTTGTGCATAAAAAGGTCCACGTGGTTGTTGTTGTTGAGACGGGCCCTGCGAGGTCAAGAGACTCCGGAGTATGTTGATCCATGTTGTGGTCTGGGCGGTTTAGTAGGTTGATCGGGCGTGGTCAACAAGTCGGGTACGTGTGTTAAGGAGTGAAAGAAACTTCGACTTCGGGCTTTGACAAGATTCTAAGTGCACTAGAACAGATCATTGACAAGTTGAGAGTAGGTCTGCGGGTCAGATTTGCTTGCGAATGTGGGGACTGAGAAAGACCGAATAGCGGCCGAGGCTGGTGAAAGAGATCGAATAGTGGCCGAGGCTGGTGAAAAGTCCCTAAGGTCCTGAAGCGATTGTGTTACCCTTCCTGTAGTAAACCGACAGATCTGTTTTATTTTTTGGTAGCTCGCAATTTATGCAAGAAGTTGTTACGAAAAGAGGTGAGTGAAGGAGGACTAGCCGCGAGGCTTTGTCAGCCGCAGTGTGTGTGAGTGTGACGTCACTAAGAGCCGCGCTGGGATAGGTTGGTGGGTGAGACGGGTCGCGCACGGATTGGACGCAGTCCGTGGGACTCGATGGGAAGGGGAAAGGCAGGTGAAGAGTATTCCGGGAATAAAAGTCACCTATTGATTACAAATTTGTGCAATTAAAGTTACCTATTGATTAAAGTTTTGTGGAATTGAAGTCAAATATTGGTTATAAACTTTGTGAAAATAGAAGACGAGAAAATGAAATTCCTTAAAGCATTTAGGAGCGCAATGAAGGGGGAGTCTTACATTAAAGCGAACGTAGGAGAGGAGACGCCGCCTGAGGGTACACCAGCTTACATTGTAATGGAAGAAAAGGGGGTAGCTCCGTGCCTTTGGCTAAAGCAATGGCATAAGTTGACAGAAAAACATGGGAGCGTAGCGTTCCCGATATACGGGACATTCAATATAAAGATTTTAGAAAATTTGAGATTCACGATGTACGACATGAAGGTGCCTCCAAGGCCAGCACAGTTTGAGGCTCTAGCAATTTGGGAACTAATGGCCAGACAGCAACAGCAAAAGAAGTTTGAGACCAGAATGAGGAAGGTAGAAAAGACACTAGCGGATGCTAGGTGGGACAATGCACAGAAGGTGTGGAGATCAGATGTGTTGCAGGGGATAAAATTGTTCCCAGCAATTACTAAGGAAGGAGAAGAGACAGGTAAGAAAGCTACCTGTAAGACAGACAGAAAGTGTTCTAAGGATAAAGAGGATGAGGAAAAGTTGAGAAGAGAAGAGGAGTTAGAAGATGAGGAGTTGATAATGCAATTGCTGAACGACCGTCCACCGCCTTATCCAGAGAATGGACAAGGTCCAAGTACCAGTTCTGCCCCTCCAGCACCGATACAGAGCAATGAAACCCAGAGTTCAGGAGCATCATCGGGATCTAAGGACCCGAGTCTGCTGCTCACCCCGCAGATACCGCAAGTTAGGAGAATATATCCAGATGTGCCCGTGTTGAAACCAGCAGAAAATTATCAGCCGCAGATGCCAGGGTACTACAACAGTGACAACAGTGCAGGAATGATTCTAGATCCAACAGTAAGAGGAGTACAGAATGGTTACAACCCAACAATGGCACAAGCTGACTCAACTCAGTTTATGATGCCTCAAAAGCAGATGCAGGGAGGAAACGCACACGTTCAAATGGCGGGAAGCCAGATGGGCATGCCGGCAATGATGTCTCATGGTGTGGGAATGAATATGCCTCAGAACATGGGGAATGGACAGAACCCAGATGCGATATCGTTACCCATTACTGTAGGTCCAGTGGTACCTCTGTATAGTCAGCCTAATTCGGGTCTGAACAGTCAGGGATCAATGCTGCAGAATGGGACAGAAAGAAGGTGCATAGAAAACATTCCAGGGATAACTCCGATAGCGGCTCAGCCAACTGGGTCTGGGTCCTTGATGGAGTTTAGTCCTATATGTGCGCAGTCAACACTGGTGAGGTCGAGCCCCCCACTGATAATACCTCTCACGTCGAACACTGAAAAGCTGCCACAGCCATCGATGGCAGTTGATGTAAACGCTACCCTGATGGGGGTGAATGCGCAACAGCTGACACAGTGGTTCAACAGTCTGAATTCCACACAAAGTCCAGCTAGTGGGAAAGGAGAAGACTACATGAATAGGGTCAGGTTGAACATGGAAGCACAAGAATTGGTGGAAGGGACTATGGGTGTGAACAGGTTAGAGTCCTACACAGAAGAAGAGCTGAGGTATCTATGTCCCAGGATCACGAAGGAAGTGAACAAGATACATAAGAGCCTGCAGGAAGCAGCTGACAGAAATGGGGTTGACATAGACAAGACGAAACACTTGAGCAGGAGCTCCAGGTTAGATTTTGGGACCACAGATTTTGAACACATGAGGTCAGCAGGCATGAAGACACACCTTAGAGAATTGTTGCAGAGTGCACAAGTGTGGAGGTGCCTAGACAAATGGGAAAGCAGATGGGTAAAGAGGAAGGACAAGAGGAGGGACAGTGCTACAGAGCACAATGAGAAAAGACCGCAGAGTGGTGACACAGTAACAATGCTACCAATGAGGGAGACAGCAGGAGGAAAATTAGTACATGTACCATGGCACAGAAGCGACATTCAGTCCTTTACGGACGATTTTCCCAAACTAAGAGAGAAACCAATTGAATGGTACCAACAGACTGATAGGTTTGTGAAGCTTGCAAAATGTCTCTGGGAAGACCTGAACACTCTGTTTGAGATTGTGGTTCCGGCAGATTTGTGGGAGGATTGCAAAAGAGCTGTAGGTTGGCCGACAAGTGAACCGGAGAGACACAGGGAAACGGGCGCACCATCACCTATGGTGATGAGCTTGTACTATAAGGTGATTGAGCATTTGAAAACGAAGGTACCCGCGAAGAATGTGGATTGGCAGAAGATTGACCGAACTGCCCAAGAGACTAAAGAGTCGATTCATAGTTACTATGAGAGGTTGTTGAAGGCGTTCAAGAATTACAGTGGCACGGAAACAATAGAGGCGAAGGACATGCTCCACTTTGTATTCAGATTTGTGGAAGGGCTGAGGCCAGAAATAAGCCAAATGATAAAGTCGCATTTGATTTGTTGGCAGTCGAAACCGATCGATGAGGTCTTGACTTATGCGAAATACTGTAGCGACGAAATTGAAGTGAAACAGAAAAAGCTGAAAGAGAAGGTGATGATGATGCAGCTTAAGGCAGCTCAGACAGGTTTCCAAGGTTTGCAAGGTCTGCAAGGTTTGCAAGGGATGCAAGGGTTCCAACAGCAGATACCGCAACAGCAGTTGCAGTTGCAGGGAAACATGGCGTTTCAGCCACAGGCCAGAGGCAGAGGTCGAGGAGGTTTTGTGAATAATGGTCCGGATTTGAACACCGTTGTGACGGGTGTGCAGGCAATGAAGAAGGTGATGCCGTGTCACGTGTGCGGAATTGTAGGTCATTGGAAACGCGAGTGCCCGATGGTGGTGCAGGAAGGTGTAGGTGTAGGTGCAGGTGCAGGTGCTGGTGTTGGTCAGCAAAACAATGATGTCAATGCATTTCAGACAATGAGAGGACCGAAAATGAGGGGTCCAAACGCAAATTTTCAGACTGTAAATCAATTGCAGGGATTACAACCTATGCAGCCACAGCAGATGCAGATGCCTCGTGTGCAGATGACGCAAATGCAGCCGATGCAACAGCAGTTACCTATGGTACCTAATCAGCAAATGCAAATACCTTTGGCACCAATGAGTCAGCAGCAAGTGATGGTTCCTCCACAGGTAACGGGTCAGGTAATGAGTACAAATGGCACAGTACAACAGTTCCCCTTACACAGTGAGAGTGGAATAAACAACGTATGGGAAAGTGAGAGTTCGGGAGAAGAAGGAGATTGTGTGCTTGCGGCATCCTTGGAAGTTGATCAAAGGGGTCCGTACGTAGAGGGAAGAGTAATGGGTCATCGTGTCTCATTCTTGGTTGACACGGGAGCCACACGTTCAACCGTTAAGAGCAGTGAAGTTCCAAATTTGCCTCTCTCAGGGAGGACAGTTCAAGTGGTGGGAGTAGCAAACAGACATCTGACGAACCCGATAACAGATCCGGTTCCAGTCAGCATCGGTAATTATCAAGGGGTACATCAGTTTGTGGTGTGTGACTCAAGCCCGATAGCACTGTTAGGGAGAGACCTATTGTGTAAATTGGGTTGTTCGATAATGTGTTCAAACGAAGGAATAACAATTGAAACAAGCAATGATGGGGAAGAAGAGGACAGTGTAGAGGGGGATGAAATGGAGACAGTCGACGAAGAGTATCCTCTGATTTGTCTCTTCCCGATGATAACTGAAGAAGATATCCCAGCAGAATTACGGGAAACAGTCGGAAAGGAAGTGTGGGACATGACAGGGAAAGAGGTGGGATTGATGAAAGGAGTGGAACCAGTAAAAGTGATGGTAAAGCCCAATGCGATCTTTCCCCAGACCCCACAATACCACATGCCACAAGACACCCTCATGAAAGTTGCCCAACTCATTGACGAATTTGTAAAGCAGGGGGTACTGAAAGAAGTGCTAAGCAGTCCATGTAATTCACCAATAATGGGACTAATAAAGCCAAGTGGAAAGGTCCGACTCGTGCAGGATTTGAGGAAAATAAATGACATCATAATAAAGTGCTGCCCTGTTGTACCGAATCCAGCTGTGATAATGTTTCAAGTCCCTTGCGATGCTGAATGGTTCTCAGTCATCGATTTGTCACAAGCATTCTTTTCGGTGCCTCTTCATGAGGACAGCCAATTCCTCTTTTGTTTCAAATTTCTAGACAGGGTGTACAGTTGGTGTCGAATCCCTCAAGGGTTTTCTGAGTCACCGTCAATATTCAATCAGGTTCTAAAGAAAGATTTGGAAGAGTTAGAGTTGCCATTCGAGTCAACTCTAGTACAGTATATTGATGATCTACTGGTTGCATCAAAGACAGAAAATGGCTGCACAGCCGATACCATTGCTCTGTTGAACCATTTGGGAAGGAATGGACATAAGGTGTCTCCTTCCAAATTACAGTTCTGTCAGAAGAAAGTGAAATATTTGGGTCACCAAATAGAGAAAGGGTCACGGAGAATAATGAAGGAAAGAGTCACAAGCATACTTCAGATGAGTCCACCAAAGACAAGGAAGGAGGTGAGGAAGTTTTTGGGAATGGTGGGATATTGTCGCCAGTGGATCCCCAACTTTTCGTCTCTAGCGAAGCCCCTACTGAAATTGACCCAGAAAGATGCCTTGGATGAAATTGAGCTGAAAGGAGACGAGATGGATGCTTTTGTTGAACTGAAGGAATGCATGTGCAGGGCTCCAGCTTTAGGTATGCCTGACTACACGAAGCCTTTCACATTGTTTTGCCATGAACGTGATGCATGTTCTTTGTCTGTCTTGACCCAAGCCCATGGTGGCGTAAACAGACCAGTAGCGTATTTTTCAGCTACTTTGGATCCGGTTGCAGCAGCACTCCCAGGGTGTTTGCGCGCCGTAGCAGCAGTTGGTATCAGCCTCACTCAGAGTGAAGGAATAGTGATGGGACACCCAGTAACAGTCATGGTCCCTCACTCAGTCGAGATACTTTTGACCCGCTCCCGAACACAACACATGACTGGAGCAAGACTCACGAGGTATGAAACGATAATTCTGGGCTCACCGAATGTGCAGCTGAAAAGGTGCACTACGTTGAATCCAGCTACCTTGCTTCCTGGAGAAAACGCTGAAATTGAGAACGCTGAAGACGTCGAGCATGACTGCCTTCAGGTGACTGAATTTTGCACAAAACCCCGACCGGACATCAAAGATACCAAGCTTGATGTAAATGACCAAATTCTTTTTGTTGATGGTTCATGCCTAAGAGATGGGATGGGGATTTTGAAAGCAGGATATGCTGTATGTACTGTGACAGGTGTCTTGGAAGCGGGATGGCTTCAAGGAGTCTATTCTGCACAAGTAGCAGAACTTGTAGCCCTTACCAGAGCATGTCAACTATCTGCATTGATGAAGGTCACCATTTACACTGATAGTCAATACGGATTTGGGATTGTGCATGACTTTGGACAACTATGGTCACAGAGAGGTTTCCTGACTTCTTCAGGATCCCCAGTAAAGAACGGGGAGAGAATAAGGGAATTGTTACATGCCATTCAAGTGCCAGCTGAAGTTGCAGTGGTAAAGTGCAGTGCTCACACGAAAGGACAGGACTATGTGTCTTTGGGAAATGCATATGCAGATCAAGTCGCAAGATTTTGTGCCTTGAACTGTATATTACTAAGGGATGATTGGAATACGATAAATGAGCCAGAACTCGAACCAGCTGAAGCATTTGCCTTGAAGGTTGTAGATACAATAGAGGAACTGAAAGCACTACAGAACAATGTCAGGGATGATGAAAGAGATTCCTGGATTAAATCACAATGTATAAAGAGACAGGACGAGTTATGGGTTTCACATGAGGGAAAATTTGTTTTGCCAAATAGTCTCTTATCACAGCTTGCGCGGTTCTATCATGGGCAAGCTCACCTAGGGAGAGATGCCATGATAAGATTGTTCAAAACTGATTGGTTTAACCCCAGATTTCGCCAAGCTGCAGAAGCAGTTTGCCATCGATGTGTCACTTGCCAGCAGATGAACCCAGGGAAGGGAACAGTTGTGAGTGCGAGTCACATTGGTAGGGCAAGCGGTCCTTTTAGCCGCATGCAGATGGACTTCATTGAAATGCCTGTGCATGGGGGTCTGAGATATGTGTTGGTGATTGTGTGCATTTTTAGTCACTGGATTGAGGCATATCCTACACGTAGAAATGACAGTCTTACAGTTGCCAAACTATTGTTGAGGGAGTTGATACCACGTTTCGGATTCCCGATCTCTTTAGAATCAGATAGGGGAAGTCACTTCAATAACGAGGTGATGAAGTTACTATGCGAAGCACTGAACATTGAGCAAAAGCTGCACTGTAGCTATCGCCCTGAAGCATCAGGACTGGTGGAGCAGATGAATGGTACGCTGAAATCAAGAATGGCAAAAATATGTGCATCGACAAATTTGAAATGGCCTGACGCATTGCCCTTAGTGCTAATATCAATGAGAAACACTCCTGATAGAAAAACTGGATTGTCTCCACATGAAATACTCATGGGCAGGGCTATGAGACTTCCTGCAGTTCCCGCAAACATGCTTTTGAATATTACAGATGATATGGTGTTAGACTACTGCAAAGGACTGGCTGACGTGGTTCGCTCTTTCTCTCACCAGGTGGAAGCGACCACCTTGCCACCGATCCAAGGTCCAGGACACGCACTGAAAGCAGGTGACTGGGTCGTGGTAAAGAAGCACGTGAGAAAATCGTGTCTGGAACCCCGTTGGAAAGGCCCTTTCCAAGTGATCCTGACGACAACTACCGCTGTGAAGTGTGCGGGGGTTCCCAACTGGATTCACGCCAGTCACACAAAGAAGGTGTTGTGTCCCACAGATGAGGAAGTTGAAGCGCTGAAAGTACCAGTGCCTGATAAAGCAGTGCCGAGTGCTGAGACAGAACAAAAGCGAACTGAAAGCGAACAGGCAGAAGCAGGAGAAAAGGAGATATTCTCCGACAACGAAGACACCAACTCACTTGGGGAAGACCAAGGAGAAAGTTCAGACAGCGACGAAGAAGCTGCAGGTGACAAAGAACCTGAAGCAGCTGAGGGTAGCAAAAAGCCTGAAGCAGCTGAAGGTGACAAGGAGCCTGAAGCAGCTGAAAGTGATACAGAGCCTGAAGAAAATAACGGTGACGAAGGGCTCGAGAAAAGTGAAAAGGCAGGAGAGCCTGATCAGAGGAGGGCTTTCCCAGAAGCAGACGACACAGAAAAAGAAAAAGAGAACGTGATTGATTCCCCAGAAGGAGGGAACGAGGCAGAACAGAACGAAAGAGTTCAAGCCTCTACAGAAAAGATCGCAGGTCCATCAAATGGACATGGTGCAAAGAGAAGACTAAGTATCTCACCAATAAAAGAAAAGGGTAAAGAAAGTTTGAACAAAGGAGGAAGGCCGAAAGTGAAAGAGAAAAGAAAAGAAGTGACTGTTGTGGATCAATCGTCAAGTGAGGAAAAAGACTTGACAAAAGAGGAAAGTACCAGCGAAGCAGAATCGAAAAGAGAAGCAAAATTGAAAAGGAAAAGAATACCAAACAGGAGGTATTCCGGTCCTGAATGGGCATATGCAGTCAATGATGATTGGACTGACGAGTTTGTATCTCTAAGTATCGAGAACGAAGAAGAAGAAGAGATACCAATAGAAAAGAAAAGTTTCATAGACTCTGTCGATTGAAAGAGTAAATGATATTGCTTGCTACAATATAACGTGAAAGAAAAAACCAGCTGAGACATTGCAAAACCGGATGAGACTTGCTAAACTGATAAAGACTGAGTTATTGCCGAATTGAGACAAATGCTGCTAACCGATAAGTGACTGGCCTTTTGAAGAAGACAGTGTGAACATTGTGCTCGTTCAGCTTTGCAACTGATTTGCTAAATAGTTTCATTTATAAGTGCTTCCAGCTCTCTGATTCTATACAGATCATGGCGCCAAACAATAGAAAGAAGTTTTGTAAATATGTGTGTATAGGCTTGGTAATTACATGTGTGATAATAATAATGGCAATTGTGTTTGGGATGCATGGAAAGGGTGAGAATGAGACTATTACTGCTTCTACTATTGCTCCTGTTACTGTCACTGAACTAACCCCATTGAAAAGACTAGCAATGGATGAGAGACTCTTGCATGATAAGAAAGAGCTTTCGTATAACGTTTTCTATCGCTTGCTAACAGAGTATGTTGAGACTATGGATGCGAAGGATTGTTATGTGTGTACACAGATACCGACATCAGTAAAGGAAGGGGTGACTTATCATCACATGCCCCTTACATATGGGATTACGTGTAGTATAGTAATGTCTAGGTTTTATGGTCAAACTAACATACAGTATTTTTACTCGAATTATGATGTTACCTTTGCTTATGTTCCTATAATAGCGCAGCTAAGCGAAACTGCAAGATATTGGGATTACAAAATTATGAGGGACTTTTTCGAGCCAATGCAACCTTTTGAAACGGCTCATGCTCATAGGGAAAACCTTACCTGCTCAGTCTCTGCTGTAGAAATAAGCTTTTTAGATCACACAGATGATAGAAGGGCTCAAATGAAAGCGAAATTAGAAAAAGAGTTACATAAGAGGACTTCAGTAGATAATTATGATTTTGCTGCTATAAAGACACAAGGGAAAATAGCTTTAGATGCTTGGCATGTAGGGAAGTTTTGTATATATCGAGGTGAATCATATTACGACAATATTTTTGTAGGAGCGAGTGAGTGCAAACATACGTTTATTTTTAAGGCCAAATGGACATTCATGATGGACGGACTTGACCCTGTCATTCCAGGTGTATATTACATTTGTGGGCATAATGCTTATTATCGTCTTCCCAAGGGATGGTGGGGGAGATGTTATTTGGGTATAGTGTTCCCAAAGGTTTATCAACTGGATGACGTATCGATGATTCAAAAGACATCTGGATCTCATAATATCCAGAAAAGAGAGACCGCAGCTGCTGTGGTAGGTGATATATTTGGAGCCAAGATTCCTTCATTGGGAGTTGTGCTGAATTCCATCAAGATACGAAAGTTGTCTACTATAGTGGATAACATGTTGACAAAGTTTTCAGGTGCTATAATCCTGATAGATGCTGAGCTTGCAGCGGAAAGAGCTATGACTCTTCAAAATAGGCTTGCTTTAGACATTCTTTTAGCAAAGGATGGAGGCGTTTGCAAAATGATTGGTGCACGTCACTGCTGCACCTATATACCGGATAATAGTGTAAAGATTAAAACTATGCTTGCTAACCTAACAAAAGAGAGTGCAGATTTGAAAGAACTGAAAGAACCAGGAGTGTGGGAGAAGGTTGGAAAGGGAATAGCTTCAGTGGGACATTGGATTGGGGGAATTTGGAATGGAATATTATTGAAAATAATAGAAGGAATATTAATAGTAATAATTTGTGTATTTGGAATTTGGGGAATAAAAAGGGGAATAATAATGATTATGGAAAGAATTAAAAGAAGAAAAGAAGAGAAAATTATGAAAAGAATGGCAGAAGAATACAAAGCGCAAACTAGGGGAATTAAAAGGAAGAGGGAACTGACAGAATTTTAATGGAATAAAATTTGTGGGCGTGGTTTGGTGTGATGACTAGTAGTCATCAGAGGAGGGATTGATGAAGCAGAAAATGAAGGTTTTGATTTATTAACGCTTAAACGTAGTGCTGAAATAATCATGTGTGATATTAACCGAATTAATTAAGATTGTACGGGGACAAAATGTGCCCTCAGAGTAGTTTGCCATCATTTATACGCGTGCTTTATATAACGTGGTGAATTAGAATTGCACTAATCCGACATAATCATAAACGTATGCTACGATTTGCTTGTTTGAAATGTTTTAGCTTAGCATTACTTTACCAGAGGCTTTGGCCTAGTTGCCTGGTCTCACGGTTTAGATGCTCATATTTTTCCACTGTGCTATTAAACGTGTATTTTAGCTTGAAGCTGTACTTTTCCACAGAAACTGTTCACATGCTTATCTTAAAGTTGGTGCCAGCCTGGCATATTTTCCTTTTAATTCAAGGTCGACTTGCAGGTGCGGACAATGGAGGCTCTGAGAGTAAGCTAATTGGGAAACAATGTTGCGATCTGCGTACCCATCTCCAAGGATAATGTATGCTTAAGTAAAAGCTTGAGAACTGTCGTGTTTGATTGGTCAATTTGAAGCTAACCTATGAACCCACCAATGGAGACCCTACAGGACTTGAACTGTTGTCTATAAAACCCAGGTGCACGAGAAGAAGGTAGCCATTACCAGCTCGATACCCGCCATTTTGTAGACTTCGTAGCTATTATGGCCCACTTTGCTGCGATACCATTTTGAGAGACTTTGATGCTTTCTCTAATCGAGAGAAAAGAGACTTTAAATGATTCTTGCCCTAGAGACTGTAACTTTGATTTGATCCCTTTGCATGAAGTAATAGTTTTACCTTGCCACCGTGAGGCAATTGCCCCGTTCACCCCTGCCCCTTTGTCCCGTCCCATGCTGGTCGAGAAAACGGTACCCATGATGACCGAAGAACGGTACCTGTGAGACGAAGACTTCCTTGTATGCTGATCGTAATTGGTAAATATGAAAGGAAATTGTAAAATTGCATTGTGTTTCTTTTAGGTAACCAACTGCTGATTTTGGTAAGAGCCCTAGCTAGGAGTTTTCTAAATTAATGTTGCTAATTTTTTTTTGCATGAAGTCCCACATGCCGATGCTAATTTGAGGTTAGACGAGGATTCCATATGTTGCACGATGCAATTGAGATCTTGTTATGCTGACTAAATGTACGCAATTAGTTCATTACAGATTATCGTATTAGTGCTTTGCATAGCCATTATCGAATGCCTTGTGATTCAAATGCTTCATAGACTACACTTGTTTCGACGTTATGGACAGCTATTAATGTTCATATATGTTTATCATTTGGTGTTGAGACACATTTACATTGTGCTAGCTTTGTTAATATAGGGAAATAAATTCACTAACTTTGCAATAAACTGGTGTGGTTATTCCTGACTGAAAGGTCAGGGTTCGCCGAAATGTATTCTGGATTAATTGTAAAGTGTTATGTTGTTCAAGGTGTTGCTTATGTTCGTTACTGATTATTGATTTGATGCGACTGATCGATATAATAGTGCAGAGAGTTCCCACTAAGTCAAAAGATTCATCGGCCTAAAGAGCGTCCAAACGTAGGTAAATTTGTTACCACGTTCCGCTCTATCAGTTCTAACCTTAAAAAGGCAGCGCCATCGAGGGTGACAAATCATGCAGCTCTTCCATGCTAAAGGCCTTCGTCATTTTGTAGATGGTCGAAGGAGAAAGGCAATTACAACAGTGAACAACACCTGTAACCAGGAGAGACAAGCATTTTCAATGCAACGGGTCTTGCGTTTGCTCGAGTTAGCGCTATTAGCATTGTGATTTGCTCAAGTTATAGAAATAGCATTGTAAAGAAAAAAAAAACGCAGCACGATCGCACTATGTAAAACGCAGTGCGATTGCGCTGTGTGGAAAATAAACAAAGTAGTCCAGATACCATGCTGAAAACATCGAGCCTCATATGTTTTTAGTAGTATTCCGGTGCTGTGTAGGTGGGCTAAACACCGGAAAAGGCATGACCTATGCATACCTTTCGCAAATGAAAACAAGCGGATTTACAAAGGCAAGCCAATGAACCAATGTAACTGACTGACATGGGCGTGGTTGGAAGCCCAAAGAGAGATTACAGAATGGGACGGAGCGCTTTGCGTTCGCCCATAAAAAGCACGTTTAAAAAAATATTTCGTCACAAATTTGCTGGCAAACTCATGGCAAAATATTTAAAAAAGCAAAGGCGAGCTCCCGTGCTTGTTTTAAGCAAAGCCCCCAGGTCGGCCAGGTCCCACGGTCATATTTAAATATATATGATAGACTCACGCAGGGATCTTGCTGAATAGTTGTTGTACTTGCAGCTGGTGCCTTTGCAGATCTGTAAATAATGGGAAACCGCTGGTCTGTGCACTGGAGCAGGTGTTATCACACATAGAGGATCCACAAAAGAAATCTAAGATCTCTTTAAGCATAAATCATCTCAGCTGCCAAACTGAAGAGAAGAATGTTTTTACTTGTAACCCGTAGAACAGTGTTTTATTAGAACAATTCTCCTTTCCCAAGACGCTGAACGGTCTGCAGTTATTTTAACATTTTTTTAAGGTTTCTCGGCCCCTACAGTTATTATATCTGTCACTCTGGGCTAAGGTTTCTTCCTTCTTTCAAACCCATTCACCGCCCCCAACCCCAGCCCCTCCGACTGGTGTTACATTTGGTCATCTGTGAAGTAGAATTAAAACAACATTCTCTTCACACTTTCCCTCCCTCATTTTAGGGTCATGATAAATGCTTCCTGATCAGAAGTGTCTCAGGAAGGGTTCCTGGAGAACCGGAGCCAGGTGGCTCCTTTGGTAAGAGTTACAAAGCTCAGATAGTGTGCGAAATAATTATACAATTCACCAATAATAACTTAAAATGAAATAAGGGCCAGCAAGGTGAAGTCCTAACTAACATCAAAAGAATGAGTTCCATATGTTGGAAGCCATTGGAAACTAATCTAGCACAATAGACAAAAAGTTAAAGATAGCAAAATATACTAGGATACTTACCTCTGAGGAGCATTGTTTAAAAAAGGCAGAAATTTGGATGCAATGACATGTATTGCATGTTCTGGTCTGGAATGTTTCCTTTGTGATGTTAACTCCTTTCAAGTGCTGGGTGAAGTGACATTAGACGAATAATGTATAATGGTAGCCTCTGGTCTTGAAATGAAATTAAAACGGCATTCCTTTCACACTTTCCCTCCCTCGTTTGAAGGTCACGATAATAGCATCCTTTGCAAAGAATGGGGGCGGGGAGCTGCGACCACAGAAACGTAACTAATATTGGAAGTTACCATGAAGTCATCCCTGGTTTCATGAACCTATGTTTTATGTGTGGGAAGGCTTGCTGCTATTAAGCTCCTGATGAATGCCTGGGAATAATGGTCTGTTTTCTTTTGAGATTTCATTTTTTTCACCGCAGGTTATCGGGCTGGTGATAATGAGGGCTGGGTGTCATGCAGTCACATAGCACACCATTTACTCTCACTGTAAGGCATTAACGCTGTTTTAAAAGTGATACACAGCCGATTTCATTTAACGTGTGCAGAGAACTTGCTGGAACTGGTGCCCTTGCAGATCTGTAAATAATGAGGAATGGCTGTGTACTGGAGCAGGTGTTATCAAACATAAGGGATGCACAAAAGGAAGCTCACATCTCTGCAAGAGCTTGGGCATAACATTCCTCAGCTGCCACGCTGAAGAGAAGCATGTTTTGGCTTGTAACAAGCCATTACAAGCATGCTTGCACAACTTCGTTGAGTCTTGACGGGGTAAGTAAGGTTGTTGGTAACCCGTAGCGCAATGTTTTATTAGCACTATTCTCCTTTCGGAGGACGCTGAAAGGTGTGCAGCTGTTTTAACATATTTTCAAAGTTTTTTGGCTTCGACTGGTGTTACATTTGGTCATCTATGAAAGAGAATTAAACCATTCTTTTCATACTCTTCCTCATTTTATGGTCTTGTGAAAAGCTTCCTTTGAAAAGGGTGTGGCAGGGGCCTGCGACCACAGAACTGAAACTAATCTTGGTACTTAACAAGAAGTCATCCTTGGTTTCATGAAAGTGTGTTTCATGTCTGGGAGACGATGCTTCTATTAAGCTCCTGATGAATGACTGGAAATCATGGGTTGTTTCTTTTGTCATTTCATATTTTCGTTCACCCGTAGGAGGCAGGCAATCTATGTAATGTGCAAAGCTAGGCACACTATGAAGGGGGGTCCGGGCAACTACATGTAGGATTACAGAGGTAAAAATTAGACAACCTTATGCTCTAATTTTTATGGAAGCACGGTCGAACAGTTAGGCTAATTTTGAAGAAGTGCACAGCATTTGTTGTACTCATAGTATCAATAAGCGGGCCAGCTCTCTCAAAAGAATAACTCGAGACCAATTTACAAAAATATTTCATATTTTTATAAAAAGTTTAAGACCAATATCATGAAAACCAGTTAATTACTTTTCAAGTTATGCATTTTTAAAGTTTTATTAAAACATTTATATTTGTGTGTAATTACGCACCGTAGGAATCAATGGAAAAAATGCATTGAAAATGCATATAAAATGAGGTAGTGTTTTTACCAAAGTCTCCTTTCACAGGTATGTCAAGGACATCAGTGGGCACTATGGACCAGCTGGAAATGTTTGGGTGGCTCCCAGTTCCGGCGGGGGCAGCTGCAGAAGATTGTTTGAGCTGATGCCAGATCACTGGAGGGGCAACTTGGAAAAGTGCTGCACAGGTGGACTTAAAGGTAAGTCCAGTGGGTCCCCTTGGAGTGTCGAGATCGCAAGGGGTGGGGGACTCTTAGGGCACAGCTGGATTTGCTGTGTACGGCACAGCGTGGCCAGGAGCAGAGCAAATCGGTGAGCCAGAACCTGTGCGCAAAGGTGCCCTTGGAAGCAGGAGGTAGGTCACTTTGAGAGTCACTTGCAGGTCAGAAGGGGCACTCCGGTGGGAGCTCTGAATGGTTTCTAAAATCTCTCGACTGGGGCTTCCTCTTGGTCCTTTTTCAGCCTAGAATGGACTGTTATTCTGGGTGTCCAGGTTGAGGGGACCAGTGTCTATGGCTATTGCAGTGTCTAGCCACTGAAGGGTGCAGTGCCACCAATCTTTGCACTCTGGTAGGTTTTGTCCTCATGGTCCAATGGAAGAGGTTTGGTCCAACTGCAGCATTTAGTTCCTTGGTCAGCAGCCAGTCAGTTAAGTGGTCTTCACTAGGTCTTTGGTTCCTTGATGGTGTGGAGTAATTTGTGAAGAGTGGAGGTCCTCTGGGAGTTTGTAGAGTCTGTCCAATGTCTAAGCAATCCCTCAGCGGCAATTGTAGAGTCCTGGGTGCAGCAGGCAGGGTTTGGCGCCTTTTCTTGGTGCAGCAGGACTTCAGTTCTTTAGGCTAGGTTCTTCTTTGTTGCTTGTCTTCTTTTGTCCTTGGAAATCTGATTTCTTGGTCTAGGGATGTCCACTAAATACTTGCATTTTAGGGAGTACCTAGTAGTGACCAATGGGTCATCTACCTTAAGACGGCTACATCTAGTAAGTGACTACTTCCTGTGGGCAGAGATCACTTCCCTACACCTGATTGGCTATTTTCCTTCCATGCAAGATGGAGAAAAATTAAATGGACTTTAGGGGTAGTGCAGGCCAGGCCTGACCACTCCTCCCGCTGTTGCTCCTGCCAAAAGTGGGGGTTTGCAACAGGAGTGGCCATCTCCTTCTAGAAGCAGGCCTGAGGATCGAGTTTCAAGGGCGGTAAGCACGTTGAAGTTCACCAGCAGGGCAGTTTACATTCCTGATGGAGGGGGCGTAAGCACTTCCACCCAGGAAGGGGTTTGTTCTGAGTACCAGAGAGCAGATTCTCTCACCCCAGGGTCTCAGAAGCTTGTCTCGTGGTGGCAGGCTGGTTGTGACCAGTCAGCAACCATGCCAGGGTAGTTATCTTTTGCAGGGGGCACCTCTAAGGGGAGACCATGGTACATTTTGTAATAAATCCAAAACTGGTTTACCAGTTTGGATTTATCATTCTGAGTTGTTTGATTTCAAACAACCTAGGGATCAGGGTGGCCATCTTCTAGCTGTGAAACTCGTACTGACCAGTGTCCAGCACATGCATTCAAATGGCTGCCCTGTTAACTTACTATGTCCCAGGTTTGGCAAGGACACTATAGGGGCATATTGCTCATGCATTTATGCCCACACATACCATATAGTGCGCTCTGCCCTAGAACTGTATGGCCTGCCAACGGGGTGATTTACCTATAGTGCATGCAGTGTATAGTGGACAGGGCACACAGGCTGTGTGCCATGTTGAGTTTGTCTTTTAGGATGACATCAGAACACTAAGACTGCAATGGCAGTGCTGGCTGCTTCTGGGTGCTTGGCCCTAGAGGGTGGCACAATCTGTGCGGCCTACCTTTAGTACCCCATGCTCTGGGTAGGAGTACCACTTACTAGGGACTTATGATGGCAGCTAAAGGTGTTGCCAATTGTGCCAATGCATCACAGCGGTTTTGGGGAATGAGATCTGGCCCAGGAAACCTGGTTAGCAGGGGCCCTGGGCAATAACAACTTTGAGACTACATTCAATACCAGGCAAAAATTGAGCGCTAACCATGATAAAAGAGGCCTTTTCTCACACTATCCCCCCCCAAATGAAAGAGGATGACACTACCCTGTCTCTTGTGAGTCTTAATCATCTAAGTGGAAGAACCTGGAAAGGCCATCTGCATTGTCATGGGCAGTCCCAGGTCTATGTTCCAATTGAAAGTCTATCCCCTGTAGGGAAAACCACCTAAGCAATTTGGGATTTTCAACTTTCATTTGTTGTAGCCATCTGGGAGGCCTGTGATCAGCCTGAACTATAAACTGAGAACCAAACAGGTATGGCCTCAGCTTCTTCAGGGCCCAAACCACAGCAAAGGCTTCCCTCTCTATGGCAATCCATTTTTGTTCCCTAGGAAGTAGTCTTCTGCTTTAAAAGCAACATGCTGGTCATGTCTATCATCATTTCATCATTTCTCTGGGCTAGGACTGCTCCTAGCCCCAGTTCAGAGGCATCTGTTAGGACAATAAACTGCCTGTAGTAATCTGGAGTTTGTATATAGCATTCTTCAGAAAGTCAAAGGCCCTTTGACAACTCACTGTCCAGTTAACCTTTTTGGGCATTTGCTTGGAGGCTAGCTCTGTGGGGGGGGAAGGGGAACAATGATGGTGCCACAATCCTTCACAAATCTCCTATAATACCGTGGCAAGCCACGGAATGCCCTGACCTGTGTCTGGGATGTGAAAGCTTCCCAAGCCATAATGGTTTGAATCTTGGGTTGAAGGGGTTGAACTTGGCCTCCACCAGCCAAGTGGGCCAAGTAAACAACTTTACCCTGTCCTATCTGGCACTAACCGGCCTTGATAGTGAGGCCTGCCTTTTGGAAGAACCTTCCCTAGGTGGATAAGGTGATCCTGCCAGATGGAACTATAGACAGCTAAGTCATCAAGGAAAGGTGCACTAAAAGATTCCAGTCCAGCAAATACTTGGTTCACCAACCTCTGGAAGGTAGCAGATGCATTCTTTAATCCAAAGGGTATAACAGTGAATGGATAATGCCCTTAAGGAGTGGAGAATGCTGACCACTCTTTTGCTCCAGGGGTCAGGCCAATCTACCAGTACCCTGATGTCAAATCAAAAGTACTCAGATATGTGGCTGCCCCTAGTCTGTCAATGAGCTCATTAGCTCATTGGATTGGTGTGCATCAGTTTTTGTTACAGAATTGAGGCCCTTGTATTCCACACAAAACTTCATCTCTTTTTTCTCTCCTCTTGAGTGAGGTTTAGGGACTAAAACTACTGGGCTAGCCCAGGGACTCTCTGAGGGTTGAATGACACCCAAATCCAACATCTTTTTGACTTCAGCTTGTATGCTGTCCCTGACATGGTCTGACTGTAAATTTTGTTTTTGACAGGTAAGCTGTCACCAGTGTCCACATCATGGGTACACCAATCAGTCATTCCAGGGGTCAAGGAGAATAACTCAGCATACTGGGTGAGGACTTGCCTGCAATCAGCCTGCTGTTGTTCTATGAGGGTGTCTGACAAGACCACTCCATCCACTGAACCATCTTGTGGGTTACTGGAGAGGAGATCAGGGAGAGGTTCACTCTCTTCTTCCTGTCCCTCATCTGCAACCATGAGCATGGTCACTTCAGCTCTATCATAATAGAGTTTTGGTGGTTGACATGGATGATTCTCTTTGGGTTTTTGCAACTGCCAAAGTCAACCAAATAGGTGACGTCTCCTTTCTTTTTAAGTATGAGATGGGGCCCAGACCATTTCTCCCGGAGAACCCTTGAAGCAACAGGCTCCAACACCCAAACGTTCTGCCATGGTTTGAACTCAACATAGCAGCTTTTTGGTCGTACCAGAGCTTTTGCAGCTCCTGGCTGGCCTGAGGTTTTTGGCTTGCTTTTTCCATGTACTTTGCCATTCTTGAACGTAGTCCAAGTACATAGTCCACAATGTCTTGCTTAGGAGGTTTCTCCCAGCCTTCCCTTACAAGACTTAGTAATCCCCTAACAGGATTCCCAAACAAAAGTTAAAATGGAGAAAATCCTACTCCTTTTTGTGGCACTTCCTTATAGGCATAAAGCAGACATGGAAGAAAGGCATCCCATTTCCTTTTGAGTTTTTCAGAGAGTCCTACAATCATGCCTTTTAGAGTCTGGTTGAACCATTCAACCGACCCATTTGTTTCAGGATAGTATGTGATAGTGAACTTATAAGTCACACCACATTCCTTCCACATGTGTTTCAAGTATGCAGACATGAAGTTTGAAACTCTGTCTGATACTATCTTCTTATGGAACCCTACTCTGGTGAAAAAACCTAGGAGGGCTTTTGCAATTGAACGAGCAGTAATGGTCCTAAGGGGTATAGCCTCAGGATATCTAGTGGCATGATCCACTACCACCAGAATGTATAAATTCCCTGATGGTGTTTGGGGATCAAGGGGGCCAACAGTATCAACCCCTACACACTCAAAGGGAACCCCAACCACAGGTAGTGTCTTTAAGGGGGACTTTAAGTGTCCTCCTGCCTTGCCACTGGCTTGGCAGGTAGTACAGAACTGGGAACAGTCCTTCACTTTTTGTGAGATTCCTGGCCAGTAGAAATGGTTAACCAACCTAGTCCAAGTTTTATTTTGGCCCAAAAGCCCAGCTATGGGAATGTCCTGGGCTAGAATGAAGAGGACCTCTCTGAACTACCAACCTCCTGCTTGCACCAGGCTTGCAGTAGCTGGTCTCAATGAACAGGAGTCCATCCTCCCAAAAATCCCTGTGCGTACCACTTACATTTTCTTGCTCTTCCTGTGCAGCTTGGCACCTCAGGCCAGATCTTCCCTGGAGGGCCCCCCTGGGCCCAAGGCACAAGCTCTGCAGGCTCACTTCCCTCCAGGTTGGGTGAGTAATTTTCCGGGGAAGAGGGGTTCTGATATTGGGTATGATCTGAAGCTGGTTTCCTAGTCTTATTGCCCTTTCCTTTGGGAGGCTGGTCCACTATTTCAAGATACAGCTCTCCTTTTTCCTTTCTGAAGTTTATTCTGTGCCCCATTCTTGACATAGGGCCATTCTGTACCAAGCATGACTGCATGGGTCTTCAGTACTACTTCAGCCCAGGGAGAATGCTCCAGGTCATTTCCAAGCAGGCAAACTACTGGGATGGATGAGGACACAACTACTTTTTTTGCCCTGCTACTCCGCCCCCCATTCAAAGGTTGCCATAGCCATGGGATGGAACTTTGTCTCAATGTCAGCATCGGTGAAAGGATAAGACTTCCCTTTCAGGTACTGATCTGAGTGGACCAAGTTCTGAGTTACCATGGTAACACTAGTTCCTGTGTCCCTCAGTGCTTCCACTTTCTCCCCATTAATCAAAGGATGCTCCCTGTATTTTTGCTTATTACTTTGGCAGGCCGCACAGGATAACTCTACCCCTCCCTTGGTGACTAATGTTGCCTCTGTGGGATCACTGACATGGTTAGGCCACACCTCTGATCCCATCTGGAGATTAGCAACTGCATTTACTGCAGGTTGACTAGAAGCATTCTTTTTGTTTTTACAGCTAGGATCTCCAGTTTGGTGCCCTCTGTTTTTGCAATCATAGCACCAAGCCTTGTTGGGATCAAAGTTCTTCCCTTTTCTCCCCCCCCCCTTAGACTGTGACGAATCTCTGGGCCCACCCTCTTGTGCAGCGTTTTGGGGACCTTGAGAAGACACTTTATTTTTGTTTTGGCTTCCAACTTTCCCTTGGGGGGGGGGCATTTTGGCCTCTTTCTTTTGTTTTCCCCCACCGGTGGTAGTTTTGGTCACCCTTGTTTTGACTCATTGCTCTGCCTTCCTCCCCAACTCTTGAGGGGAAAGTGTACCTTGGTCTACCAGGTATTTATGTAGCCTCTCATTGTAACAATTACTCAGCAGATGCTCTTTCATTAATTGATTGTATAGCCCATCACAATCTTGTACCATGTTACCAGCTAACCAGCCACCCAGCATGTGTACTGAATAGTCCCCAAACTCTACCCAAGTTTGCCTCTGGGGCTTTGGAGTCCCCTTGAAGTTAATGCAGTACCCTTCAGTTGTAAATTCAAAGCCCTCAATCAGGGTACACTTCTTGAGGTCATATGATTTAGAATCTGCCTCATTCAGCGTCAGGAGCCTATCCTTGTACTTTCCTGAGAATAACTCCCATAACAGTGTGCCCCAGTGTTTTTCTGAATTTCCCAGCCAATGCAAGTTCTTTCAAAGGCAGAAAACCATTTCACTGTATCACCCCCTTCTGTCTGTAAAGGGAGGGACAACTCCTTTTTGGAGTTTAATATTGAACAGTTTCTCTTTCAATATTTGGATGCTGCCACCAAAGATGTGCCTTAGGCCCAACTCTTTTCTTTGTTTCTCAATCTCCAAAAGCTGACTCTTTAAGGCCAGTCTTTTGGTCAGCTTGGCTAAAGCTGGCACTCCTCTGTGGGTGCACTAGTGCTTTGAGTGTAGGAGCTACCCTAATCCCCATTCCTTCAGATACGGCATCATTTAATTAATCTGTGTGGTTATCTTTTTATGCTGGGACACCAGAAGCCTAAGCTTCTCTGCACTGGCCTTTTTCCAGTGCAAGTTTGTTCCAGGCGGCTTAGCCTCCTTAACTGCTCATAGCTATATGTCTGATAAGTTTCCAGGTAGAACTCCTGGCCTTGGACCATGATGGCATGGTTGCCAAAATTTGTGGGGTAATTTGCAGTGAATGGCAAGGGCGGGAGTTATAGTTACCTTAGGGCAAGAGTTATAGTTACTTGAGGTAACTCTAACTATAACTGGAAACATTTTATGGTTTTGCATGTTTAAAATGTGAGCCTAACTATAACTTCACTGTAATCTTTGTTTTTTAAATGAATCAGACATGCATCAAACATGTTTTTGATTTACTAAAGCTGGGTCCTTCTTATAAATGTAGAAACCGTTTTTGGATAAAACCAACTAAAGTAAGAACTTTTAAAACGTTGCTATTGCTAAAGGGACCTAACCAGGGCCTTAACAATTATTTTAAAAATTTGCCAAAAATTCTAGCCAATTGAAAAACAAAACAAAATAGGCTAAAGACAATTTAGAGAGTTATTTGTGTGCTAACAAAATTGACAAAATGGTATCAGCAAATGCAAAGTCTTTATCCCACTGTGTGAGAAGGTAGCCTCTTTCTAGCCTTGTTACCCCCACTTTTGGCCTGTTTGTGAGTGTATGTCAGGGTGTTTGTCACTGTTTTCACTGTCTCACTGGGATCCTGATAGCCAGGCCTCAGTGCTCATAGTGAAAACACCATGTTTTCAGTATGGTTGTTATGTGTCACTGGGATCCTGCTAGTCAGGACCCCAGTGCTCATAGGTTTGTGGCCTATATGTATGTGTCACTGGGACCCTGTCACACAGGGCCCCAGTGCTCATAGGTGTGCATGTATATGTTCCCTGTGTGGTGCCTAACTGTCTCACTGAGGCTCTGCTAACCAGAACCTCAGTGGTTATGCTCTCTCATTACTTTTAAATTGTCACTAACAGGCTAGTGACCATTTTTACCAATTTACATTGGCTTACTGGAACACCCTTATAATTCCCTAGTATATGGTACTGAGGTACCCAGGGTATTGGGGTTCCAGGAGACCCCTATGGGCTGCAGCATTTCTTTTGCCACCCATAGGGAGCTCTGACAATTCTTACACAGGCCTGCCACTGCAGCCTGAGTGAAATAACGTCCACGTTATTTCACAGCCATTTTACACTGCACTTAAGTAACTTATAAGTCACCTATATGTCTAACCTTTACCTGGTAAAGGTTAGGTGCAAAGTTACTTAGTGTGAGGGCACCCTGGCACTAGCCAAGGTGCCCCCACATTGTTCAGAGCCAATTCCCTGAACTTTGTGAGTGCGGGGACACCATTACACGCGTGCACTACATATAGGTCACTACCTATATGTAGCTTCACCATGGTAACTCCGAATATGGCCATGTAACATGTCTATGATCATGGAATTGCCCCCTCTATACCATCCTGGCATAGTTGGCACAATCCCATGATCCCAGTGGTCTGTAGCACAGACCCTGGTACTGCCAAACTGCCCTTCCTGGGGTTTCACTGCAGCTGCTGCTGCTGCCAACCCCTCAGACAGGCAGCTGCCCTCCTGGGGTCCAGCCAGGCCTGGCCCAGGATGGCAGAACAAAGAACTTCCTCTGAGAGAGGGTGTGACACCCTCTCCCTTTGGAAAATGGTGTGAAGGCAGGGGAGGAGTAGCCTCCCCCAGCCTCTGGAAATGCTTTGTTGGGCACAGATGTGCCCAATTCTGCATAAGCCAGTCTACACCGGTTCAGGGACCCCTTAGCCCCTGCTCTGGCGCGAAACTGGACAAAGGAAAGGGGAGTGACCACTCCCCTGACCTGCACCTCCCCTGGGAGGTGTCCAGAGCTCCTCCAGTGTGCTCCAGACCTCTGCCATCTTGGAAACAGAGGTGCTGCTGGCACACTGGACTGCTCTGAGTGGCCAGTGCCACCAGGTGACGTCAGAGACTCCTGCTGATAGGCTCCTTCAGGTGTTAGTAGCCTTTCCTCTCTCCTAGGTAGCCAAACCCTCTTTTCTGGCTATTTAGGGTCTCTGTCTCTGGGGAAACTTTAGATAACGAATGCATGAGCTCAGCCGAGTTCCTCTGCATCTCCCTCTTCACCTTCTGATAAGGAATCGACCGCTGACCGCGCTGGAAGCCTGCAAACCTGCAACATAGTAGCAAAGACGACTACTGCAACTCTGTAACGCTGATCCTGCTTGTGCATGCTGTGGGGGTAGTCTGCCTCCTCTCTGCACCAGAAGCTCCGAAGAAATCTCCCGTGGGTCGACGGAATCTTCCCCCTGCAACCGCAGGCACCAAAAAGCTGCATTTCCGGTCCCTTGGGTCTCCTCTCAGCACGACGAGCGAGGTCCCTCGAATCCAGCGACACCGTCCAAGTGACCCCCACAGTCCAGTGACTCTTCAGCCAAAGTTTGGTGGAGGTAAGTCCTTGCCTCACCTCGCTGGGCTGCATTGCTGGGAACCGCGAATTTGCAGCTACTCCGGCCCCTGTGCAGTTCCGGCGGAAATCCTTCGTGCACAGCCAAGCCTGGGTCCACGGCACTCTAACCTGCATTGCACGACTTTCTAAGTTGGTCTCCGGCGACGTGGGACTCCTTTGTGCGACTTCGGTGAGCACCATTTCACGCATCCTCGTAGTGCCTGTTTCTGGCCCTTCTCCGGGTGCTACCTGCTTCAGTGAGGGCTCTTTGTCTTGATTGACGTCCCCTCTCTCTGCAGGTCCAATTTGCGACCTCCTGGTCCCTCCTGGGCCCCAGCAGCGTCCAAAAACGCCAAACGCACGATTTGCGTGTAGCAAGGCTTGTTGGCGTTCATCCGGCGGGAAAACACTTCTGCACGACTCTCCAAGGCGTGGGGGATCCATCCTCCAAAGGGGAAGTCTCTAGCCCTTGTCGTTCCTGCAGTATTCACAGTTCTTAAGCCTAGTAAGAGCTTCTTTGCACCAACCGCTGGCATTTCTTGGGCATCTGCCCATCTCCGAGCTGCTTGTGACTTTTGGACTTGGTCCCCTTGTTCCACAGGTATCCTCAGTCAGGAATCCATCGTTGTTGCATTGCTGATTTGTGTTTTCCTTGCATTTTCCCTCTAACACGACTATTTTGTCCTTAGGGGAACTTTAGTGCACTTTGCACTCACTTTTCAGGGTCTTGGGGAGGGTTATTTTTCTAACTCTCACTATTTTCTAATAGTCCCAGCGACCCTCTACAAGGTCACATAGGTTTGGGGTCCATTCGTGGTTCGCATTCCACTTTTGGAGTATATGGTTTGTGTTGCCCCTATCCCTATGTTTCCCCATTGCATCCTATTGTAACTATACATTGTTTGCACTGTTTTCTAAGACTATACTGCATATTTTTGCTATTGTGTATATATATCTTGTGTATATTTCCTATCCTCTCACTGAGGGTACACTCTAAGATACTTTGGCATATTGTCATAAAAATAAAGTACCTTTATTTTTAGTATAACTGTGTATTGTGTTTTCTTATGATATTGTGCATATGACACTAAGTGGTACTGTAGTAGCTTCACCCGTCTCCTAGTTCAGCCTGAGCTGCTTTGCTAAGCTACCATTATCTATCAGCCTAAGCTGCTAGACACCCTATACACTAATAAGGGATAACTGGGCCTGGTGCAAGGTGCAAGTACCCCTTGGTACTCACTACAAGCCAGTCCAGCCTCCTACATTGGTTGTGCAGTGGTGGGATAAGTGCTTGAGACTACTTACCACTCTTGTCATTGTACTTTTCATAAGAGAAAAATATACAAAACAAGGTCAGTGTATATACACATAGCCAAAAAGTTTTGCATTTCCTCTTTTCACTCTTTTCTAAGTGCTGAAAAGTACTCCTAAACTTTCAAAAAGTTCTTAAAAGTTTAAAAAGTTTTTTCTGTCTTTCCAAAAAGTTCTGAAAACTTTTTTCCCTTTTTCTATCACTTTAACTCTCTCAAAAAAATGTCTGGCACAGGAAAAAATGTTGAACTGTCCAAACTTGCATATGATCACCTTAGCTGGAAAGGAGCAAGGAGTCTCTGCATAGAGAGAGGTTTGAGTGTAGGGAAGAATCCTTCCTTAGAACTGTTAATTAATATGCTTAGAGTACAGGATAAGGCCATAAGTGCCCAATCTGTAGAAAAAGTAGCTAATGGTTCTCAATCTGATCCAGGGACTCCCCCAGGAAAAGGTTCAGGAAAGAAACTTCTCAGCCTGCCCATTACTAGACAGTCTAGCATAGTTGGTACAGAGGTTGAATCACACCATACTGATGGTGTGCTCTCACATTATGCTGGTAGCCAAGCTGTTAGGGTGCCCTCTGTAAGGGACAGGTCTCCTTCTGTTCATTCCCATCATACCTCTGTATCTAGAAATGTCCCTCCCACCCACCCTGATGACAGATTGTTAGAAAGGGAGCTCAATAGATTGAGAGTGGAACAAACCAGACTGAAGCTCAA
This sequence comes from Pleurodeles waltl, assembly GCF_031143425.1. NCBI lineage: Eukaryota > Metazoa > Chordata > Amphibia > Caudata > Salamandridae > Pleurodeles > Pleurodeles waltl. Next base: position 513,603,279 of record NC_090449.1, read on the forward strand.
GAAGCAACAGCTGGATTTGGATAGACAGTCTTTAGAAATAGAGAGGGAAAGACAGAAGTTGGGTTTAGATACCCATGGTGGCAGCAGCAGTATTCCCCATAGTCATCCTGCAAAAGAGCATGATTCCAGGAATCTGCACAAGATAGTTCCCCCTTATAAGGAGGGGGATGACATTAACAAGTGGTTTGCTGCACTTGAGAGGGCCTGTGTTGTACAGGATGTCCCTCAAAGGCAGTGGGCTGCTATCCTATGGCTATCATTTAGTGGAAAAGGTAGGGATAGGCTCCTTACTGTGAAAGAAAATGATGCCAATAATTTTACAGTTCTTAAGAATGCACTCCTGGATGGTTATGGCTTAACCACTGAACAGTACAGGATAAAGTTCAGAGAGACCAAAAAGGAGTCTTCACAAGACTGGGTTGATTTCATTGACCATTCAGTGAAGGCCTTGGAGGGGTGGTTACATGGCAGTAAAGTTACTGATTATGAAAGCCTGTATAACACAATCCTGAGAGAGCATATACTTAATAATTGTGTGTCTGATTTGTTGCACCAGTACCTGGTAGACTCTGATCTGACCTCTCCCCAAGAATTGGGAAAGAAGGCAGACAAATGGGTCAGAACAAGGGTGAACAGAAAAGTTCATACAGGGGGTGACAAAGATGGCAATAAGAAGAAAGATGGTGAAAAATCTCAAGATAAGCATGGGGATAAGGGTAAAACCAAAGATCCCACTTCAAATCTTAAACACTCTTCAGAGGGTGGGGATAAAACAAATTCTTCCTCTTCTTCCCAACCTGCACACATTAAAAAGCCTTGGTGCTTTGTGTGTAAAAACAGAGGCCATAGGCCAGGGGATAAGTCCTGTCCAGGTAAACCCCCTGAGCCTACCACCACTAATACATCAAGCTCTAGTGCCCCTAGCAGTAGTGGTACTAGTGGTGGGACTGCTGGCAACAGTCAAGCAAAGGGTGTAGTTGGGTTCACTTATGGGTCCATAGTGGAAACTGATGTCATCAGTCCCAAGACAGTTTCTGTCACACCTAGTGGCATTGGCCTTGCCACACTGGCTGCTTGTCCCCTTACAATGGATAAGTACAGGCAGACAGTTTCAATAAATGGTGTTGAGGCCTTGGCCTACAGGGACACAGGTGCCAGTTTCACTTTGGTGACTGAAAACCTAGTGCCTCCTGAACAACACATCATTGGACAACAGTATAAGATTATTGATGTCCATAACTCCACTAAGTTTCTTCCCTTAGCTATAATTCAGTTTAGTTGGGGTGGAGTTACTGGCCCTAAGCAGGTGGTGGTATCACCTAGCTTACCTGTAGACTGTCTCTTAGGTAATGACCTAGAGGCCTCAGGTTGGGCTGATGTAGAGTTTTATGCCCATGCAGCCATGCTGGGCATCCCTGAGGAATTGTTCCCTCTCATTTCAAGTGAAATGAAAAAGCAAAGGAGAGAAGGCCTGAAAACTCAGGATCCCTCTCCATCAACAGGTAAAAAGGGTATCACAGTATCCCCTAACCACCCTACCATTCAGGATACTATTCCTGTGGTGGGAGAAACCTCTCCTGGGGTGGCACCTGTTCCAAGGGAATCATCAGCTGGCAAAGCTGGACTCCCTGAGGTGGAAGTACCTCTCTGTGGGATAACTAACATTGGTGAGAAAAAGAGCACCATTTTAGTTAACATGGAGCATCCCTCCAACCCTCCCAGAGAAACTTTAGTGCAGAAACTCTGCACTGCCTCACAACACTTAGGACAGCATCCCTGCCCTAGTGTGGAGCTGATAGGACAGCATCCCTGCCCTGCTCCAACCCAAGAGAAACAGCATCCCTGTTCTCTCTTCCAGCCATATGGACAAAGTTTTTGCCCAGCTATGGCTTTTCTGAGACAGCATCCCTGTCTGGCATTTCCATCACTACAAATAGGTTCAGTGGACAATTCCCACTGCTCTAAACTAAAACTTACTGATAGAAACTCTGAAAATACATCTTCACATTGTTGCTTAGCTAAAAAACTTCAAACAGGGTGGTTTACATCCCCACAGGGAAGTAACCATATAGTGGATGATAAAGGGAGTAACCAGTCTATTGCAGAGCTACTCTCTACTTATCACCACTTAGACAATAAAGTCTCAACTGGCCAAGGTTAGCCTTATTGTCCTTCGTTTGGGGGGGGGTTGTGTGAGAAGGTAGCCTCTTTCTAGCCTTGTTACCCCCACTTTTGGCCTGTTTGTGAGTGTATGTCAGGGTGTTTGTCACTGTTTTCACTGTCTCACTGGGATCCTGATAGCCAGGCCTCAGTGCTCATAGTGAAAACACCATGTTTTCAGTATGGTTGTTATGTGTCACTGGGATCCTGCTAGTCAGGACCCCAGTGCTCATAGGTTTGTGGCCTATATGTATGTGTCACTGGGACCCTGTCACACAGGGCCCCAGTGCTCATAGGTGTGCATGTATATGTTCCCTGTGTGGTGCCTAACTGTCTCACTGAGGCTCTGCTAACCAGAACCTCAGTGGTTATGCTCTCTCATTACTTTTAAATTGTCACTAACAGGCTAGTGACCATTTTTACCAATTTACATTGGCTTACTGGAACACCCTTATAATTCCCTAGTATATGGTACTGAGGTACCCAGGGTATTGGGGTTCCAGGAGACCCCTATGGGCTGCAGCATTTCTTTTGCCACCCATAGGGAGCTCTGACAATTCTTACACAGGCCTGCCACTGCAGCCTGAGTGAAATAACGTCCACGTTATTTCACAGCCATTTTACACTGCACTTAAGTAACTTATAAGTCACCTATATGTCTAACCTTTACCTGGTAAAGGTTAGGTGCAAAGTTACTTAGTGTGAGGGCACCCTGGCACTAGCCAAGGTGCCCCCACATTGTTCAGAGCCAATTCCCTGAACTTTGTGAGTGCGGGGACACCATTACACGCGTGCACTACATATAGGTCACTACCTATATGTAGCTTCACCATGGTAACTCCGAATATGGCCATGTAACATGTCTATGATCATGGAATTGCCCCCTCTATACCATCCTGGCATAGTTGGCACAATCCCATGATCCCAGTGGTCTGTAGCACAGACCCTGGTACTGCCAAACTGCCCTTCCTGGGGTTTCACTGCAGCTGCTGCTGCTGCCAACCCCTCAGACAGGCAGCTGCCCTCCTGGGGTCCAGCCAGGCCTGGCCCAGGATGGCAGAACAAAGAACTTCCTCTGAGAGAGGGTGTGACACCCTCTCCCTTTGGAAAATGGTGTGAAGGCAGGGGAGGAGTAGCCTCCCCCAGCCTCTGGAAATGCTTTGTTGGGCACAGATGTGCCCAATTCTGCATAAGCCAGTCTACACCGGTTCAGGGACCCCTTAGCCCCTGCTCTGGCGCGAAACTGGACAAAGGAAAGGGGAGTGACCACTCCCCTGACCTGCACCTCCCCTGGGAGGTGTCCAGAGCTCCTCCAGTGTGCTCCAGACCTCTGCCATCTTGGAAACAGAGGTGCTGCTGGCACACTGGACTGCTCTGAGTGGCCAGTGCCACCAGGTGACGTCAGAGACTCCTGCTGATAGGCTCCTTCAGGTGTTAGTAGCCTTTCCTCTCTCCTAGGTAGCCAAACCCTCTTTTCTGGCTATTTAGGGTCTCTGTCTCTGGGGAAACTTTAGATAACGAATGCATGAGCTCAGCCGAGTTCCTCTGCATCTCCCTCTTCACCTTCTGATAAGGAATCGACCGCTGACCGCGCTGGAAGCCTGCAAACCTGCAACATAGTAGCAAAGACGACTACTGCAACTCTGTAACGCTGATCCTGCTTGTGCATGCTGTGGGGGTAGTCTGCCTCCTCTCTGCACCAGAAGCTCCGAAGAAATCTCCCGTGGGTCGACGGAATCTTCCCCCTGCAACCGCAGGCACCAAAAAGCTGCATTTCCGGTCCCTTGGGTCTCCTCTCAGCACGACGAGCGAGGTCCCTCGAATCCAGCGACACCGTCCAAGTGACCCCCACAGTCCAGTGACTCTTCAGCCAAAGTTTGGTGGAGGTAAGTCCTTGCCTCACCTCGCTGGGCTGCATTGCTGGGAACCGCGACTTTGCAGCTACTCCGGCCCCTGTGCACTTCCGGCGGAAATCCTTCGTGCACAGCCAAGCCTGGGTCCACGGCACTCTAACCTGCATTGCACGACTTTCTAAGTTGGTCTCCGGCGACGTGGGACTCCTTTGTGCGACTTCGGTGAGCACCGTTTCACGCATCCTCGTAGTGCCTGTTTCTGGCCCTTCTCCGGGTGCTACCTGCTTCAGTGAGGGCTCTTTGTCTTGATTGACGTCCCCTCTCTCTGCAGGTCCAATTTGCGACCTCCTGGTCCCTCCTGGGCCCCAGCAGCGTCCAAAAACGCCAAACGCACGATTTGCGTGTAGCAAGGCTTGTTGGCGTTCATCCGGCGGGAAAACACTTCTGCACGACTCTCCAAGGCGTGGGGGATCCATCCTCCAAAGGGGAAGTCTCTAGCCCTTGTCGTTCCTGCAGTATTCACAGTTCTTAAGCCTAGTAAGAGCTTCTTTGCACCAACCGCTGGCATTTCTTGGGCATCTGCCCATCTCCGAGCTGCTTGTGACTTTTGGACTTGGTCCCCTTGTTCCACAGGTATCCTCAGTCAGGAATCCATCGTTGTTGCATTGCTGATTTGTGTTTTCCTTGCATTTTCCCTCTAACACGACTATTTTGTCCTTAGGGGAACTTTAGTGCACTTTGCACTCACTTTTCAGGGTCTTGGGGAGGGTTATTTTTCTAACTCTCACTATTTTCTAATAGTCCCAGCGACCCTCTACAAGGTCACATAGGTTTGGGGTCCATTCGTGGTTCGCATTCCACTTTTGGAGTATATGGTTTGTGTTGCCCCTATCCCTATGTTTCCCCATTGCATCCTATTGTAACTATACATTGTTTGCACTGTTTTCTAAGACTATACTGCATATTTTTGCTATTGTGTATATATATCTTGTGTATATTTCCTATCCTCTCACTGAGGGTACACTCTAAGATACTTTGGCATATTGTCATAAAAATAAAGTACCTTTATTTTTAGTATAACTGTGTATTGTGTTTTCTTATGATATTGTGCATATGACACTAAGTGGTACTGTAGTAGCTTCACCCGTCTCCTAGTTCAGCCTGAGCTGCTTTGCTAAGCTACCATTATCTATCAGCCTAAGCTGCTAGACACCCTATACACTAATAAGGGATAACTGGGCCTGGTGCAAGGTGCAAGTACCCCTTGGTACTCACTACAAGCCAGTCCAGCCTCCTACACACTGCTGATACACCAAATCTAGAAGGCTGGCCCTCCATGTAGTGTGCAAAGATAGGCACACTGTGCAGAGGGGTCCGGGCAACCATTCGTTGGTTTACAGATGTACAAACTAGACCAACCAATGCTCTAATTTGTATTGTAACTTGGTCGAGCAGTTAGGTCAATCTTGGAGAAGTGCAAAGCATTTGTTGTACTCACAGTATCAATAATGAGACCACACACTCAAAAGAATAACTTGAGACTAATTTACAAAAATACTTCAGATTTTTATAAAGAATGTTAAGAACAAAATCATCAAAATTGGGTAAGTACTTTTTAAATTATGAATTAAATTTTTTTTATTAACAATTGTCTTTTGTGAGTAATTACGCACCACATGAATCAATGGAGAAAATACTTAGAAAATGCATATAAAATCAGATAGTGCGTTTACCAATGTCTCCTTTTGCAGGCATGTTGAGGACATCACTGGGCACTATGGACCAGCTGTAGAAGTTTGGGGGGCTCCCGGTTCCGGTGGGAGCAGCTGCAGAATATTGTTGGAGCTGGTGCCGGACCACTGTGGGGGACTACTTGGAAAAGCACTGCACAGGCAGACTTAAAGGTAAGTCTGGTGGGTCCCCTTGGAGTGTTGAGGTTGCAAGGGGTGGGGGACGGTATGACAGGCAAAGATTGGTTTGGCTGTGGCATCCGGTCCCTTGGTCAGCGGCCTGTCTGTGAAGTGGCCTTCAATGGGTCTTTGGTTCCTTGATGATGTGGAGTAACGCCTTCAATATGGAGGGAGATCTTGGGTGATTTGTCAAGAGTGGAGGTTCTCTGGGGGTTTGTAGAGTCTGTCCAATTTCCAAGCAACCCCTCAGCAGTGGTTGTCGAGTCCTAGGTGCGGCAGGCAGGGTTTGGAACCTTTTCTTGGTGCAGCAGGAATTCCCGTGGGCAGAGGTCACTTCCCTACATCTGATTGGCTATTCTCCTTCCATGCAAGATGGAGGAAAATTAAATGGTGAAGTCATCTCGCATGCAACACCTTAAGGGTGGTGCAATCCAGGACTGACCACTCCTCCTGTCCTTTTTCTGGTTTGCCGGCGTTGCTCCCGCCAAAAGTGGGGGTTTGCAACAGGGGCAGCCATCTTTTGCTAGCAGCAGGCCTGGGGGTCATTTTTCAAGGGCGGTAAGCTCTTTGAAGCTTGCCAGCAGGGCAGTGCACATTCCTGAGGGAGGGGGTATTAGCACCTCCACCCAGGAAGGGCGTTGTACTGAGTCCCAGAGAGCAGGATTTCTCACCACTGGGGCTCAGAATCTTGTCTGGTGATGGCAGGCTGGTTGTGACTGGCCAGCAACCAAGTCAGGGTAGTTAGCTTTTGCAGGGGGCACCTTTAAGGTGACGCCTGGGTATATTTTGTAATAAATCCAATACTGGTACCAGTTTGGATTTATCATTCTAAGTTATTTCATACCAAACAACCCAGGATTCAAGGTAGCCATCAAGTAGCTGTGAAACTCGTACTGACCAGTGTCCAGCACATGCATTAAAATGGCTGCCCTGTTTACTTACTGTGTCCCAGGTTTGGCAAGGACACAGTAGGGGCATATTGCTCATGCGTCTATCCCCACACATACCATATAATGCACCCTGACTTACGGCTAGAAGGTCTGCCAGAGAGGTGCATTACCTATAGTACATGCAGTGTATAGTGGATAGGGCACACAGGCTGTGTACCAAGTCGAGTTTGTCTTTTAGGTTTGCATCAGAACACTCAGCCTGCAATGGCAGTGCTGGGTGCTTCTGGATACATGGCCCTAGAGGGTGACACAATTTGTGCTGCTGCCCTCGGGGGCCTACCCATAGTACCCCATGCCTTGGGTACCTAACTACCATTTACTAGGAACTTATAATGGCAGCTAAAGGTGTTGCCAATTGTGCTAATGCATCACAACAGTTTTAGAGAAAGATATCTGGCCCAGGGAACTTGGTTAGCAGGGACCCTGGGCACTAAAAATGTTGAGACTACATCAAATACCAGGCAAAAAGTGGGGGCTAACCATGACAAAAGAGGCCTTTTCTCACATCACTGCAGGTTATTGGGCTGGTGATAGTGAGGGGTGGGTGTTATGCAGTCACATTGCACACCATCTACTTTGACTGACAGGGTCACACTTGTTAGCCAAGAAGACAGGGCCACAGACCCACGCAGACACTCACTAACAAACCCACTCAGGCATTCACACAAAGTGGCAGACCCACACAGATACTAACACACCCACTCACAGACCTGTAGCACCACTCTCACACCCTCTCACAGATCCGCAAAGGCACTCACACACCCACTCACAGGTCCATAGCACCATTCACGCACCCACTCACAGACCTACACAGGCATTCAAGCATCCAAACACAGAAAAAAACAAATGTTATAGGGACATTATAGTTAGGAAATAGAATTTAAACACCCAAGGTTACAGAGGTGTTATAGTTAAGTTCTGAATTTACTTGCACAAAACCACAGAAGTTCAGCAGTTTGAGTTATTTCAAGTAACTTTAACTAGCACCCCACGGTAACTATAATTCGCACCCTTACCATGCACTGCTAATTGCCCCAGATATTTTACCTCTCTTGACAACTTTTATAACGTAAATAAAAATACAAATTAAACATTAACAGTCAAATAATTAATGGAAAAACTATATATATATATATATATATACTTACTTAAAAAACCAAAGGTTACCGGGAAGGTAACTAACTCGCAGCACTGCCATGCACAGTTTTTTCGTCAAAAACGTTACTGCAAATATTACATCGATATTGTCAATGATGCTATGAAAGATGGCAAAATTGCCGTAATTTGTGGGTAATTTGCAGTGCATGTCGAGGGCGTGAGTTATAGTTAACTTAAGGCATGAGTTATGGTTACTTGAGGTAATTCTAACTATAACTGGTGAATTTCTATGGTTTTGTATGTTTAAAATGTGAGCCTAACTATAACATCCCTGTATTCTTTGGTTTTTAAAATACATTTCTCTGTTTTTTAAAAATGAATTATTTTATAACTATAACGTCCCTGTAACCTTTGGTTTTTCAGTGAATTTCTATGATTTTTTTAATGTATAGTAATTTTAATTACTATATGTTAAGCCAACCACCGCCGCACACGGCCGGAGGTTGGCCACAGGGCCTGGTCTGTGGCCAACCCCCATAAGCACTCAACCGTGCACGTCCTTCACCCATGCGCAGGGGAGGATGCCCACAAGATCTGGCCTGCAGCCAGACCCTGCGGCTAACACCTCCCAACAACTCAACCCACACTGGGCATAGCCACTCGGTAGTTATAGTTAGGACCTAGTTTCCATAGTAGGGCATTTTTTGTTTTGCCTATAACTTTGGTGCTGCTTGACGGATCTTCACAAAACTTTCAAAATGTATACTTTGTTTAGCTTAGCTTCTTTAGAGAAACTTTCGGGTTGATCCGTCAAGTGGAAGCCGATAAAAAGTGAGGGTCCCAAAACATATATTCCCCATCCATTTTCCCACATGACCTTTAGACACGCCAACAGCCCGAACCAGTGAACGGAATTACACCAAATCTGGCACGAAGCAAGATTCTGTTCTGCAGATTACACTTTTTGTGGTTTGGTGTGAATCCGTTCAGTAGTTTTGGAGTAATTTAAGGACAAATATAGATATATAGGGAAGGGTTCCTCCACAGATCCAACTGTCCCTGTGCTGATATCTGATTGGCTGCCAATACTTCAACAAGGAAGTGTTGGCAGCCATCTTGAGACTCGGGTTCAGCTGAGTCGTAGAAAAAAAAGACAAAAAAAGAAAAGGGGCCAGGGTAGAGTCACCCTGACCCCTTAGCCCTGGTGCTGGAGTCCCTGAGGAATTCAGCCAGGGCTAAAAAGCATTTTTTTGAAAAATCAGAAAGTAATCCGCTGATTTAAGGAAAAAAAAACACACAGACCCCCACGCCCTCAGGTAAAAATGTTTTAAGTAAGTGGGGGAGGCTATAGGGCCTCCCCCACAGCCACTGGGACCACCACCTCCCTGGGGCTACACTGATTTATGAGTGGGGGGGCGCACGTCCACCAGTTGCCCCGGGACCACCACCCACTGGGGCAAATACAAAAAAATTATAACTAAAAAAATAAATCAGTAGGGGCTAAGTGGGAGCCCTTGAGGGCTCCCTTGCTGTCCCAGAGAGCCCATACACGGCCGGAAAAAAATGAAAAGAAAAAAAATCATATAGCTCAGTGTGAAGTGTCGTCTGCTTCTGTGAAAGCCTTCCTCTGACTAGGCTCTCCTGCTGCCTCAATTTTGATTGGTTCACTGTCACCCTCCTGGAGGTCTTCTCCTTTGCCTCTCACAGGAGTGACTGAACTGTCCTCAATGGGCTCAGATCCGCTCTCTTTCTCCTCCTTCCGGCTCTGAGGCTTGTCTGGTCATTGTTGGCACCCTCAACAACTCTTCTTCATCATCCAAAAGACATTCCACTTTCTTTGTGTGGCTGGCGTGGATCCAGTTTGGAACTCCAGCACACTTCACAGCTGTGGTAATGGTATGAACTACCTGGAGCAGGCCTTTCCAGCGAGGCTCCAAACACATGTTTCCAAACCACAACCCAGTCACCGGCTCTCAGTTTGAGTCCTGGCTCATGGATTGGTGTCATTGTGGTGGCTTCCACCTGCTGAGAGAAAGAGCAAACCACATCAGCCAGACCTTTGCAATAGTCCAACACCATATCATCTGTAATGTTCACAAGCGCATTCGTAGGCACCGCTGGCAACTTCATTGCTCGGCCCATGAGGATTTCGTGCGGTGACAATGCTGTCTTCCTGTCGGGTGTGTTTCTCATTGTCATCAGAACTAACAGCAGTGCATCAGGCCATTTCAGATCCGTGGACACACACATCTTCCCCATTTTCGATTTTAAAGTACCATTCATCTGTTCCACTAGTACCAATGCTTCAGGGCGGTAACTAAAATGCAACTTCTGCTCAATGTTCAAGGCTGCACACAGTAATTTAATTACTTCATTGTTGAAGTGACTTCTCCTATGTGATTCTAAAGAGATCGGAAACCCAAAACGTGGTATCAGTTCCCTAAGCAATAGTTTTGCTACTGTGAGACTGTCATTTCTTCGTGTAGGGTAGGCTTCAATCCAGTGACTGAAAAAGCAGATAATCACCAACATGTGTCTCAAACCTCCACACACAGGCATTTCAATCGAATCTATTTGCATTCTGCTGAATGGACCTTCCATTCTTTCAATGTGGCTCAAATTAACCACTGTCCCTTTTCCCGCATTCATTTGCTGACAAATGATGCAACAATGGTAAACTGCTTCAGCAACTTGTCTAAAGCTAGGATTGAACGAATTATGCTTAAACAGACGCATCATGGCATCCCTCCCAACATGTGCCTGACCATGATAATACCTAGCCATTTCAGAAAAATACTGTTAGGCAAAACCAATTGACCCTCTTCTGAAACCCATAATTCATCCTGTCGCTGTCCACATTTCATTTTGCTCCATTAACGTTTTTCCTCTCTGTCAACATAATTCTGCAATGGTTTAAATTCATCCAATGTATCTATTACATGCAATTCAAATCTTGGACATGCTTCATCTTCTTCAGGTAACAATTCCCACTTATCTTGGAACAATATACAGTTCAATGCGCAAAATCTTGCGACTTGATCCACATATCCATTTCCCATTGACACAAAATCTTGCAATTTCAGATGTGCACTCCATTTCACCACAGCAATCTTTTCAGGCATTTGGATAGCATGCAACAATTCTTTAATTCTCTCACCATTTCTCACAGGTGAACCAGAAGAGGTCATGAAACCTCTCTGTGACCACAACTGGCCAAAATCATGGACTATTCCAAATCCATGCTGGCTATCTGTATAGAGAGTTACTTTAAGTTGAGCAGAAACATGGCATGCTCAAGTAAGGGCTACCAATTCCGCTACTTGAGCAGAATATACTCCCGAAGCCAAGATGCTTCCAGTATACCTGTAGTGGTGCACACTGCGTATCCTGATCCCAGTGTTCCTGTATTTTCTCTTAGACAAGAACCATCAACAAAGATAATTTAGTCATTTTCTTCCAATCGAGTATCTCTAAAATTGGGTCTCGGTTTCGTGCACAGATCTGTTACTTCAAAACAATCATGCTCAATGTCTTCCAACTTTTAAATTTCAACATTTTCATTTGGAAGGAAAGTTGTTGGGATCAGCACTGTGTATCTTTTCAATGACACATTTGTTGACCCTAGAATACTTGTCTTATAGCGCGTCAATCTTGCACCTGTCAGATATTGGGTTTTGATGCAGTTAAGTAAAACTTCAACTGAGTGAGGGACTGTTATTGTTAGAGGGTGTCCCATCACAACGCCTTCACACTGTGTGAGGCTTTCTTCAACCGCTACAACTGCAGGCAAACAGCCTGGTAAAGCTGCTTCAAGTGGGTCAAAAGTAGCTGAAAAATATGCTACTGGTGGTTTAAACCTCCTAGGACCTGCGTCAAGACAGACAAGGAACGCGCATCACACTCCTGACAGAACAACATGAAAGACTTATTGTAATCAGACATACCCAAAGCCAGAGCTTTGAACAGACTCTCTCAATTCAGAAAACGCTCTCATGCAGGCTTGGTCTAACACTATGGTATTGGTGACCTCCTTATGGGCCAACTTCTGTAATGGCTTGGAAATGACTGAAAAATTGGGAATCCATTGGCGTCAGTAGCCTACCATCCCTTAGAACATTCTGACATCTTTCTGTGTGGTCGGGGATTCATCTGTAATATGGCCGTAGCCCTTTCTCTGGGTATTTTCCTCGACACCTTCTCAATCTGGTGACCCAAGTATTTCACTTCTTTCTGACACTACTGCAATTTTAGTGGAGACACTTTATGACCATTCTTTCCCAAATGGTTTAGTAAAGCAATTGTGTCATACTAGCACTTGCCCCCTTGTTTTGGATGCAAGCAATGTGTCTTCAATCTACTGTACCAAGGTCGATTGGAAGGGCAATTCCAACGACTCCAAATTATTTTTCAGGACCTGATTGAATATGAAAGGTGACTCTGAAAGCCATTGAGGAATTCGACAACAACAGTAAATTCAGTCCAAAAATTTGAAACAAATGAGAAATTGTCTGTCCTTATGAAGAGGCACAGAAAAGAAGGCTTGTGACAAGTCTATGACAGTGAAACATTCAGCATCACAAGGAATCTAAAACATTATCACAGCTGGATTTGGCACCACGGGGCAGCATTTAATCACAGTGTCATTTATTTTTCTCAAGTCCTGGATGATTCGGACTTTCCCACAGGGCTTTTTCAATCCCATTTTCGGTGAATTACATGGACTACTCAACACTTCTTTCAAAACCACTTGTTTCACAAATTCTGCAATTATTTGGGCAACCTTTAGAAGGATATCCTGTGGCATGTGATACTGGGGAATCTGAGGAAAAATCAAGTTTGGCTTTACAGGAGTCTTAACTGGCTCAACTCCTTTTATCAGACCTATCTCTTTCCCTGTCAAATGCCATACTTTCTCTTTAACCATTCCCTGTAAGTCAGGAGGAAGCTCCTTCACTGTGAACACTCAAAAGAAATTAATCAGAGGGTACTCCTCATTTATTGTCTCACACTCAGTCTCTGGATCTGGGTCATCCTCATCATCACTATTCGTCTGTGTCTCGATTCCGTAATTTGAGCAAGTAATCGAGCACCTGGTTTTACACAGCAAGTCTCTTCCCAGTAGGGATACCGGACTTGAATCACAGACTACAAATGTGTGCAGTCCTTCAAAGTTGCCAATTTATCCTGTACTGGTTCTGTAATTGGGTTGGTCAAATACTGATTTGCTACTCCTATGATCAGGACTGTCTTTCCTGAAAGAGGCAAGTCTGGTACTTCTACAGATCTTACTGTGGAGCGTGTAGCTCCTGTGTCAACCAAGAATGAAACCTTGTGACCCATTACCTTTCCCTTTACATGGGGGCCTTTCTGATCTACTTCTAAGGAGAGTGCAAGCACACATTCCTCCTCATCCGAACTCTCACTCACCCAATCATTGTTTATTCCATTCTCACTGTGTAGTGGGAACTGGTTAAATGTGTTATTACTTTGGTTACACTTCTGACCTGTGACCTGTTGGGTAAGCATCACCTGCTGCTGTTCCATTGGGGCTTGAGGTATTTGAATTTGCTGTCTAGGTACCATTTGAACTTGCTGTTGTATTGGCTGCAACTTTGTCATTTGTACACAAGACATTTGCACCTGCTGCATGGATTGGACATTTTGCATCTGATTTGCATTATTATGAAAATTTGGATTATCACCTCTCATTCTCGGTCCTCTCATGTTTTGGAACAAGCTGATGTCACCTGTTTGGTGAACAACACCTTCCTGTACCATCATTGGACACTCCTGCTTCTAATGTTTGACTGCTCCGCAAGCGTTACAAGGCAACAGTCTCTTCATTCCCTGCATACTGCAACACCTCATCAATAGGCTTTGGTTGCCAGTAAATCAAATGACTCTTAATCATCTGGCTAATTTCAGGTCGCAATCCTTCCACAAATCTGAACACAAAATGAATCATGTCTTTTGGCTCAATTGTCTCTACCACTGTAATGCTTAAACGCCTGCAGCAATCTCTCATAGTACGCATGTATCAACTCCTTTGCTTCCTGAGCTAGCCGATCTATTCTCTGCCAGTCAATGTTTTTAGGCAAAATGCCTGTTATCAAAAATTCATTCACTTTGCAGTAATATTTAATTACCTCAGGAGATGGCGCACCCGTAACCTGATCTCTCTCTGGTTCTTTTGTCGGCCAATCTATACTCCCCTTACACTCCATCCAAAGGTCAGCTGGAACTACTATTTCTAACAGAGTGTTCAAGTCCTCCCAAAGGCACTTTGCAAGTTTCACAAACCTGTCTGCCTACTGGTACCATTCTACTGGCTTCTCTCTCAACCTGGGATAATCATTTGTAAACAACATAATGTCACTTCTGCTCCAAGGGACATGAACTAAATTCCCTCCTGGTAAAATTTTCACTGGATTCTTTATCTGCTGCACATTGTCAGTCAGCTCCGCAGAATCCCTTTTCCTTTTATCTCTTTTCTTTGCCCCATTCTGCCTTCCCACTTGTCTAATGATCTCCAGGGCTGGGCACTTTGTAGTAACTCCCTAAGGTATGCCTTCATTCCGACAGATCTCATGTCTTCAAAATCTTTAGTCTCAAAATCTAACCTTTAACTCCTTTTCAAATGTTTTGTTTTCTCTATTTTTATGCTGTACTTATCTGCCAGGTCTGCTAGCTTTTGATGCACATTGCTCACTTGCCTTGTAATCCTCTGACACAGATATCTCAATTCTGCTTCTGTGTAGGACTCTGATCTATTTACACCCATAGTTCCTACAATGAGCTCACCTGCTTCAATTCCTAGTCTTGCTTGGTTCGAGTGCTCCTCTCTCCTAGGAGCACTCTGCGGGATATTCAGCTTGTCTAACCATTCAGTCAATTGCTGGGCAGTCAAACCTTTGGACGAAATATTATTAGCCTGTGGCTGTGGCACTTGTTGCACCACTGTACCCGGAGACTGCAGTGTCAGTAATTTCAGGCTCTCACTAACATTCGACAATTTGACAATATCCAGAGGAACTCTGAATGGAATAAGGTCTAGCAAAGATCTTGATTTGTCAAAGGTCTGTCTACTACTCGAGTATTCTCATTGAGTCCACCCCTCATTGAATTCTGACTTAGAACTACCTGTCAATCTGCACTGTTTTCTCTTGTGCGAACAAAGGCACGATTGGACCAATGGTAACATGTACAGATACAGCATCTGAGCTTGGTCTAACAGTTAAGTTCTGTGGTTGTGTAGTTCCCATATTCTGGCTCGTCAGTACAGACAAATCTGACTGTGTCCCTGTTGTTGGAGTGTATTTCGGCATTACTTGTGGCTGCACTTAAGGCAGTAAAAGTGGAGCTGGCTCTATCTGAACCAACATCGGTTTTGGGAAAACCTGTCCTGGAGGCACTATTAGGATTGTGGCAGTTTCCACTATAGGTACATCAGGGAAAATTCTCGGGACATTTGGCTGGGGCACCTAATTCTGGGCTACCGGAGTAATAGGTGCATTAAGACTGCTCTACACTTGGCCCGGTGTCATAGTCGGATTAATCTGCACTGGACTCATTGCCCCGTTAACCTGTGCTGGTGCTGAAGGATTTACGCTAGTACTCGGACCACTCTCTTGTGCGTCATATGGTAGAGTACGATTTCTCAGTAACTGTAAAATAAATTCATCATCGTCTGATTCTTCCTCAAATGTCAATGATCCTCTAGAATCTTTTGGTTTACGTTCCCTACTTTCGGAAGGGCTCATTTTTGTTTTTCTGGAAGCTTTCCTTCCTTCTCCCTCACTGTCTTGTGTAATTGCTGGAAACATTTTAATTCCCTGTAAAGTCTCAGTTCTCCAAAGCCTTTGGTCGTGATCCCACCTAGCCTCTGCTAGTGTCTTTTCTGCCTTTCTCATTCTCCTCTCAAATTTCTGTTGCTGTTGCTGTCTGGCTACCAACCCCCAGATTGCCAATGCCTGGAACTGTGCTGGTCTAAGAGGGGGTTTCAGATCAGACAGCACCCTCCTCAGATTCTCTAAACTCCTTAAGTGAAATGTTCTGTTTGCTGGAAACCCTAGGCTCCTATCCTTCTCTGTCCCTTTGCACCACTGTGTTAGCCACACCTTTTTCTTCGATTACAATGTAAGCTGGTGTACCTTCTGGCGGTGCAATATCCCCTATACTCATTGAAATGTACGTATCTCCCCTTAAAGCACTCTTTAAAGCTCTGAAAATTTTCATTTGTGTGACCTTTATGTTTTCCAAAATCAAATCAGGAAGTGACTTTCAATCCCAGAATTCTCTTCACCCATCTTCTCAACCAATTGCGCTTCACGGACGGCTGCCAGTTTGTGCACGACCCTTCTCACTAACCAACCTATCCCAGCGCGGCTCCAATGACGTTACACTCATACGTTCTGCGTCTGACAAAGCCTTGCGGCTTGTCCTCCTAAACCTCAGATTCACACAAAACTAATGTAAAATTATTGCGGGCACTAAACAAAATCAAAGCCCAATTTGTCCATTTACTACAGATAAGGTAACACAATCGCTTCAGAAACTTTACGGATTTTTCACTGATGGCATTTTGCTCTAGCAGCTACTCCTTCTTTCTCAGTTTCCCTGATTCACAAGCAAAATTCAACCCACAAATTTTACCCTCATCTGACCAGTGGGTCTGTCCTGGTGCACATAGGACTCACCAGATCTCAGACGAAAAATTGTTTCACTCACTTTGACTCACACTCTGACTTGTCGACCACGCCAGATCGACCTATTATACCAGACAAATTACAACAAAAACCAAGGGTCTCATACACATTTCAATATATTCTGGAGTCTTAGACCACGCAGGGGCCATATACCAACAACCATGTGGACAGTTTTTTAGCTCAAGGTGCCACACACATGTGAAGTTCAATGACTTCCCTACTCTCACACTGCGGAGTATACACACTCCTTCTACAACTTCATTTGGAGTGCGCAAAATCCCTAAACCCTCACAAACATCACAAATCACCTGCGATTTTGCATAAGCTTGTGCAATCGCAAAACCTACTTCCTTCACACCGTCACTAGAATTCCGAGAACATCCTCAAACAATCAGTGGCAAGCTCTGAGATTCTGGGAAAGTCATTTTAGGAACTTAGGGGCACATTTTCTTTCCACTTTGTATCATCAAATCTAGAAAAATCCCAAATTTCACCAATTTAGCCAAATCCGCAAATTATTTTTCTCTTTGTGGGATATTAATTCTTACCCTACTTCCATCTCTGGGGACACCTGTTATTTCTCCCTTACAATCTCCGGTAATACTACCTCCCTCTGGACCGTATGATGAGCTTTTAAGGAGACAAACCTTTACTGGGCATCTATGATGGGCTCTTAAGGGGAAGAACCATCAATCTCTGCTACCATCTCTGTTAGTGTATCAGACCTTACAAGGGAGGCGCGAATAGGTCGATGAACTTTTTGACTTACTTCGAGGTTTTCCTACCATATATCCCGTATATGCAGATCAATAACAATCAATAACATTAGTAATCAATAAGATTCAGTAATTGTCACACCCCGTGACCTTGCAGTCATGAATAACCACACCTTTATGTAAAAGTTTAAATGTTTATTTCCCTATATTAATAATGCTAATGTCACGTAGGTTAATCTCAAAATTAGTTGATGAACATACAGAAACAACACTGGTTGTCCAAAGCGGCAAAAGAATCACAATCTAATCAAAGCTTGAGCTACTACACATTCCAATGTTACAGTAAAAATTAATAACAAGAATAACTGTGCAAATTATATTACATACATTTAGATTCAGCAAAGAAAAAAACGTCAGCTGTTATTTCATGTAGTAAACTTCATCAGTGAAAACCCTAACTAACATCAGATTAGAATAGCATGTTTGGGCTTCATGCAAAACTATTTTGTTAATTTGGAATACATCTATCTATGTCTCTATCAAAATAGCGGTTGGTATCTAGAAACAAAGCAAATAGACATAGCAAACACAATCATAGCCAATATACCTATCCTCAGTTTGGATCAGCAAGCTGTGACAGTCTTCGTCCTCAGGACATCAGTTCAGTGAGCTAGACATCAGGGTTCGGCATCAAAGTTCAGAAAAGGCAAAGTCTCTCCAAGCAGTTCAAAAGAATATAGCTAAACTCTCAAGAAAGTTAAGAAGAATATCTCAGAATGGCCTCTCTCCTCTCGGTGCAGTCTGGCTAAGTTAGATTTCCTAAAACTACTTCCCAAGTCCCTATTGGTCAAGGGATCGCATGTTCACACTTTGTCCAATAAAACTAAAACCCTTAGGGCCTCATTCTGACCCTGGCGGACGGCGGAGGCCGTCCGCCAGGGTACCGCCGCTGAATGACCGCACCGCGGTCAAAAGACCGCGGCGGCCATTCAGACATTTCCTCTGGGCCGGCGGGCACTCTCCAAAAGAGCGCCCGCCGGCCCAGAGGAAATGCCCCTGCAACGAGGACGCCGGCTCAGAATTGAGCCGGCGTAGTTGCAGGGGTGCGACGGGTGCAGTTGCACCCGTCGCGTATTTCAGTGTCTGCTTAGCAGACACTGAAATACTTTTCGGGGCCCCTGCCGTGCCCATGCCATTGGCATGGGCACGGCAGGGGCCCCCAGGGGCCCCGCAGCACCCCCTACCGCCATCCTGTTCCTGGTGGGCGAACCGCCAGGAACAGGATGGCGGTAGGGGGTGTCAGAATCCCCCATGGCGGCGCAGCAAGCTGCGCCGCCATGGGGGATTCTAAGGGCAGCGGTAAACTGGCGGGAGACCGCCGGTTTGCCTCTTCTGACCGCGGCCGAACCGCCGCGGTCAGAATGCCCTGCGGGGCACCGCCGGCCTGTCGGCGGTGCTCCCGCCGACCCTGGCCCCGGCGGTCTTAGACCGCCGGGGTCAGAATGACCCCCTTAGTCTAAAGTTCTTCTACTACATGGTTCACATGTCGATGATTGGCTCCTCTTCTCCCACTCTCTTCATTCGGCTCATCAGGTATCAATATTGTTGCAGCTTATACTCCAGTCAGTGTTTTAATTGTCTTCTCCTGGGAAAGTCCGTCTTGCACACATTACATTAAACATTGTATCTTGGACAGTACATCCTCTTCTAGCAAGCAGATTCTCATGAGAAAGAACTTCAGCTACGAGCACATGGACGGCACAGTGGAAAATCACAATTTAATTCTCGAAGCAGACATTTTATTAGACGCCTAAGAAATGCAGCTCGGCATGAGGCCATGGAACTAGGCCAAGACCTCGCTAAGTTAAGACCCACAATTAATAAAGCTAATACATAATGCATAACCCTTAATATGACATATTACTACATTAATCAAACATAAGCTCATCATTTCATATGTCATAAGACATTAATAAGTACACTTCGTGAACATTGATGGCCACTCAGGTGGGCGCACTTTCACTTTCAAATGCATGCATTTCTCTAAGTTAATACAGTTTCTTCACAACTCGAAACTCAAAAAACATGAATATTCATTAGTAAAATCAGCGTTAACATTACCAATTTAATTGTTCATTAGAGTACTGTTGGGAGGCAGATGTCAGGGACACAGACTTAAATAATTGAGGGTAGGGAGGAGGATGCAGAGGCAACAAGTTGACCATGTTGGGTAGGCAGGAAGGGCAGTGGCAGCAGAACGGACCATGGAGAGTCAGGGAAACAGGGGGCAGCAATCCAACCATGCATGATAGGCAAGAGAGGCTGTGGCATTATAACAGACCACTGAGGGTAGAAGCAAGTGGTAGTGGAAGTACAACCATATATGCCAACATACCCGATTCAGGCAGGAGACCCCCAATGTTTTTAAGCCTAAAAGGCTCCTTTTTTTCAATGTAAGTCAATGGCGAAAATCAATTCCAAAGTTTTTTTTTCAAAATCTACCTCTTCACAAGTTCAAAATGTTGGCAAGTATGGTACACTGGATCACGAAGGGCAGGAGGAATGGGGTAGGGTCATGTACTTGGATAACAGATGGCAGGATGGAGACGGACATGGTCACCACACTGACCTTACAGGGCAGGCGTCAGGGCTTGCAGCAGCACAATACACCACACAGAGCAAGCGGGACGGCAGTGCTGCACAACGGACCATTGAAAGCAATAGAGAGGGGATTGACTTTTCACACATAGAAACAAGGAAGGTTGTAGCCCCCACACTGCCTCCCAAAATCAAAACTGTGTGCACTAAAAGTATTGGGGGAAAAAAGAACAAACTCACAGGACCTGATCAACCTGTGGTTGAAACACTTTTTTCGTTGTCCAGTCTTATGAAACATGGTTGTGATAACCATATATTAGGGACCCATCTCAGGGGTTCCTCCTTACGGAATAGGTGGTCTCACACACATTATAGTGTCATGCTTCATCTTTGGGCCACCTACGCCCACCCAGGTAGGACAATATCACCCAGGCGGACTCAACCTCGTGGTTGGTTAAATGAACCCTGAAGGAGTGCTGAAATGATTTTTTTCTGGACATTATCGGGATCCAGTAGTTTGAATAAAATTACCTAGCAGATCACCAGTGTGAATCACACCTTTTAGTAGTGGTGTCTGCTGGTAGATTAAAAGCAAAATAGGGACAATTTTTTAGCATAATGACTCATTGCGTCACTCTAATCCTGACGGCCAACATGTTTCTGCCCACATGTGGAGCCATTACTGGTCTGGGGCATTCCTCAGTGCCTGGGATCCTTCCTAAGCATAGTGTGAAGAAAAGGCATATCCTGACTTAGTGGTAAAAGGCTCATATATAACACACTCAAGGCCTACCTGAGTATTTACTCAAATCTGGAGGGCCTATGTAAGGGAAAGAGGAACAAAGCTTTAGATATGGCAAACACATCTATCACACAATCACAGCAAGCCACTGCAAACAAGGTTTCGAATCACATGCCAATAGTGGTATCACACCATGCAGTTATTCATTGTTGTGGATGAAGAGCCTACGAATATATTTTATTGCATCCACTCCATATGTAGTGAAAAAAAACGTTTTTTCTCTCTTACCCTAAACTTTAAGGGCAGCTAGCCCCTGGTCTGGGGTGGGGATATTTAGGCCAGTGTACGTGGGAAGTCAGTTTTCTCTCACAGAGAGTGTTGAAACATTTACCGGACATAGCCAGGCTTCTTCCCAGCATGAGGCAGTCAGGAAAATTGTCAGTATATTTTGCCAACTGTCGAAAAAGAGTGTTTGGAAAGGTTCCCACCACTAAGTAAGATGAGTTAAATGTGAACCAGTATATGGGGAGTCTCTCATCACAGAGGAGAGAGTGGACAATGTGGAGATTGTTTGGGGAGTCTCTCAGAAGCGAGGAGAGAGTGTCAAACAATGTCTTCCTGTACTGAGGAGGGGCAGCAGAGGAGAAGGGTGCAGTCACTTTGCATGTCAAAAGTCCAGTAAGGAAATGTCTTCATTTGGCAAATGCCGTTAAGTGGCATCGAAAGGGCCCATTCATTTAAATAGACATAGCTAGATTAAGTGATTTGCCCAGAGTCAAATGATGTGTTGAACCAAAGCCAAGACTCAAACCAAGTTCCCCAGTTCCAAGGTCGGCAGATCTGGCCTTTATGCCACATCCTCTTCACTGATATGCCATGCTGCGAAGAGCCCAGTTTAAGTGAAGGCATGATGTCAAGGCAAGAACTTGATTTGACCAGGTCAGAGGTGCTGAGTACTGTTAAATTGGTTATTTTCTCTCTCCCAATGCTAGGAAATCATTACTTACTGCTCCTTTATCTATCTGAGGCCTACTTCTGCAGTGCACGAGTCATGAGTCTTACACACTGTTTGCTTCTTCTATTAATTTACTGGCTAGTGGCTGTGCAGTATACTGGGTTACAGGGGTGGCCAAAAAGTGGGGACACTAATCTCTACATTGGTCTGACTCGGGCCTAGGAGGTATGGGCTAATAGTAATCTATTTGCAAGTGATGAGAGGTCATTGGTAACGCACTAGCACTGCAGTAATATGATTGATGGACCTGTCACCGGTTTCGCTGAGGCAGGGACCTAGCCCAGGCAGTTTCTGTGCCTCATGGTAAGGGGGGTGCCTGTGGTGCAGCAGCGAATTTTAAAACGTTTACCCACACACAGGACAAGTCAGACAACCAAATCCAGCCCAATTAGTGACCCATCAGTAGTGATTTTTCCTGCACAAATGAGAAAAAATGTGCTCATTTGTGCAGGAAATCTCCCAACTGACAACACTGATCACCCAGGCATGGATATACTGTGCAATGATATCAGCTCTTCACCGGGAGACAGTGTGAAGTGTTGCTATCACGTGACACACATTGCCACTCTGTGAGTTGGCAGGTAGGTCAACGACGTGACCCTGAGAAATAAGTGCTGGTGTGAAGCACTGGGTGCAGGGGCACAACAATGGACCGGACAAGGCTGGAGGGAGGGGATAGGGACCTTCACATGGAAAATAGAGGGCAGAGGAAAAGGGGGCAGGGCAAGAGCAGCAAGCTGACCATGGAGGGCAGGCAGAATGGGCACTGGAAGCACAACCCACCTTGAAGGCCAACCGTGAGACTATAATGGCATGTACGCAGATAACAGAGGAAGGTGGGAGGGAGTGAGGGACAGCAAGCTGACAACTTAGGGCAGGTGCAAGGGGCTGTAGCAGCACAGAACACCATGCATGGGAAGCAGGGTGGGCAGTGGCAGCTCAATGACCATGGTAGACAAGAGGGAGCAGGCAGGGGCATGCACAAAAGTTCATGGAGGACAAAAGGAGAGATAGGAGCTGCACATGAACAAGAGGGAGCAGGGGAAGGGGCTTCACAACAGACCACACATGGCAGGCAGGAGGAGCAGTTGCAGCTCCACTGAGCATGGAGGACAGAAGAGGGTGGCAGCAGAATGGACCGTGGAGGATCAGGAGGGAGGGGATAGGGGCATGGAACTCAGACAGGCAGGGTAGAAATGGCAAGGAGGGGTGGGAGCCATCTGACCATGCTATGCAGGTGGGAGAGACAGTGGGAGATCAACAGAACACTGAGAGTAGATAGGAGGGGCAGTGGCAGGTCCATGGAACATGGAATATGGTGGGAAAATAGGAGGGAGCAGGGACATGCACACAGACCTCAAAGGGCAAGGGCAGGAGGGTATGGGCAGCAAGCTAAGTACAGAGGCTAAGCAGGTGGGAAATTATGGGGCATAGAATTGGGCAATGAAGGGCAGCTGGAGTGTGCAGGGACATCAAGCTAAAAGGAGGGCAGTGACAGCACATCGGACAATGCAGGGCAGGAGGAAGGGGGCTGGTGCATGGACTTAAACAACAGAGGGTGGGGAGGAGTTGGATCAGGCAGCAATCTAACTGTTGAGGGCAGGAAAGAAGTGCAGTGGCAGAACAACGGCCACGCATGGCTGTAAAGAGGGAGCAGGGGAATGAACTTGGACAATGGATGGCAAGGAGAAGTGGGGGCAGGAGCAGCAAGCTTGGTTGGGGGCAGCACAGTGCCTTACCAGGCCCGGCATCCAACCCCGCCATGCATTGCGATGGGCATATTACTTGATGTTAAAAAAAACCTAGAAATTCACTAAAAAAACAAAGGTTACAGGGACGTTACAGTGAGGAAATAGAATAAACAAACCTTCGAATTTCACTAAAAATCCAAAGGTTAAAAGAACTTTATAGTTAGGTTCAGGTTTTACATGCACGAAACCATAGAAATTCAGCTGTTATAGAGTTATTCCAAGTAACCATAACTTGTGCCATGTTACCTATAACTCAGGGCTTCGCCATGAACTGCTAGTTGCCCCAGATATTACATCACTCATGACATCTTCTACGACATCATTGATAATATCACTGTAACATTTGCAGTAAAATTATTGATGAGAAAACTGTATATGGCAGGGGCGCGAGTTATAGTTACTTTAGGGGACGAGTTTTAGTTACTTGAAATAACTATAATAAATGCATTTCTATGGTTTAGTGCATGTACAATCTGAACCTAACTATAATGTCCCTGTAACCGTTGTTTCTTTTTTATGAATTTAATGAATATATATATATATATCAGAGCGAATGACAGAGAGGCCTCTCTGTCATTCGCTCTGATATAACATCGGCTGAGAGAAGTGGCATCCCAGGAACCAATTTTGATATAATTACTATTTATTTTGAAGATAAGACCTTGGTGACTCAATTAATGGATTTTGATTCTCGTACCCATTTGAACAGTGCAACAACGAGGGGGGGGGGGAATAAGACTTATGCTAGACCCACACAATTCTGGATTAGATATGGGACCGGATGGACTAGATGGTTCAACTAGCTCCCGTGGAGGCGTTGTATGTAAGGTAGCTACCGATCTTGGGTCGTTGCCTGGTCCTGTATGACTGACTACTGAATCAGTGATTCATGTGGTGGCCTGCTCCAAGGTCTTACATTCAAAGGGGAATGATAAGTTACCATCATTAGACATCTGTAGTAATGATTTGGGCCCGGTGGATGCTGGCTGTTCAATTATGGTGACTAACCAAGGCACGTTGCTGGTTTGGGAAAGAGATTGGATGATAGCGAATGGGCCATTTTTATCAAAGATATAGATATTTGTCTGTTTCAGGAAACTTGGGTAGAGGATGTTATTAATTTAGATGGATTTCTCTCATTCAGTGTTCCTGCTTTGCCTCCAGAGAAGGGGTTGGGTCGGGCGAAAGGTCGGCTGTTACTACTTGTAAACAAGAATCTGCAGTGTGACTATAAGCTTCTGGAAATTGACTCTGTAGATATAAATGCTATGTGCATCACGTTTAAAAGAAGTTTATCAATTGTTATTGTTAATGTATACATACGGTCGGTCTCATGCAGCTCTGAGTCCCACACCTTGGCTATTTTGTCAGAATTCGTAGAAAGCCTCCACCCCTCGACTATTTTAATTATAGCTGGAGATTTTAATTGTACCTTCGAACCTTCCACCCTTATTAGTGGCCTAACCGACGAAGAGGATGAGTTGTGGGGGATCCCACAATTATCTATTACTCGGCCCTGTAAAAAATCTCAGATGGCCATGCAATTAGCTACACTATGTTTAAAACACGGCCTTAGGGCTTGCAATGGCAGAACCCCATCTGATATGACTCTTGCACCAACGTTTAAAAGGGGCATGTCCACAAGCACTATTGATTATTTTCTGGTTGATGTTAGGTTGTGGCCCCACTTGGAAGACATGAAAGTAGAAGTGAGATGTGATAGCGATCACTTCCCCCTGCTTCTTACTTTGTCCGGAGAAATGTTCAGGAGAACACTTAATAATCATGTCACAATAATCCCACCACCATGCTGGAACAATAAATTCACTAAGATTACTTGGCCAAAAATGATGTCCAACCCATATCGTATTAGAGCAATATACCAATTTTTTTTAAATGGTTTGGCTGAGTACGAAGACCAGGCTGTGGGGAATATTCTGATTCTTAAAATACATAACAGCATGGCTATTCAGCTACGGGTTTTTTTTTATAAAGTAAGGCGGTCAAAGTCATGTGAAGGAAAAGGGGCACGTAAGGGATGGTTTGACGGTGGGAGGATTCCCTGTGGCAAGAATTATTAGATGCCCCTAGAGAGAAGAATAACAAGCGTTTTTGGGAACTTCTGTCTAAAAGAGAAAATGGAGGTAGGAGTTGCCCCAGCAATCACATACAACCAGAAAGCTGGGTAGAGCATTTTTCCACTCTTTATGCCATACCAGAGGGCCTAATAGACACTAATGTAGTCCACTCTCCACCAATGCTATTGGATCTGAACCCCAGCACGCCCCTCCAAGTGGAGGCTCAGTGTGTCCTTAAGGGTCACCTCATCTTCAAAATAGAAGAAACCCTTGAGACTGTAAACAGTCTGAAACCTGGCAAAGCACCCGGACTGGATAAACTTCCTGGAGATCTTTATAGATCGGAACCAAATATCTGGTCCAGGTACATTAATGCCATTTCAATCAGTATAGCTGCAGGGGGACAAATCCCAGGTACATGGAAGGGGGCTGAAATTATACCTATCTATAAAAAAGGAAATGCTAATCTTCCAGCTAATTACAGGCCGATTAGCCTTATAGACAACTTACAAAAGATCTTCGCTAAACAAATTCTACAGAGGCTAACTAGCTGGGTCGAGGAGCACCAAATTCTTTTCCAACTACAGGCAGGGTTCCATGCTAAAACCAGCACGGTAGACCAGGTCTTTCGATTGGCCATATTGTATTGGAAATATGGTCTTATCGCCAAGCAGCGTCTATATGTAGTATTTATAGACCTGCGATCTACTTTTGACCTGGTCCCAAGAGCTAAATTGTAGGAAGTGCTGGGTAGATTGGGAGTCCCAGAGGACTTATTACTCCTGTTAAAACGATTACATGAAAATACCTATGCCCAAGTGAGGTGGGGTGAACCAGGCGAACTGACAGAACAGATTCCAATTAGAAGGGGAGTTCGCCAAGGTTGTGTGCTAGCCCGCCTACTATTTACACAAGCCAGAATGATGCTCCCTCCTTGAATACACAAAAAATTCCTATCTTTATTTACGCTGACGATTCGCTCCTCATTTCTAAGACACCAATGGGGCTGCAAATCCTTGTTGACCGGTTAAATCTATTCTGTAGCGATCATGGGTTGGAGGTTAACATTAACAAAACTAAATTGATGGTGTTATCCAAAGGACCTAGCAAAAGATGTTCCATTCACATTGACGGAGTCCCCTTGAAGGAAGTTAGAGTTTATAGACTACCTGAGAGTCAGGCTAACTAGTAAACTATCATGGGAAGAGCAGATCATAAAAAGCGCAAGGCTGTTACAACACAGAGCTTCATCCATACTGCGCTTTTATCAAAGCTCCTTTACAAAAGTTGTATCCCCAGCAATAAAAATCTTTATAGCTAAGGCACAAGGAGCAGCCCTGTATGGAGCGGAAGTATGGGGTTTCTCCAATTGTAACAAGATCTCAGTGGGGGAAACAATTTCGCAAGGGCTTTGATTGTGTGTCCACGCACCACACCCCTGTTTCCATTATTCTTAGATTTGGGGTTAAGTCGAGTAGCGGATCTAGTTATCTTAAGACCCCTCCTTTATTGGATCAGGCTATGGATTACTCCTGAATTAGACATATATAAGACCTCATTACTCGACTTCTTAAAATGTCAAAGTGCCAATACTCTTCCCTGGATTCGTCATGTGTCTCACTGGTTTCGTTTGTTGGGTTTGGGTGATTACTGGGAAAATCCCCACAAACTAGAGAGACGGCATAAAAATGTTTTAAAGCTAACTTATTGGTCTTATGTTAGGGATAACAATATAACCTGTAAATCGCACGGTTGTTTAACTAATTCTTTTATTGATCTTAAATGGTCTCCAAAGTTTGAATCTTACCTGGACATTATACCGGATTTGCAGGGCAAAAGTTTATATGCAAGGTTTCGGTTCGGCTCTTTGCCCCTGATGTCATTGATTCATAGGTGGGGGCCGCCCAGCCTTCCTGATATATGCCCTGCTTGTGGCAGTACTTTTGAAACCATCGAACATTTTATGTTCTTCTGTCCAGCCTATGCGATTCTGCGATCAAAATGGATTCGCAATACTTGTAGGGCTGTGAGATTTAAGAACTGTTCCTTGGCTTTACGGGTGCTAAAAAGTCACAACTCAGTCAATGTAATTCTTCCAGTAAGTAAGTACTTATCGGCAGCATGGCGCATACATTGCCATCTCCTAAAAGCAACTTAAGGTTCCATTTTTATAGATAAGTTTCAGAGTTTTATGTGTAATTTGATCTTACTATTGTTTTAATGATTTTAAACTAATTCATAGATGTGTAGATGCTGTATTCAAAAAGTGACTATTTATTCATGTACTATTTACTATTTATTGTTTTTTATGTTGCTTTTATGGTCAATTGATCGAATAAAGCTGATGATGATGATATATATATATATATATATATATATATATATATATATATATATATATGTATATGGCCAAAGGTAATCCTGTGTTCCTTCCAGCGCTCGCCTATCGAGGTTGGTGCTTAGTTAATGGGCACAGGACCCATTTTAAACCACTCCAAAAGCATTATATATATAAAGCAAAGTCTGGCACTCCTTACAAAAATGTCTTGGCCTTCATTTATTCCAAAATTCCATAAAGCAGAAACATAGGGCAACGCGTTTCAACCTTCACGGTCTTCTTCCTTGGCCCTTCTTGCAATACATGTCTAACAAAAGAAATGTGGCCCCGCCCATTTGCTATCTATATATAGCCTTATCCATAAACATAGAAGATATACATTTCCTTTTTTTTTTTTTTTTTTTTTTTATATATATATACTGTAAATGCGTCTATATATATACATGGAAATTTAGGGGGTCATTCTGACCCTCGCAGTCGGTGTTAATGCGGCGGCCAACCCGCCAACAGGCTGGCGGTCGAAAAAAATGGAATTCCAACCCTAGCGGGAACCGCCAACACAGCCCGCCACTTAAACACTCCGACCGCCACGGCGGGACAAACAAACAGCGCGGCGGTCACCGCCAACAGGCAGGCGGCAGACAATGTACCGCCCACCCTATCACGACTCACCAATCCGCCACCTTTTCCGGGGCGGGAGCCCCGCCGATAAAAACACGGCGGAAACAGACTACGAACGGGAAAACGCTCACCTCTATACACTCCACGAGGAATCTGGACAGCATGGAACCCGAATTAAACATCCTACCAGCTATTGTCTACCTGCTCCTCTACCAGGAGCACGAACGCCGGCGCAGACGACAACGGTGAGTACTGCACCTACGACACAGGGGAGGGGGGAGGAGGAAAGGTTACGGGCACACACACATACGCGATACGCCCACCCCCCCACACCCCCACCCAAATACCTACACACCAATGCAGAGTAACAAGTCAGAGTGACATCCCCCAAACCCCACGGAATAATGCAAAGACAAAATAAAATGATCATTAAAATTGAAGTATATTATAGCAAATTTTAAGTAATGTGAAATATGAAATATATAAATAAAATAAATAACATCAGTAACAATATATACATGGGGCAAAAGTCCGGCACAGTTTGGCAACCTTCTATTGTTCGTGGGCCAATGTGCATTAACACATGGGCAAAGCCCACACACGAGACCAAGTCCATTGGAGAGAACACTGCTGGGGCATCAGATAAAAAAACTACAGGCACCTCAGGGGGAAGGGAAGGGGGGGCACCTCAGCCACATGAGTCCACGACGCCAGATCCATGAGGGGCCTCCATGGCCACTGTACCATCCTGGGGAGTGCAAAGCCACAGTCTCACAAGTCTCTACACTGGGTGGATTGCCCACTGTACCATCCTGGGGAGTGCAAAGCCACAGTCTCACAAGTCTCTACAGTGGGTGGATTGCCCACTGTACCATCCTGGGGAGTGCAAAGCCACAGTCCATCAGGTGGATTACAGACTCCACTGGTCATGGAGGAGGCATGGTGGCCAGAGTGCCTCGTGAAGCCCTGCCCGACACAGATCCGGGCCTGCCAATGGGCCAGCGGTGCTTGACAGGAAGGGCCCAGCGGAGCGGTGCTTGAGATGAAGGGCCCAGCGGAGCGGTGCTTGAGAGGAAGGGCCCAGCGGAGCAGTGCTTGAGAGGAAGGGCCCAGCGGAGTGGTGCTTGAGAGGAAGGGCCCAGCGTAGCGGTGCTTGACAGGAAGGGCCCAGCGGAGCGGTGCTTGAGAGGAAGGGACCAGCGGAGCGGTGCTTGAGATGAAGGGCCCAGCGGAGCGGTGCTTGAGAGGAAGGGCCCAGCAGAGCGGTGCTTGAGAGGAAGGGCCCAGCGGAGCAGTGCTTGAGAGGAAGGGCCCAGCGGAGCGGTGCTTGACAGGAAGGGCCCAGCGGAGCGGTGCTTGAGATGAAGGGCCCAGCGGAGCGGTGCTTGAGATGAAGGGCCCAGTTCAGCGGTGCTTGTCTTGGCGGGGCCCTGTTCAGCGGTGCTTGTCTTGGCGGGGCCCTGTTCAGCGGTGCTTGTCTTGGCGGGGCCCTGTTCAGCGGTGCTTCTCACAGCGGCCCCTGTTCAGCGGTGCTTGTCTTGGCGGGGCCCTGTTCAGCGGTGCTTCTCACGGCGGCCCCTGTTCAGCAATGCTTGTCTTGGCGGGGCCCTGTTCAGCGGTGCTTGTCTTGGCGGGGCCCTGTTCAGCGGTGCTACTCACGGCGGGCCCTGTTCAGCGGTGCTACTCACGGCGGGCCCTGTTCAGCGTTGCTTCTCACGGCGGGGCCCTGTTCAGCGGTGCTTGTCTTGGCGGGGCCCTGTTCAGCGGTGCTTGTCTTGGCGGGCCCTGTTCAGCGGTGCTTGTCTTGGCGGGGCCCTGTTCAGCGGTGCTTGTCTTGGCGGGGCCCTGTTCAGCGGTGCTTCTCACAGCGGCCCCTGTTCAGCGGTGCTTGTCTTGGCGGGGCACTGTTCAGCGGTGCTTCTAATGGCGGCCCCTGTTCAGCGGTGCTTGTCTTGGTGGGGCCCTGTTCAGCGGTGCTACTCACGGCGGGCCCTGTTCAGCGGTGCTACTCACGGCGGGTCCTGTTCAGCGGTGCTTCTCACGGCGGGGCCCTGTTCAGCGGTGCTTGTCTTGGCGGGGCCCTGTTTAGCGGTGCTTGTCTTGGCGGGGCCCTGTTCAGCGGTGCTTCTCACGCCGGCCCCTGTTCAGCGGTGCTTGTCTTGGCGGGGCCCTATTCAGCGGTGCTTCTCACAGCGGGCCCTGTTCAGCGGTGCTTCTCACAGCGGGCCCTGTTCAGCGGTGCTACTCACGGCAGGCCCTGTTCAGGGGTGCTTCTCACGGCGGGGCCCTGTTCAGCGGTGCTTGTCTTGGCGGGGCCCTGTTCAGCGGTGCTTGTCTTGGCGGGGCCCTGTTCAGCGGTGCTACTCACTGCGGCCCCTGTTCAGCGGTGCTTGTCTTGTGTTTCTAGGGAACCAGACCTGGCCAATACTTCCCGCTCAGTCGCCATCCGACCTTTCGCTCGCGGGGCCCTCCTGTGATGGAGTCCTGGGCCAGTGGGTGTCCTCCAACACACCCGGAATGGGGCTGGTGGGGCCCTCCTGGGCAGCTCGCCTGCTGCCTGACCTGTCCGCCCTGCTGCCCTTGCCCTCCTTCGCAGACTCTCTGGGGCCCTTGCCTCCCTTAGTGGATGTGCCAGGTGACGGGGCAAGGCTACTGTCCTTGGGGGCAGCCGTCTCAGGCCTGTCGCGCCGGCCCTTCCCTTTTTTGGTCCTCTTCCCAAGGGGTGGGCTGGCTGTCCCCTTGCTGCTGGCCGATGTTCCTGCCCTAGGAGCTGGTGGACTCCAATAGCCCTGCACTATGGTCCTAGTAGATGCAGGGCTGGTGGTGGCTGAGGTGCTTTTTGGACTCTTACGAGATGGAGGGGGTGGGTCAGTTGTTGGAAAGAGGTCAAGGTTGGAAAGGAAAATCAATTTTGAAAGACAGGGACGGGTAGGTGTAGTGGGAATGGGTGTGGAGGAAGAGGATGTGGTTGTAGGAGAGTCAAGTGTGCTGTCTTTGGGTGCAGGTGCTTGTGACGGAGGCTGTCGTGAGGTGGATGGCTGTTGGGTGGGTGCCTGCCTGCGTTTGTGTGGTTTGGAAGAGGGGGTGACAGACACACTGGGAGAGGACACAGGGGACGTGTAAATGGCAGTGGGGGTGGTGACTGCACGTGTGCGGACTGGTCTGGAGGGTGTGCTGGTGATGGATGTACTGGCTGATGGTGGTGTGCATGCAGGTGTGAGTGGAGACGTCACAGGGAGGGAGGAGGGAGACGAGGACGTGGGGGACACAGAGGAGGTAGTGGCTGTTGGCATGTCTGCATCTGGATGTTGCTTGGGTGAATGCTTGTGTGATCTGTGGTGCTTATGTCTGGATGAGCTGCCCTTGGGTGTTGAGGTGTGTGCAGGCTGGTCTGTAGGTGTGGATGGGATAGGCAGAGGAACAGGGGAGTGGGACTGGGTGGAGGGAGTTGGAAGAGGGAGGCTGGAGACAGGGACAATGGCTGCCGTCAGTGCTGAGGCCAGAGCGTTGAACGATCGCTGATGGGCAGCCTGACCCGAATGAAGGCCCTCCAGGTATGCATTGCTCCGATGCACCTCCCTTTCTACACCCTGGATGGCATTCAAAAGGGTAGACTGCCCTCCTCACTGAGGGCAGCAGGGGTAACTGGGGCAGGGCCTGAGGTGCCTGGGGCGAAGGAGATGGCCGGCTTCCTGGCCGAGCGGGCACGGGCCGAACGCTGAGGGGCTGCTGGGAGGGCGGAGCTGGTGCGCTGGGTGGCGGCTGTACCTGTTGTAGCGGTGGGCACGGATGTTGCCGCCACCGCAAGGGAGCTCCCTTCCGAGGACGTGTCGGTGCCGCTGACGTCTCCACGGGTCCCCGTTGTGGAGCCCCCCTCGCCCTCCGTCTCACTGGTCAACTCGGAGTCGGTTGCATGGCCCTCCGGGCCCATGTGAGATGCAGCTCCCTCGTGCGCCGATGCTACTTCTCCTCCGCCTGATGATGCTAATGCACACATGAACAGGAAGACAAAGAAAATGGGGGGGGGGAGAAATAAAGACATGTTGAGTGCATGCATTGGCGACACCATTGGCAGAGAGGACAGACACAGAAGCCCACTGCACTACGCTGCGCACTTGGGGTACACTACTCAGTCACTGGGACATGGCCTATAAGCCTATGGACGACAACTGCCCACATAGATGACACAGGTCCATGACTAGCTTTACTAGGCACCCTACAGAGTTGGGGGGCGGGGGCACAGGGCCATGCCTCACGGAGGGGCGTAGCCTACAGAAATCGCCCTGGCCTAGGGATACCCACAGGCCTCCTCCCCCACCCAGGCACCTCCACTGCGCGCAAAGATAGCCGAATGTGCTGGTACTCACCCCCTTGTGTCTGCTGTGATGTCCTCACGCGCCCATCCAAATCGGGGTTGGCCACCGCCAGGATCCGGGACATCAGGGGGGTCAAGGTACGACTGGCACCCCTCCTAGGTTGGGAGGCCATCCCCAGCAGAGCCTCGGCGGTCTTTCTGCTCCCGCGGCGGATGTCCTCCCACCTCTTGCGGCAGTGGGTGCCCCGTCTGTTGTGGACCCCCAGGGCCCGGACGTCCTTGGCGATGGCACGCCAAATCTCGATCTTCTGATGGGCGCTGACCTATGTGACATGTACAGGGGGGGAAAAGAAACATCATCACTTTTCTGCATGGTCCATGTGAGTGGCCCCCCCTCCCCAACCTTGCCATGTGGCACATGCTCTCATCTGTCGGTCAATGCATTCCTCATTCGCTCCCCTCCCCTCCATCGTTCATTCACCCCACTCATCCCAGGCATTGCCCACTAAGCATGGTCCCAGTGTAATCACCTGTTGGTCTGGAGGACCGTAGAGTAGCGCATACTGGGGGAGGACCCTGTCCACGAGCTTCTCCAACTCTTCTGAACTGAAGGCGGGGGCCCTTTCCCCAGACGCAGCAGCCATTGTCACTTCCAGACCGAGGTCACAGCAGCACTTGCAGTATAGGTCCTCTCCTGTGGATGATCAGGTCTCGAGTGATTAAGCAGATAGAAAATGGCGGTTACGGCCGCGGCGGTGCGTACCGCGGCGGTGTGTACCGCGACCGCCGGTGCACATCGTCATTGGCTCCTGAAACCCATAGGGTTCAATGTTAACCAATGCGGCTTTGCGCCGTGGTCTTCGACCGCCTACCGCCACGGTGTGCCACGCCAGCGCATTGACCTCACATCCCACTGTCGCACTTCACAGGTCAGGCAGCCGCCATTTCAAGGGCCCACATGGCTTAATTCCAACTGCGTCACACATGCCTAGGCCTTGCATCGACACTCATACAAGCCATTCACTGCATAGAGATTCGTGTACTGTGCAAGCTGTGGGAACGTACCTGTGGGTTGATTGACTCTGTGCTCCATGCTGTCCTTCCTAGGCACCGTCCGCTGGGACTTGCGAGGAGACGGAGGAATGTTCCCGTGTACAGACCGCTGGTGGACCTGTCGACAATGGAAGAACGACATGTCATACTCAGCTACCGACTTGACCGTGACACTATACAGGAACTGTGTGCCCAGCTGGAGCCAGACCTGATGTCACCCATCCGCCAACCAACAGGGATTACCCCTCTAGTGCAGGTTCTGTCAGTACTCCATTTTTTGGCTAGTGGCCATTTCATCTGGGATGTCTCAGCCTATGTTTTCTAAGGTATTGTCCAGAGTGTTGTCTGCCCTGATGAAATACATGCGGAGCTACATCATTTTCCCTGAGGTGGGGGATTTGCCTACAGTGAAGGGTGATTTCTATACCCTTGGACATATTCCCAACGTCATTGGTGCCATTGATGGGACCCATGTGGCTTTGGTCCCCCCCAGCAGGAGTGAACAGGTGTACAGGAACAGAAAAAGTTATAATTCAATGAATGTCCAGGTGGTCTGTTTGGCTGACCAGTACATCTCCCATGTAAATGCCAAGTTCCCAGGGTCAGTGCATGACGCATACGTCATGCGAAATAGCAGCATCCCTTATGTGATGGAACAGCTACAGAGACACCGTGTGTGGCTAATTGGTGACTCTGGTTACCCCAACCTGCCGTGGCTATTGACCCCAGTGAGGAATCCCAGGACAAGGGCAGAGGAACGGTACAATGATGCCCATGGGCGTACTAGGAGGGTGATCGAGCGGACCTTCGGCCTCCTGAAGGCCAGGTTTAGGTGCCTGCATATGACAGGTGGATCCCTAATGTACTCACCAAAGAAGGTGTGCCATATCATCGTGGCCTGCTGCATGCTTCACAACCTGGCTTTGTGACGCCAGGTGCCTTTCCTGCAGGAGGATGGTCCAGATGGTGGTGTTGTGGCAGCTGTGGAGCCTGCAGAGAGTGAAGAGGAGGAAGACGAAGAGGACGACACAGACAACAGGGACACAGTGATACAGCAGTATTTTCAGTAACACACAGGTAAGACTCAACACCGGCATTTTAAAATTACTTAAAGACTACTGGGTCTCTACTGTCTGACCTTTCCCCCCAATGTATGGTAACTGAGTTGTGACTTTCCCTTCCAATTTCAGAGATGTGGACCCCACGGCGTGACCTCTGCTTTGTTTCCCCATGGACTACAGCTGTGTGACAGTGGTATGTTGTCATCACAATGTAACTGGACAATTTAGAACGGTTTTGTCAAATACATTTGTTTAAAAAACAGGCAGACTCCAGATGAATTTTGTGCAATAAGTGTGTTTATTAAAGTGCAAAAATTGGGGAATTGTTCTAAAACGGTGATGGGTGATGGTGGAGGAATGTCCATGGCAGAGTCCAGACTCTCAGTCTCACAGGTGCATTGTCCATATGCCTGTGGAAGGTGGAGCAGGGGCAGTTTAAGGTTGGACAGGGTGAACAAGTGGGACAGTGGAATGACATCCGGGGGTATCCTTGCATGGCGGGGGTCTTGACATCCCACTCTGTCTTCTTACGTGATCTCAGGCCCTTCTTGCGGGGTGGTTCTTCTTCTGCAGGGGGTGGGGTTCGTGTGGCCCGTTGCTGTTGTGTAGGGGCCTCCTGTCCACTAGCGCCGGCGGAGGTGGTCGGCTGTTCTTCCTCCATGCTAGTGACAGGGGCCCTTTGGGGTGCCACATGGTCCCGCAATGTGGTGACAATCAGGTTGAGTGCCACGACGATTGTACCCATTGCGGAACTGATGTTGCGGAGTTCTTCCCAGAACCCCATTTACTGTTCCTCCTGCAGGGCCTGGATCTCCTGGAACGTGGCCAGGACCGTCGCCATCGTCTCTTGGGAGTGGTGGTACGCTCCCATGATGGAGGTGAGGGCCTCGTGGAGAGTGGGTTCCCTGGGCCTGTCCTCCCTCTGTCGCACAGCAGCCCTCCCAGTTCCCCTTTGTTCCTGGGCCTCTGTCCCCTGGACCGTGTGCCCACGACCACTGCCCCCAGGTCCCTGGTGTTGTTGGGGTGGCGGGTTAACCTGGGTGCCCTGTAGTGGTAGACACACCGCTGCTTGACCTGTCCTGGAAACACAGGCATGGGCCCGCTGGGTGGGTGCTGTGCTGGTGTTCCCAGAGGGGGGTAGGTCTGCTGTGGCCTGTGGCTGTCTGAGGGGAACCGACTGTCCAGAGGTCCCCGATGGTCCGGGCTGGTCATCTGGTTCCAGGTCGACAGAGCTGCTGTCATCACTGGGGGCCTGTTCTGGGGGTGGGATGGACATTTCTGGACCCTCCTGGGCGGTGTGTTGGCGTTCGGGTCCTGCAGGGGTATAAGAGTATGGTTATTGCTTCTGTGTGTGCCATAGCGTGCAATGTGTGGGTGCCCTTGTACCCCAGTGCTGGGATTCCCTTGGGGGAGGTGTTGTGAGGGTGGTTTGTGGGGGGGATGGGTATGTGCAGTGGTCATGCTTAGGTGATGGGTGTCCATGGTTTGTGGTGGCATGCAGGGCTTGGTGTTGGGATGGGTGGGTTGTGCTGGTGAGACATTCTCAAGGAGTAGGTGTGATGGGGGTGGGGGTGAGGGGGTGCGTATGAGTTGGCATGCTGGTGGGTGGGGGGGGATGAAGTAGTTGAGATTAGACTTACCAGAGTCCATTCCTCCGCCTACTCCTGCGAGGCCCTCAGGATGCAGGATGTTCAAGACTTGTTCCTCCCATGCTGTGAATTCTGGGGGTTGTGGTGGGGGTCCGCCACCAGTCTTCTGCACCGCGATGTTGTGTCGCGACACCATCGACCGCACCTTCCCCCGTAGGTCGTTCCACCGCTTTCGGATGTCTTCCCGATTTCTGGGATGCTGTCCCACAGCGTTGACCCTGTCAACTATCCTTTGCCATAGCTCCATCTTCCTGGCAATGGTGGTGTGCTGCACCTGTGCCCCGAAGAGCTGGGGCTCTACCCGCAGTATTAACTCCACCATGACCCTGAGTTCTGCGTCCGAGAACCTGGGGTGTCTTTGGGGTGCCATAGGGTGGTGTGGGGTGGTGTTTGTGGTGATGAGTGTGGTGGTGTGTGGTGTTTTGTGCGTGGATGTAGTGTGGGAGATGATGTTGAGTTCCTCTGTGTGTTGGGGTGTTCGTAAGCTGTGCTCTCTCTCTCTCTCTCGCCTTCTCTCTGAATTTCTAGTAGTGGGGGTTTGTGGGTGATGTGGGTGTGTGTTTTATAGTTGTTTGTATGTGTGGGAGTGGTGCATGTATGTGTATCAGGTGTGTGTATTTCAAATTGTCCAATGTAGCTGTGTTTTGGAGCTGGGTGTGTATTTTGACCGCAGCGGTGTGTAACGCCAATGGAATACCGCGGTTGAATGACCGCCGCGTGGATTCGTGGGTCGGAATGGCATGGGCGTATTTCTGTTGGCGTTACGGTGGAGGTTTGGTCATCGCCAGTTTTTCGCTGGCCGTTGGTGTGGCGGCCTTCTGTGGAGGTCGGGTTTTTGGCGGTTTGGCAGTTGCGGGTCAGAATGACCGTGGCGGTTTACCACGACCGCGGCGGTGTTATGGCGGTCTTCTGACCGGCGGTAAGCGCCTTTTACCGCCGAGGTCAGAATGACCACCATAATCTTTTACATTTTCTTTATAAATGTCCAGTTAATCTATTCTTCCCATATATATATATATATATTGTGAACAAGACCGGGAGGTCGAAACGCGTCGGTTGCGATGGTTGATGATGACTGAAATTAAAAAAACATCAAGACTTTCCTGGAGTGCAGCGTTGCAATTGTTGTCAGTTGTTTGTTTTAAACATATTTTAGAGGAAAAGCCCATTTCCTCACATCTGCACCAGCATGAGATGCGCGCCACAATGAGGACCGTATTGTTTTATCATATATATATATATATATATAAATATATACTATAATGTCCCTGTAACTTTAAAAACCTTGGTTTTTTTCAGTGACTTTTTAGGGTTTTTTAGGGCCAGATATAGGTACAAAAAAATTAGCGACTCGCAATTTGCGAGCATGTGCAACTCGCAAATTGCGAGTCGCTAATAGGAATGCAGGTACAATGTCCGTGTACAATTTGCGACTCGCTCCCGGAGTCGCAACGCAGATAGCGAGTCCACTGTCTGCGAGGTCGCTGTTTGCGACCGCGCAAAAAACGGACTCGCAATTTGCCATGTAAATTGATTGCAGGTGCTGCAGAACACTCCAGAAACCACTCCAGAACACTCTGGAAACTCTTCCTGGCACATGATGATGACATCACAGCCAGGAAGTTTAATAATAGACCTGGGAGGAGGGAGGACCACACCCATTTTAAACTGCTGAACAGCCAACAGGAGGAACAGCAGCTACAATGGCAGAAACACAAAGAAAGAGAAAACTCAAATTTTCTGAGAAGGAGCTGGAGGTGCTGACAGAAGAATGCTGTCAGCACTATGATGATCTCTTTGGAAAGGCACCCCTTAATGTGCCAGACTCAACCAAAAAAACAACTCTGGCTGGAGATTCAAGAAAAAGTGAACTCCCTGGGTGTGAGCCACAGGAGTGTGGATGAGATCAAAAAAAGGTGGTATGACCTCCGCTCCCGGACCAAGGAGAGGGTGGCAGAAAGGCTCCGGGAGATGAGAGGCACAGGAGGGGGACCATCATCCGTATCACCACCCACACCCCTGGAGGAAAGGGTGGAGGAGACCCTGGAGCAGGAGGCAGTGACAGGATTTGGAGATCTGGACACCTCTGAGCCCACTACATCAACCGGTGAGTACCATGTGATATGCCTGTACCCCCATCAATGCCATACCCCCACCCACCCTGTACACAGGGGCATGCACAACCAAGATAGCTCCATTTCAGGGTAGCAAACACCAGAATGATGCATTATGGGCAATGTAGTCAAGTAGGCAGTAAATAGGCAAATGTTTATTAGGAAGTGTGCAACAGATAGTAGACACTGACAGTCTGTTCCCCATGTCCCACAGGTCTCCCACAAGACACCACCACAAGCCACAGCAGCCAGCCCCATGAGGACAGCACAGGAGCTGCCACCACTCCCACCTGCACCACCAACACCATCCCCATGATGTCAACACCTGCTGCAACAGTGGTTCAGGAGGCTGCGCCAGCAACAGCCAGGAGTGCCACAGTAGAGCACACAGGGCATCCACCGCTGCTCAGGCGATGCAGGTTCAGGAGAGCAGGGCTGCAGGCTGAGTCCGGCACCACCAACACCGAGGCACAGCTGCTCCGTGGTCAGCGCCTGCAGAACAATATGTTAGGGAGAATTAGTGGGGTGCTGCACTGCTTTGTGAGGAGCAATGAGGCCAGCATGCAGCAGCTCCATTCCCAATTGGACGTGATTGGCACAAACACTGGGGACCTAGCCCTGTCCAAGAGGGAACTGGTGGCAGGACTACTGTCACAGAGCGAGGGTGGGCGGCGCAGGGACCGTCAGCTGCTCCAGAGGCTGGACAGGATGGCCACATCAATTGGCAGACTGGCAGTTAACACCACTGGCCTGTCGAGAAGGACAGTTGGCCTCCAAGTTGAAATGGGCCACTTTGCAGGGGATGTGGCTAGAGGCCTGGGCCGGATCACACATGTGATCGATTTAATGGAGGCACGGCATCTGTCCAGGGGCACAGGGGACTCCCCCCAGGACAGCGTGAGGGCTCTACAGTGAGCAGTGTCTCTGCCAGTGACACTAGGGTGCTCCGGAGTGGGCGTACTAGGCAGAGCACTGCAGAACAGCCTGGGACCAGCCAGGCTGGCAGAGGCCGTCGTAGGACATAGACTGAACCCTGTCCCTGATGTTGGGGCACGTGACGGCAATGTGCCCCATGCATGGTTTGCTTTTTGATGTTCATGAACTGTTAGTATTTGTAAATAGTTCAATTTCTGCACATATTAAATAGTTTTTTTGTTCCACTTAACAAATGGAGGGGCATATTTATACTCCGTTTGCACCGAATTAGCATCGTTTTTTTCGACGCAAATTAGACGCAAAACTAACTCCATATTTATACTTTGGTGTTAGACGCGTCTAGCGCCAAAGTTCATGGAGTTAGCGTCATTTTTTTGCGTGAACCCCTTCCTTGCGTTAATGATATGCAAGGTAGGCGTTCCCGTCTAAAAAAATGACTCCCAGGCATGTGCGTGGTATTTATACTCCTGGGCAAAAATGACGCCTGGGAGTGGGCGGGGCAAAAAAACCCGCATTTGCGCCTGAATTTAACGCCTGGGTCAGGGCAGGCGTTAAGGGACCTGTGGGCTCAGAATGAGCCCAGAGGTGCCCTCCCCTGCCCCCAGGGACACCCCCTGCCACCCTTGCCCACCCCAGGAGGACACCCAAGGATGGAGGGACCCACCCCAGGGACATTAAGGTAAGTTCAGGTAAGTATTTTTTTTTAAAAAAAATTGTGGCATAGGGGGGCCTGATTTGTGCCCCCCTACATGCCACTATGCCCAATGACCATGTCCCCTGGCATAAGTCCCCTGGGCATGGCCATTGGGCAAGGGGGGCATGACTCCTGTCTTTGCTAAGACAGGAGTCATGTTAATGGGGGATGGGCGTCGCAAAAAAATGGCGCAAATCGGGTTGAGGTGATTTTTTTCCCTCAACCTGACTTGCCCCATTTTTAGACGCCCATACGCCATTTCCCCCTACGCCGGTGCTGCCTGGTGTACGTTGTTTTTTTTCACGCACACCAGGCAGCGCCGGTCGGCTAACGCCGGCTAACGCCATTCTATAAATACGGCGCCCGCATGGCGCTTCAGAATGGCGTTAGCCGGCGCTAATTTTTTTGGAGCTAAACTGCGTTAGCGCAGTTTAGCGTCAAAAAGTATAAATACGGGCTGGAGTTTTTGGTCAATAGGTGAGTATGGTTGAAGTTGACACGTACCTTCCAAAGTATTGGGTTGCGATGTGTTGCCGTCTCAGTCTGCCTTGATTTGCTAGACTCTGATCCCCATGATGGCGATGTGGTTGCTCCTGCTCTTCGTCCTCTGAATCTGGGTCTGCAGGGGTGAGAGGTAGCCCACGTCGGGTGGCAATATTGTGCAGGATGGCGCATGCGACAACAATTTTGAATGCTGTAATGGGGGTATACTGGAGGGCACCTCCACTGCGGTGGAGGCATCTGAACCTTGCTTTCAGCAATCCGAAGGTGCGTTCTATTATGTTCCTGGTCCTCTTATGTGCACTGTTGTATCGCCTCTCGGAATCATTGCTGGGTGTTAAGAACGGAGTCATTATCCATGGCCGTAGTGCATATGTTGGGCACAAACAGTACACTGTTAGAAAGTCCTGGTTGGAGTGCACAGTGACCTGTGTGTATGTCTACGAGGTGTATGCAGCTCTACCTAGGAGGTATCAGTCTCCAAACTCCCCACGTTCCAGGCGTTGGTGTATCCCACTGTGCCTAAAAATGTATGAGTCATGGGTACTGCCTGGAAATTTTGCAACAATGTTGGTGATGACATAATGGGCGTCACAAACAACCTGAATATTGAGTGAGTGGGTACACTTTCTGTTGCGGAACAGATGTTCCAGGTTTGCAGGGGGGCATATTTGAATATGTGTCCCATCTACACACCCTATGACATGGGGAAAGTTGGCAATCCGGTAAAAGTCCAGCTTGGTGCTGTTCATTTCTGCCTCATTCCTGGGTAGGTATATGAAGTGAGACATGTGTGTGAGTATGGCATCTAGGAATGCCCTGAGGAACCTTGACAGTGCACTTTGAGATACCCCACCTGCCACAGCAATGACCCCCTGATAGCTCCCTGAGGCCAAGAGGTGCAGTGAGCATAGCACTTGCACATGCGTAGAGATGGTGCAGCCGCGCAGAGTCTGGCGTTCTAGCTGTGGTTTTAGTAATTCAATTAATTCTAGTATGGCTGCGCTGCTAAGGCGGTATTTGTCATATATGTCTTCCTCAGTTTGCTGAAAAAGAGTCTGCCTTGTTCTGTATATCTTCTCCTGTCTCTGGCTCCTCCTCCTCCTCTGCTGGGCTGCGTGGTCTCTCCTCCTTACTGCTATCAGGTATATCTATGCCATCTTTAGAAACCCAGATGCCTTCTGGGTCTCCTTTTATACTTTGGTAATGGTTACCACCTGCTCTGAGTTAGTGGTAAATGGGACATGCAAACTGGGCTTTTTGCGACTAGTCGAAATTTGCGAGTTGCAATTGCATATGGTTTGTGACTCGCAAATTGCGACTACCTATTCGCGGGTCGCAAAATGGGCTTGCAATTTTTGCGAGTCGCTAATGGCTCGCATCGCTTTTTGCGAGTCGGAAATGGGATTTTTGCATCCCATTTCCGATTTTGCACAGTCGCAAATAGCGATTCGGGCCATTTGCGACTCGCAAAACTTTGCTACATCTGGCCCTTAACTATCTTACATTGGCTGCAGGGCCTGGCCACAGGCACCAATCCTGTGCTGCACATGGCCTTTGGCCCGTACTTGGTGGGGGTTGGCCATAGGCTCCGCGGCCGACCGCCTGCAGGCACTCAACCGCACACATGACCTTTGGCTGTGCTTGGTGGGAGGAGGACGGCCGGAGGGCCTGGCCCGCAGCCAGGTCCTGTGGCCAACAGTCACATGCAGCCAGTCTGGGAGGAGGATATGCACCCCTCCTCCCTGTGCCCATGTTGGACCCAGGGACACCATCACGCAGGGCCCTCCACAATTTATTTAGGGTAGGGGGTACATAGCCCTTCTTCCTGGGCCATAATAGGTCCCGGGAACCCCATTGCCAGGCCTATTGCTTAATTTAGGTGGGCGCACAGCCCCCCTTCTGGGGCTAATTTCTAGCCCTGGTGACCCCATCTCCTGTGGCCTGGTCATATTAGGAAGGGTGCATGTAGCTCCCCCTTCCCAGGCCAATATTGGCCCTGGGCAGGCCCATCCCCAGAACCTATACAATTATTAATTGGGGAGGGGAGGCTGAGTAGCTCCCATCCTCTAGCCGATTTTGGCCCCAGGGACCCCATCTCCTGGGGCCCAGCCACATTATTAAATGGAAGGGGACACACATCTTGCCTCCCTAAGCCCATATTTGGCCCCAAGTACCCCATCCTCAGTGGCCTGGCTGAAATTAGTCAAGGGGCATGCGCTTTGTGGCCACTCTCTCTGGGCTGATTTTAGCCCTGGAGATCCCACCCCAGGGTCCAGCCAGTTAATGGTGGGTACCCTGGGTTCCAGTGCCTCTTTGTTGGAGTCAGCATGCGGAGCACCAATTCCCCTGCAGCCCCAGTCAGCTCCCCAGCTCCAGTGGGAGCCAACATTGCTCCTGCAAGCAGAGAGCAGCAAAAATGCTCACAGAGGGCAGGAAAACAGATGAAAAGATGGTCCCAGCAGGCAGTAGCATTCCTGAATCTCCCACCTGCTGGGAGAAGACTTACTGTTTGCTCTTGCTTGTGGGGAGCTTACATATAGCTCCAGCAAGTGAGAGCAAACAGCTTGTCCCAAGGGAGGCCAGCGCGGGACATAGCAGAAGCCAGCCCTGGGGTTGGCAGTACCCCAGAGCCATTAATGGCTCCAGGACAGGGACAGCATCCCCCCTCCTCCTTTTAAAGTGCACGGCCGGGAGGTGGTGGTCCCCAGGGCTACAAACGGCCTTGGGGAGGGGGCCGCATAGCCAGCCTCCCCATTTTAGTTATCAGCCAGGTCCCAAGGGATGGGGTCCCTGGGGCTGAAATCAGCGCAGGCAGTGACCCTCTTCCACTTTTCAAACTCGGCTGGGCCCTGTGAATGAGCTCCCCAGGACTGAAATCAGCCTGGAGAGGGGGGCCACGCACGCCCCCTCCCAAATCTTGTCAGTATTTACACAAGCCGGGATGTGGCCTTCCCTGGGGATAGATGAAAAAACAAGCGCGGGAGACTGCTGAATTGAGTGGCAAACTATTTTGTTTAATTTCATAAAGATTCGTCAAACAACATCAAAGTTTGTAGCAAAACAAAAAACTCTTTTTCTATGGAATTTAGGTCCTAACTGTAACTATCTACTAGCAAACAGCAGTAGATAATATATACACACACAGAAACACACAGAAACACACACACACACACACACACACACACACATATATATGGATAGATGAGTTTCACTTGCAGAAGTATGGCCCCCAGAACTCTGGTGATTTACAGATAATCAAAAGTGTACAAGGATGTCCCTGTACCACCGGGGAAATATATGCACTTTAGCTGTGGCACTGTACATAATTCAGTTGTCAGACACATTGATTATTTTACTTATGATTACCTTTCACAAGAACATTTGTAAGAGATAGCACCTACTTTATCAGTGTGACTGAGGATTTTCCACTTGACCTGTGCAAACAACTTCTGCTGACTATGGAGTTATTGTAAATGAACATACCTCAACAGCAGGGTTTGCAGCTATTGAACAGGTTTTGAACCAAAAGATGTCCCCTGTCCAAGTGCCCACCGCCATCATATTCTCCTTCCTTTGCGTTGTCCTAATGATGAATTAATTTTTTGTTGACGGCCTCTATTACGTGTAGTGCAAAAGGAGTACAAAGAGAGCAGTTTTTGATCCAGACTGTGCAGAGTTTTTAGTTGACGCCATTGAAATGCAATTTGCTTTCAACGAATTGAACTCATATATTCATGAGAGTTCTCTTTGGAAAAGATATATAGCAGAGTGATTTTGGGTGAGTACCTGTGACAGTCAATTGTCGTAATAACATCCCACTAGATCTGTAGTTAATTTATGCCAACAGTTTACTAAGAATCTATTACTTGGATTTGATGGTTAAGGAGGTGTACAACACATTATGTGCTGCCCATAAGCCTACAGAAAGAAACATCACTGAATA
Source organism: Pleurodeles waltl (assembly GCF_031143425.1). Taxonomy (NCBI): domain Eukaryota; kingdom Metazoa; phylum Chordata; class Amphibia; order Caudata; family Salamandridae; genus Pleurodeles; species Pleurodeles waltl. The sequence continues at coordinate 513,648,083 of NC_090449.1, forward strand.
TCAAAATTGTCCTCCAGAACAACAAAAATCTATTCAGTAGAACTGGTGATATTGAATTTTAGCGGTTGAGATAAAAATAGCCCAAAAAGCGCACATCCCCAATTATGGTTATTTGGTTGTGCTGGGCTGGGGCAAAGCGACAAGTTCAGACCAACTGTGATGGAGTGCAGGCCAGGAACCGGACCATGTTTTTTCGGATAAGAATTTTACTCATGTCCTTGATACGAGGTCTGTGCAGTGTTGCTCTGCAAGACTTTGTGTTGTCTGGCTTCAGTTCTGATCAGGCTGTGGAGCTTGGCATTGGATCTGATGAAGCTTCAGCTGTGTGGCAATGCTTTGTAGGGCTTGGCTTTGCTCTGCATCAGTTCTGACGAACTTTCAGCTGTGTGTTGAGGATTTGCGTGCCTTTTGTCACCCAACATCAGTTCTGATGAAGCTTTCAGCTGTACGGCGAGGATTGGCGGGGCTTTGTGTTGCTCTGCGTCACTTCTGATGAAGCTTTCAGCTCTGCGGCAAAGCTTTGCGGGACTTCAAGTTGCATTGTGTCAGATTTGAGGGAGCCTTCAGTTAAGCCAGGAGGAGTTCCCTCTGATGTCTTCCAAGGATCCAGGACCTAGGGAGGCACCTCTTGTAGATCAGAAACTTCCTCCAGCAAAGATCAGCAGGGCTGAGGCAGGCCCAGATGCAGGTCTAAGCAAACCCAGTGCAGCAAGAAACCTGGGCAGTCGCAGGGAGGCCTCTGGAGGTTGTTGTGTCGCTGTAGCTCAGAACAAGAGGTCCGCTAACTGACCCTTGGAGTCACTCAGGTCTTCCTGGCAACAAGGATATGTTTGTTCTCCTTTATCAAAGCAGGCCTCTAGCAGCAGGGCAGTCCTCTTGTAGAAGAAGGACAGTCCTCTACGGCTTCAGGCATGCCTCTAGCAGCAGGTCAGTCCTCTGGGCAACACCTCAGTGCTTCTGGAGTCTTCCACAAGTATAGGAGTGGACCGAAGAGGTGGTTAGCATTTATTAAATGTAATAAAGTAACCAAAAGGTATCTAATAGGATAGGTAGGTCTTACAGTAGTGAACAATGAATTTAGGAGTTTTTCACTGCCAGGGCTTGTAAATTGTAAAAACACATATCCTACTTTTTAAAAACACTACACCCTGTCCCATGGGCTATTTAGGGCCAACCTTATGGGTGACATATGTATTAAAAAGGAAGGTTTAAGCTTGGCAAAAAGGTTTATTTTGCCAGGTTGAATTGGCAGTTCAAAGTTGCCCATAGGTTGCAATGGCAGACCAGAGACATGTTTTATGGATAAATTCTGTTTATTAAAGTTGCAAAAGTGAAATCAATACACAGGCATTCGCCTACAACCCAGAGTGCTGGCGGCAGTTTATATTAAACATCTGAAATATATATAGCTGGGTGCCCGTTGCCCGGAGGCCTGCATTATCAATAGTACTCACAACCACTTTATATAAACAATAAAAATAACACCTCTCCCCTCCCTCCTCTATATCCCTTCCTTCTGCTAACAAGGTGAAATTTATTAGGCCAGGGTCATTGGTGGCTAAAAGGAGAGCGCCAGTCATGGAAAAATGTCAAAGGAGTAACTTTGCCATGCCTGTGGTATCACTTGTCGGGGGCAGTAACCTTAATAATTTCAGATAAGTAGGGCAGGTCAGCTCATTGAAGTCTGTGGACAGAATGCCTATGAAGGGAGCCCATTCTGTGGCATAGCTGTCCAACCTTTGGTCAGGGTAAGTGAGATCCCCTCCATGCCCAGGATGAACCAAAGTTTGTGCAGCCAAGATTTATATTGTAGGATTATATCAGAGCCCCAGAGGGACACGATAACTTGGTGGACAGCCCCAGTGCTAGTGCCATGTGTTGCCCCCTGCGAGGGTATAGAGGGAACGTCTCAGGGTTAGAGAGACCAAGTAAAGTGCAAGCTGGGAAAACGGGGAATCAAGGTCTCGAAGGCTCTGTCTACGTTATTCAGGACCTGTCCCAAGAAGCGTAAAAGTTTGGGGCAGTGCCATAGCAGGTGTATTAGCGTGCCCATTGCCACGCATCCTCTCCAGCATTCTTTAGGGCACCCTTGAAGCCAAGTGCCTCGTCTAGCCGGCATCAGGTACCAGTAGGACACTATCTTGTATGCCATCTCTGTACTAGAGATATTGTGTTTCGTGTGCTTAGCCCTGTAGTATGTCCTCCCATTCAGCGTCAGTTAGGGCCCTGCAGAGTTCATCCTCCCATTGTCGCTGCCCTGTAGTATGGGCCTTGATCTTCCCTTTGCAAGAATGGAATAAAGTTCAGTGGTTAAGAGCTTATCATTGTGATTGAAGATTAACCAGCACTCAAATGGTGTCAAAGGCTGTTTCGTGTGAGGCCGTATGGAGGGGTGCAGAATTCAATGTGGCACCTGTAGGTATTGAATTCGTTCAGCCGCCTCTAGGCCATGGTCTATTTAAAGCTGCTCGAAGGGAATGATCCTTTGTGGGTCAAACAGGGCTCTGATTCTTTTACAGCCCCCTTCCTGCCAACGTCGGAAGTGCACAGGTTGCAGCCCAGGTGTAAATTTCGGGTTGTATAGAATCGGGGTCACTGGGGAAGGGAAAGATGTACATTCCCTTCCTATTGCCAATGCATGCCACACTTGGAAGACATTCCCCAGGCTCTGTGCTTCTTGGGGAGCCATGGTTCCTTCCATATATGTGACCTCTCAACTGCCTTATCCATGAAGAACCAGTGCTTTTTAGTGAGTGGTCTACTCCACTCAACCAGAAATCGCAGTTGCGAGGCCTGATAGTATTGCAAGAGTGACTGGCAGAGAGACTACCCTCCTGTGATGTGAGGTATAAGAGTTTTTGCTTCAGGAATAGTTTCCACCCCCGCCCCAGATAAATTGGTTAATAGCAAGCTGTAGGGAATGAAGAGTGTGTCTGGGTGGTATTAGTGTTAGGGCTTGGAATAGATATAGGATTCTTGGAAGTGTGATCATCTCCACCTCAGAAATCCATCTGAACCAGGAAAGGCTTAACTTGTCCCACCCTGCGATGTCCATCTTAATCTGCCTAAGCAAGTTGTCGTAATTTAGGCTGACTGTGCACTGTAACAACCATGCCAGTTAAAATCCCAGATAGGGGATGTTGGAGGGGGCCCATTCAAATGGAATTAGGGCCCTAAGGGTCGCTTCCACCTGTGGGGAGGTGGAGAGGTTCAAGATTAGTGATTTCCCCATGTTGACTTTGAGACTGGAGTAGTTACCGAAGGTCTGCAGCTCTTGGACGATGGCAAAGAGGGATGCCAGGGGGTCTGAGATAGCTAATTTCACATCATCAGCAAATAGGCTAATAAGGTGTTGTTCGCCCCCAAACTTGACGCCTGATATGTCGGGATGCATTCGAAGATGTTGACCAAGAGGCTTCATGTAGAAGGCTAACAAGAGGGGGGACAGGGGGCAACCTTTTTTCGTATCCAACTCAATGTTAAAGGGTGCGGAGGATATGCTGTTAGCTTGCACCATGGCCCTTGGAGAGCTATAAGCACATTTAATCCAGTGTTGAGGAGAGATATAGGTCGATAAGACCCACATAAAGCGAGATCCTTGTCTGGATTGGGTATTATTACAGCTATGGATGTCTCCAGCATGGATTCGATAAGTGTGCCCAAAAGACGCGAAAGAGTTAAAGGCCCTCATTAACATGGAGGCCAACTCCTGACAAAAGGTTTTATAAAATAGGGGTGAGAAACCATTCAGGCCTCTGGACTTTAGGTTTATCCGTATAGGTTGGTCAAGTTTGTCAGCTGTGTGTGTCGGGAATGGCATCACCAAGCAAGGCAGGGTTCTCGTCCGTGCTATGTTCCTCAGCGTATGGGGTTTTGTAGAAGGCCCTGAACGCCTCTCCTATTTGTGAATCCGAGCACACTTCCATGACAGTAGTCAGTTTGGTAGCTCAGATGTTCCCAGATTGCCGCTTAGCTCTTAGACAGCGTGCCAGCGGCTTTCCACATCTGTTGTCCCCTAGATAGAACTTGTGTTTCAATCGAAGTAGCGCATACTCTGCATTATGGAGGTCTAGGTGATTGAGGAGCAGGCGCATGCGTTTAAGCTCTCTCCAGATGCGAGACGCCCCGTGCATTTGTGTATCGTCTCGAGTTCCAAGACTTTCTTTTCTATGGTCTACTGTTTTTCTTTGCAGAGGTGCTTTTCAGAAGCTGTGATGGCAATGTATTCCCCTCTCAGGCCCAACTTTAGCACTTCCCAGAGGGAGGGCATGGCGGTCTGCCCATTATCATTGGTCTGCAAATGATCAGGTGTCACCTGTCGCACAGCTGCAACAGTTGCGGGGGATTGAAGTAAGTAGTCTCTGAGGCATGATCATGGGGTGGCTGAGCTGACACAGGTGAGATGCATGGATAAGGTCAAAGGGGCGTGGTGCAAGAGTGATCTCTGCGCTATGCCTGACAGGGCAGGGGTGGAAAAAAGGATAGTCCTCCCACCCTTTTTTGTGGTGTTAGTTGATCACAGTTGTTGTGGGAACCATCGTGATTGCATGTGTTGTGTGGCCTTGGGGAGGCGGTGGGTCTCTTGGAGCAGACAGATATCAATTCCCGAGCGTTCGAGAAGAGACAGAATCGATCTCCTCTTGGTAGGGTTATTGAGGCACCTAACATTAAGGCTTAGTACCTTGATCTCTAGGGACATTTATCTGTGGGTAGTCTGGGCTGCGTGTAGGCAAAGTATAAACCACATTTGAACTCAGAATGGTAAATGGTGCAAAGGGGCCACCAAGATAATTGGCCTATTCCTGATCTAGTGCTCTTGATCATGAGGAAGAGAGAATAACCCCAAGAACAATGAAAGTAGAACAAACTTGAAACTCTTAACATGACAAGATTAAGTCTATCTGCGATGAGGATCGACAAAGACAGGTGGATCATGGCCTCTAGCACAGGACAATGAGCGCAATCTTCTAATTGGGTCACCAGGTAAGTCAGTAGGCTCCCCGGTCGCGCTGTCAGGGCTTCTCCCCACAAGGATAGTTCACTAAGCGCTCAGTGCCCCTCAGTCCCTTCTGCACTTTCTGGCAGAGCCTGGAGCAATGATTGTCGCTTCTTGGTCATGGTTGCGGGGTCCAGGTGAGCTCTAGTGGCAGGGCTTTTTGTGCGGAGCCACCTGGATTTCTTGCGGTTTGTCTCAGTGAGTAGGTCCTCTCTCTCAGTTTTAGCAGTGGTGAGCTTAATGCCCAAAGTGCTGCAAGTTACCTGCAGGGACCTCAGTTGGTGTGATTTGCCATTGTGTCGAAGTATGATCCTGAACAGGTGTCCCCAGGACTAGGTGATGCCCGTGTTTCGTAAGTGGGCTGTGATGGGGCGAAACTCTCAGCACTTTTGGAGTGTTATTGCAGACAGGCCTTGATACAGGACTGGCGTATGGTCTAGAAATAGTATTGGGAGTTTCTCTTGGGCTTTGCAGAAGATGTCCTCTCTCAGTTGGAAGTCAATGTATCTGCTGGGGGAGCTCTGCTGGATCAAGGCAGCCCTACTCTGTAAATGCCATCCAATTTTAGCACCATGTCCTCTGATGCATCCAAAATGTTTCGAAAGAGAGCCTTCACATACCCTCCAATGTCTTGACCTTCTGCTTTCATCAGGACTCTACTGATATGTTTATTGATCCTTCGGGAGCGATTCTCGAGGTCTTCTGCATGGGCCTGAAGTTTGATGTGTTGGTCGTGCAAGTATACAACCTCTTGGTGTAACCGATTGACCTCTTCGTCCCTTCTGGTTTCACATTCCTATACTGCGGAGACTCGGTCACTTAGGTCCTCCAAGTTACGGCAGACCTCCTGTATGTCTGTGGGTAGGTCTCTCTTCATTGCCTGCAGGTCTTCTTTGAGGGAGGAGAACAGAGCCTCCAAGAATGCTCTGGTCACCAGGCCCTCCTTATCTGCCGCCTCAATGGGTGTGTCTGACTCCTGCAGAGGTGCTCCAACTTCCCCGGATGGCCCCGTTGATCTTGCTAACATTTCCTTGAGGGAGCGGTCCTTCTTAGCTAGGATGTTGCTATGGTGGAGGGGCCGATGGGCGAGTGTTCCTTGTGTGGGCTGCGGGGCAGTTATATCCCGGTACTTGTGCAGGTATGTAAGGTGGGGGTTGTTGAGGTACACGCCTGAGGGCGGGCCTCTCTTGGTTTCCTTGGTTCCTGGAAGGTCCTATGGTCCCCAACCACATTCCTCGCGAGCCAGGACCCAGACGTCATGGTAGTGTCTATGTGTTAGATTCCAGCCCTCTGAGGATGGTATATTTGATGAGGTCCCAGTGGAGTGCCAGCGGTCATCAGGGGGAAATTGGTGCTAATTTTGTCCAGGTATCAAGGGTAGACCAAGACTCCCCCAGTGCAGCTCCAAATGGTGTTCCCAGTGGCTTTTCTCAAATGGATCGTGTGTCAGGGCACAACGGCCATGCCCTGAGTGTGCAGCCAGAATCCGCTGAGGCTGCACCGGCAAAAGCATCTGTCAGATTCCCCCTCCGCTGTCCTGAAGGCATGCACGCCAGTGATGTGTGGTTGGTATCCTGGGTTGTAAGTAGACCCCAGAATGGGCCGTGCTTTTGGCTGTTAGTAAAGGGCTTTAAGGTTCTCACAGGAGGCGGTCTATTCTCGCCTGTGAGACCTGCACCCCTAGTTCTGCTATGTCTAGGGTGTAGTTGGGCCCTGGTTGCTGTGCTGTGTGGGCCGCCAGGCCATTTACTTCCTTCTGCTCTGCTGATTAGTGGTCTGGGGGGGGGCCTGGGCCTCTTTGATGGTCAACCCCCACCAGGAGCGATGGCGGCCCTCCCATCACTATGCGCGCCTCGCTCTGTCCATCGTTGGACACGGCCAGAGAGCCTCCTTATCTGGAGATCCCACAGTCAGCTCCGGCCTCACCTCCTTTACATTTTGTTGTCTAATCAAGCTCCTGGGGAGTGAGGCAAGGGCAGGAGAGTGCCGGCAACACCCAGGCAGGTCATGGTCGTGGCCTCAGTGGATCCCTGTGTCGCTTTCTCAGCCGTGGCCGCAAAGCTGCTCCTCGTGTGGGCCTGATGGGAAGGCACCCGTATGCAAGGCACACTGCAGGTGTTTCCCTGCTGGTTTTGGGGCAGGCAGCGGCCAGGGTGGTAGGGCGGTGCTGGTGGCTGAGGGAGCTCGAAATGCTTTGCGGGAAGGGTGATAAGTAAAGTTTTAGAAATGGTAGAGCCGGAGAGACAAAAGGAGACATCCCACCCGGTTGCCATCTTGCCAGAGACATATTTTAAAGGGTTACTTTAGTGGGTGGCACAATGAATGCTGCAGGCTCATTAACAGCTTTTAATTTACAGGTCCTCTGTACATGTTGTACTACTTGGGACTTAAAGTAAGTTAAATGTGCCAATCAAGCATAGGTCAATTTTATCATGTTTTAGGGAGGGAGCACAAACACTTTAGCACTAATTAGAACTGGTAGTGAGCGCAGAGTCCTTATGCCAACAAACATGAATTTCAGAAAATAGAAGGGATGAAGGCAAAATGTTTGGGGAACACCACACCAAGGATGACAGCTCTAACAGCCACTTTCTTCTTCATAATTGTTTTATTAACTTTGGCCACTATTTGAATGTGCTTATACATAAACACCTCTTCACGTTTTTCACGTGTTACTTGTGCTTACCAATGAGCACATATTAATTATACTCAAAGCCACTTCATGTTATATTGATATGAAAAATATTTTGTCCATAATCTAATAAAAAGGCCTACTGGGTTTCATTTACTTTGATTGTCGTTCAGGTAATTAATGAGCCCTGGAATACATATTCCTTGATTTGCTAACAGTCCATGATGAATAAGTGTCATTAGTATTCTCGTCATTTACATCTTGGTATCCCATGACAAACTCCTTGAGCCCTGGCTCTCTCTGCCAGTACTCACAGGAATTATTTCCTGGGTTAAAAAAAACAATCCTGGATCAAAATGTGCTCTTCCTAGGACCTGAATGAGCTCTCTGCCTTCCGAGTCACTATGATTCCGCATTACGCCATACCGGCAAAAGCACAAGTATTGTCAAAGTCAATAGCTTTGGGTTGAATGTCCGAACACATGAAATTGCAGTGTTAGTGGACAAAAGACAGATATACGAGCTAGATGACGCATATGAGAAAACTTATGGCTGGGACAGAATGGATAGGAAGGTGAAATGGGAGGAGAGGGGGTGGGCATGGAGTAAGGAAGCAGAAGCCATAGCAGGGGAGAGAATGAGCCCGGAACAGGGCGGTAGAAGTAGTGGCGGGGAAGAAAAAACCTGGACACAACAAAGCACATCTGTGGCAGCCGCTCACTGCACTGCTAGCTGGCGGAGCTGATGCTGCTTCAGAAGAATAAACGCATTTAGCTGGTAAAGGATTGACTCATCTTCATATGAACCAGAGCTCCAGTTGTGTTAGCCATTTTAATTTGGGCTAAGCCCTTTACTTCAAATATTATTCAGTGTGTGATTTTATGTAGATATAAAGAATATAAAATGAAAAATAAAATTCAGTACACAAACAAAACCTAGAAGGAGAGGTTTGCAGTAAGAATGCCCTTTTGAAGCGCCTGGTGTGGAAGCTACTGGGTGTGCAGGGAACAATGAAGACAAGACATACCAGGGGATGATCTGGGAGGAAGCAACAAGGAGCAGACAGGATGAGCAGTACAAGAGCAACCCAGTGTGAGCGTACAGGTGGAGTAAAGGGGGCTCCTCGAGTTGTGTGGGGAATTCTAGGTACTCAGGAACCAACAAAAATCAGGAGGGAAGCAAGGAGAGCAATCATTCAGAAGCAGAAAGATACAGCTGTTAACCAATAGCAGGTAGTGACAGGTGATGACAAAAATATACTCCACTCGATTGAGCCCGGCTCTAATTGACAAAGTCTAAAGTCAATGGTTGAAAGAAGCGCAACGAAATAAAACACAATAGGTGAAGGCCGAGAACTCACTAGGTGCTGATGTGCCTAACCCATGTACCATGTAAGCATACATGCACAGATTCAAAGTGCAGCAAGTACGTGCACAGCCAAGCACCAAGTGCATCCAAATTACATACACACTTATGCATACCGTGTGTACTAGTACAATGTCCTCTGATGAGCATGCTTCTGCATGAAATGTCTACTTGATGGTGATTGTGCTATCTAGTATAGGCAGCAGAACCTCCATATATATTGCAAACTCCTGCATGCCTGAACACACGTCTGTGCACAACATCTGTGCACACTTGCAATAGTGTAAATCCATTAATGACGTACACACAAACCAATATGTTGTGCACTCATGAAACATACACACTTGACATTTATAAACAAAGTCATGCATGCTGTAGGAACAGAAGACAATAACTCAGCACCACACTATAGAGGGCATAACACTATCTCTCCACCCTCACACACTTTTAGGTCCCTTCTCGTCCTTTTTGCTTCTCTGCCTAAAAATACTTTTGGTTCAACTCTCCTTCCTCCCTGGCTCTGTCATTTCGTAAACCCTTGTCACTTCTCTCATTTGGACAGCTTCTCAGGAAAGCGGTAATTCCAGAACTGAAGAAATGCAACGAAACATGCATTTATTGAGCTATTTTCATAGTTGTATTTGTAATTTTGTTTTTGTTTATATCGGTTGCCGTTGTTTTTTATGATAATACAATCAACCAGTGGTTCTTAACCTCTTGACTTCTGTGGACCCCCACTTAATCACTACTGTATTCCGGACCCAGCCTAAGCAATATCTTCACAACAATGCACAAGCATGAAAATATACATAATTCAAAATAACATTTTTATGTGAAGAGTGGATCATGTTTTTAAAATGTATTTCTATGTCTATGTTATGACCGCTGTGCAAGACGACGTAGGATGCTACACTGTAGGATCATCACTTCGTCTATTTTGCTTCTAATATATGCTGTCTTTTTGTCAGCGTATACAGGTGCTTCAATTGAGGCCACTAACCGTCAGTACTAGATTTTGTTTGCTTGATTACTATAAATGCACTGCTCACACCACTCAAGCGAAAGATACCAACTTAATTTTTAGCCTCCATTTTCAAATTCAGACACGCCGCTTTCAGAACAATTTAAAATTTAAATTTGCCTTTTTTTTAAATATGTACATATACATTACTAAGCTACTAATATTAATGTATCAAACCAGTCGCGGACCCCTAAGTGTTTGTTGTGGACCCTCGGGGATTTCCGGACCACAGGGTAAGAATCGATCCAGTAGCAAGTGACTGTTTGGGAAAGTAGTCCGTTCCAAGTCTTTTCTTGTTATGTTAATTTACCTAGAAGGGAATACACAAAACAGTGGGGAGAGGACTAAAATTCCGGAATTGATATATCCACTTTTAAAGCTACACAGTCAGTTGTGTGCAAGATTTGATGTAATAAAATTAAGGGTGATACGCTTAATATGCTATCTTGAAATAAGTAGTATTTAGATTGTTAATAGAAACACCAGTTATATGAGCAGGGCGTCCACTAACATTAGTCATTTTGTTATAATTTTACAATTCCCATGGCATGACAGGCAGGCTGACTACAATTATGCGATTATGTAGCTGTGGTGTTTACACATAATTATGAATTTATTGCTCTTTCCATAGATCCACCATCTGCAGCAAAATTTGAAGGTTAGAACAAACAATATTTGGTTGTAGCTGAAAAGGATCAAAATATACCAGAAAAGTGGCAGTGATAGTGCAGTACAGGGCGAGTTCCCTAGCAAAGGCTACCTGGTCACCATTTCATTGCTACTTGAGTGTTCAGGTGTTACCCTGGTACTAAGGAGGTACAAAGCTCACGCAGACAGCTTTAACTGGTGTTAGAGGAACACGACTGTGAAATAATATTGCCGCAATTAACAATTTACCTTATGATGCTACATCATTAAGAAAACCCTGCTACATAATTTGGTCCTCCATTTCTGCATACTTCCATTGGCGCTACTATGCTAATAAGTAAGAGTTTATTGTATGATTCATGAAAACTCAAAAGTTTGACAAACTGTAAGAACATTAAAGCCAGGATTGTGCATGGAAAAATTCTCCCTAAAAAGGCAACTACGACAAAAGTGAAAACTGCGTCCGAACAGCATTATGTTGCACAGGAGTTGGTAAGACTGCATATAACACAAGAGAAACATGCAGGTTGGACAGTGTCTTCAGTAACATTTATCGCCAATTTGTTCAGTGAATTCCTCCGTACGCCAGAATGTTTGTGGTATCCTCTTCCTCTGCGTTGTGTAGCCCTTTTTTCTCTCGATTGCTTCTGCATTCCCGAGTTCACACAAGTAATCTGTGGAGCAGATGAAAAAAGAAAGTGCAAACAACATCAAGTCATGCTTTACTGTATCTGATTGCTGCTTATTGGTGGAGTCAAAAGTTTGGAAACTATAGCATGATACCATTTTTGTTTTTGTCCATTTTTTTAAATGAACACGCTAAACATGCATATTAAGTAAGGACATGCATTCCTTTTCCTTCCAGTAAACCGGAGTGGTTGGAGAACCTCGATTATCTAACGCTCACAGTCCACTTGCCACTACTCTGCTTGGTCAGTGAGTAAAGTTGCATCACTCCCTCAGTCCTTCATTAGCACAACAACAAGCCTTGAGCGCCAGATCAAACCAACTTCCTGCTGCCTTCGTCCATCGTCTTTTATTCTGCGCAATGAAGTCTGGCAAGGTGCGCAGTGCATCGATGTAGCTTATACCAGGTCCAGTTTTCCCTTATTAGTGAAATGTAATCAGTGTTTAGAAGCCAGGCCGTCTAGAGGTAGCTGTAGGCGGAGCAGCCAAGGCTGAACTAGAAGACATGCAAAGCTCTTGCAATACCACTGTAGTCACACAATACTTACACACCAGAAAGACAATACTCAGTGTTACCAAAAATAAAGGTACTTTATTTTAGTGACACAAGGCCAAAAATATCTTAGAGGCTATACTCCCTTAGGAGGTAAGTATTATACATAATATATACACTAGTAACCAAATCAGGTAAGTTAACAGTCATAAAATAGTACAAATAGTGAAAATCACCATAGGTTACAAAGGGTCTAAGGGGAACACAAACCATATACTAAAATAGTGGAATGCAAATGTCGGTTTCCCACCTAGGCAAGAGTAGTGTGGAGGGGGGTGCTGGGAGTGTAAGAAAACACCAAAGGTAAGTAAAGTACCTCACCCCAGAGCCCAGGAAATAAGGAGTAACATATAGCAAGTTTCATCAGGACACACTAGAAGTCTTGATAAAGAATTATGCAAAAACCAAGCAAGACACCAACAATGGGTTTGTTATTGGTTTCCGCCAACAAGCCTTGGCTCACGCAAGAGCGGGAAAAGGTGCTACCTCGGCCCAGGAGGGACCTGGGGGTCTCAGCTCAGATTAAGGAGACAGAGGGGGCTCACAGCACTTCAAAGAGCCCTCAGAAGACGAGACAGCACCCACAGGAGTCCCAGGACATGGGGACAATGGAGTTGCAAATGTATGTAATCGCAGCACTACACAAAGGGGTACCAAGCCGCCGGAGAACAACTCAGGGAGCTGAGCATCGCAGGATAGAGTGCTGGGGACCTGGGCTATGCTGTGCTGGAGAAGCACACAAAAGCCCTAGTAGCTGCAAGACATGTGAAGCACAGGGGTACTGTCTGGCATGGGGAGGCAAGCTCTTACCTCCACCAAATTTGGACAGTTGGACCTTTGGACTGCCAGGGTCACGTTGGTCCATGACCTGTGTTCCAGGATCCATGCTCATCGTCAGGAGAGGGGACCCAGAGTACCGGTCATCGCCACAGAGAGGTGCCCGCTGAAACTGGGAAGGGACTCCTTCACTCCACTGGAGATTCCTTCTGTCCTTCTGGTGCAGGATGAAGACAGGCAGTCCTTGGAGCGTGCATGACCTGGAAACTGTTGCAGTTGCTGGCAGGAGCAGAAGTTACAGAGTTGCAGTAGCCTTCTTGGATACTTTGTTGCAGCTGTAGAGTTCCTGGAGAAGGTCTGCGGTTGTTCTGACAGTAGAAGGTGAAGCAGAGGTTGCAGAGGATTCCTGATAGAGACGTGCATTCCAAATCTGAGGAAACACCCAGAGGGGAGACCCTAAATAGCTCTGAAAGGGGGAATGGTCACCTAACCAGGCAAGCACCTATCAGGAGGGGTCTCTGACATCACCTGCTGGCACTGGCCACTCAGATGCTCCCAGAGTTCCCAGACCATCCTGAAAACAAGATGGCAGAACCCAGGGACACTCTGGAGGAGCTCTGGGCACCACCCCTGGGGTGGTGATGGACAGGGAAGTGGTCACTCGCCTTTCCTTTGTCCAGTTTTGTGCCAGACTGAGGGTCCCTGAACCGGTGTAGACTGGTTTAGGCAAGGAGGGCACCATCTGTGCCCTTCAAAGCATTTCCAGAGGCTCTGGAAAGATACCCCCCATGCCTGTAACACCTATTTCCAAAGGGAGAGGGTGTAACATCCCTGTCCCAAATGAAATGCTTTTTTCTGCGTTCCTGGGATTGGGCTGCCTAAGCCCCAGGAGGGTGGAAGCTTGTCTGTGAGGTGGCATCAGCTGGGCCTGCAGTGGAAACCTCAGAGAGCTGGTTTGGCAGTACCGGGGGGCCATGGTGGAGCCCCCAGGTTGCATGGAATTGGCCTTCCAAGATTGGGGGTACAATTTCCAGTTCCTAGGCACCTCACATGGCCATATTCAGAGTTATCATTGTGAAGCTACAGATATGTATTGACCTATAGGTAGTGCACACTTATAATGGCGTCCTCACACTCACAAAGTCAGGAAAATGGGCCTGGACGATGTGGGAGCACATCTGCTAGGGGAGGGGTGCCTCACACACAGGTACTATACACCTAACCTCCAGGGTCTGCAGGTTAGATATATAGGTGACCTATAAGTGGCCTTGTGTAGTGAAAATGGCCGTGAAATAGTGCTTACCCTATTTCACTCAGGCTGCAATGGCAGTCCTGAAGAAGTGTTTGTGTGAGCTCCTTTTGGGTGGCAAAAGAAATGCTGCAGCCCATAAGGTTCTCCTGGAACCCTAATGCCCTAGATATGGGTACATGGGTACCATATACTAGGGACTTATAAGGGGGTCCAGTATGCCAATGTGGAGTGGAATACTGGGTTGCCAGTATGTAAGTACACATTTGGAATCAGAGAGGGCATAAGCACTGGAGTTCTGGTTAGAAGGACTCCAATGACACAGTGAAGCATACTGACAAACACAGTGAAACAGACAGACAAGTAGACCACAACCTATGAGCACTGGGGTCCTGACTAGCAGGATCCCAGTGACACAGTAAAAAAACACTGACAAACACTGACAAAAAGGCCAAAAATGGGGGTAACCATGATAGAAACAGGCTACTTTCTGACAATTGAAACCTGCTTAAAAACGTGAGCCAAAGGTAAAGGCCATTCCCACACTTATTGATGGCCCTAACAAGTGAACATCAGCCACTTCTAGTCCAGTGTCCAAAAACAGAGGAAGAAGAAGATTACTGACAGGAACTCCTGCCCCTGCTCATGGCCGCTCATCAGTCAGCATGTTGGCTGAGATCTGCCCTACATCGCCAGAAAGGGCACCTTTAATCCTAAATAGGCCAAAGCAAATAGAAATCCTAGCTTATGTGCACATATCTGACAAAGACCTGAGCTTGATGGGGTCACCCTCTAGCACCATTGAGGGAAATAATATCATCCTCCAGCATGTCTCTCCACAGAGATCTCTTAATTTCCCGTGTGGACCACGCCAAGTGAATTCCTCCATAAGATAATCTCTGGATTCTTCTGCCTTATCGCAAGAGTTCTTACAGCGCCCATTCGAGGATAGACAAGAAGGCCCCATTATGCAGCAGCACGTGACTAGAATTTCAGGCCCCAAACACGATTATAATGTCCTGCTTTCTCCAATATAGATCCTACGGCCAAATGAACCTGCACAATCGAATTTCTGTTTTCCAGGGAGTGTACATTTTAAAGGTAGCTCAGAGCTTATCACAGACTCATTCACCAATAAGGACCATAGCAATGAGGCTTCTATCCTTGAACTCGGCCGCAAGGAGGGGACCTCAGCACAGATTTCATCACTTCAGTGGGCCCCCTCGAAGTAGTTAGGATGATGCCCAACGACCAGGGGGCCTCAAATGACATGGGGCACAATGCATTGATGCCGCTGCCTCTATGGGCCCCTTTGTTAAATTCAATGGAGGTGATCTCCTTGGCCCTTTCCTATGACTCAGAAAAACTTGACCTACAAGTCGACATCCTCAGCTCCCTGGCCAATCATGTTGTTGGCATTGATCAAAAGTTGCAAGATCTTAACAACCTTATCAAACGGGTGCAGAAAGACCCTAACACAGTATACCATTCTTGCCAATGTTCCTCTTTTTTGGATCATCTAAAAACGTGACCATCCATTCTGGTTGAAATCTTGGCTGCTGTCAAGCTCTGAAAATCCTCTGTTGCACCAGAACCTGTCACAAAATCTGACAGTGAGAATCTTAAGCAGGCAAACTATGGAGCAAGTCAGCATGGGAGGTTGCAGGACATTTCTGATTAGAAATCAACTCTTGACTCCTGCCATGGTGTTGTGCTGAATGTAGGAAAAGACGATGAGGGGTCCCCTAAACAAGGAAACACAGAGATTCTATTAGAATCTCTGGTCTATAGATGTTCATAGAGTTCCCATTTGAGGTCCCAGGATGGAACCACCAAAAAAGCAAATCCACCTATGACCAAGCGAGAGAGCAAACACCTCAGGAAGGCCAGGAACAAAAAGCAGAATAAAGAAATAACTCCTATACTATTGTCCCTAGGACGCTCACAATCTTCAAAGGAGCACAATGACCCACTGAAATTACGGCTACTCTACCTGCTCTTCCAACAAAAAGAACCACGCACCCTCTTACAATCTAAAGATCTCACATCACCACAGCCCTTCCAAATGGAAAGGTCAGATATGGCTCACGCAACTCCAGACAGTACAGACTGGCCAGTAGACACAGTTCCACTGGCACCCAAGGACTTAAATCTAGAGGACCATAGTAAGGTGCCTCCACGTGACAGCCCAAAGGACCAGGGCAACCGAAAAATGGGCCTTAACCCCAGGCAGACCCCCTTTGTTCAGGTTCAAGTAACAACCCAGCCCCCAGTCCACCTAATGTTCAGTCTTGTAACCTCAGACAAATTCAACATCAGTTTATTTCCCCACGCTACACAGCCTTGGTAGTCTATTCAACCGAAATAGTCACTCCTGAATACACTTGTGACCTGTTAGTAAACAATGGCGCGGAACCGCCAATTTCAGTTTCCACAGACTTTCACTCAGGTCCAAGACAAAGCTCAGCCTTCCGCTTTGGCCAAAGATCAGCTTTCTAACCTCAGCCAAGTCCAGCAGCACACAAATTCCCTCTGCCACGCAGTTTTGGCAAGCTACTCAACCCAGACAGCCATCTCCGAACATCCCCGTGACTTGTCAGTGAACAACGGTATGGAAAAGCTATCTTATCGCCCAGGTAACCCCTTATGGAATCCTGCTTACAGTCACCAGGAGGACCATCAATGGTACAGAGGCAGTTTGGAGGCAGAAACACTGAGGACCAAGATGATTCCCCTCTATAAATCCAGAACAGGGCACAAGATCTTAAATGGGGCTGCCACCTTAAAGCTGACCCTGGCCAATGCCAGTCTCAACCACCTTCAATCAGATCACATTGAGCGTATCCAATTCAAGGCTAATTCAGCATGACCAGGAAGAGAAACAACGGTGGTCACCTGCTCTGATAGTAGGACTGCCACACTAGTATGGCAAAATAGGGACAGTTTTTTAAAGATGGGGCATCGAACTGACAAGGACTGTATCAGAGCCGTATCCTACTCCCCTTCATCCAAAACAGAGTCCATTCACAAGGAGTGACAACCAGAGAACCGGGATGCTAAGGGGAGCAATTGGTGCTTTCGAACCGTCTCCTAATACTCCCCTGAATTTTACGATTCAGCAAACAACAGCTCCAGGTGCACTCAGTTACATGAGGCAAGTATGTTTTGCAAGCGAACCACGTCCCTCGGGAGGGGACAAGATGGCGGTGTGAATCTCAAGCAGCTACAACCCCAGCTTATTAACCCTGTGCTCTTGGAACATAAACGGCCAAAGCAACAAGGTGGAAGAGGAAGATTTCATCAACCATCTGTCAAAATAAGACATAGTGCTGTTGCTGAGAACATGGTCGGAGCAGCTGACTTCCATCAAAGGCTTTAAGAAATACCACCTAGCTGCACAGAAACTAACCAAGGCAGGTAGAGCAGCAGGTGGAATATCAACATGCTTTGGTTCACATCTCTTTTGGCAACATACTCTGATTGATTTGGCCCTTTCATGGGCCCAATGTGTTAAATATACCGCTGTACCTACCTCACACGTAGACCATAAGCCCTGCCTGTTACTGTGCAATGTCTATACACATCCAAACAAAAAAGGCAAAGCAGTGAAACTTGGGGCCATATTTGTACTTTTTGCGTAAAACTGCGTGACGCAGTTTTGCATCAAAAATATTGCTGCTGGCTAACGTCATTTCTTTGCGCCGTGCGGGCCTCAAATGTATACTTTGACACACGTCGGCGCAAACCACAGGTGTGAGTCATTTTTTTTTACTCAAACCAATGCGTCACGTCGTAAAGGAAAACAACGTTCACACGGCAAAAATGACTGTGAGCCGGTTTACGACGTTGCAAACCGGATACAGACTATTTTTTGACGCAATTGCGTCAAAAAGCAGCACAAACACTGCAAAATTTGCTAAGGAGAGCCAAAATGGATCCCAGAGGCTTGCACAGACCCCAGGAAGATGACAACAGACCAGGAACCAGCCAGGAGGACCCACACAAGGCCCAGGATAGGGAGAAGAAGAAAAGAAAGTGTTGCTTCAGTGCAGAGAAGCAGGAAATTCTGGTTAAAGAGGTGACCGAACACCAGCACCAACTGTTTGTCACCTCAAAGTTGCCAATTAGTAGGGGAGAGGCAATATGGCAACAAATTGTTGGCAAGATCAACAGTGTGGCAGAAGTACGGAGAACAGTCATCAAGTGCAAGAAACGCTGGCATGACTGCAAGCGCAGGACCAAGGAAAAGATGGCCAGGAACAGGAAGGCAGCACTGCAAACTGGAGGTGGGCGTCCAGCACCGCAAGTGGCCCTGGACCACATGGAGGAGATGGTGGCAGGCGTCATCCCTGAGGAGATCGTCACAGGGATTCAAGGACAGGACAGCGCAGACTAGCAGGAGACAACACAGATGCACCGTAAGTCGCATGCGGAATTTAAATGCACAAATGTTAACTGTAAGCGGGGGTGGACATACCTACTACACAATGCATGGAAGTCATGATATTCAGGGAGTGGAATGGGTAAAGGGGCATGGCACGGAGGCATGGCCCATTCAGGGGAAACCTGGGGCACAATAGTGGACAACCCCAACAACCTTTGCATGGGGGTATGCTGCCATGCTAAGGATGTTGCAAAGGTAAAGCCAGGCCAGGAGGGCAGGGTACAACGTAAAACTGGCAGCCCGTCTCACATCAGCCAGTGTTCTCCCTACATTAACTAGGGCCCAATTAACAACCTCTGGCCATATCTGCAAGTGGAATGTAACATTGACAACAGTTGCCACTACCACCTCTGTTGTCTGTGCAGGTCAAGTAGCTAATGGCAGTAACGTCCCCATGGATCAAAAACACCCAAATTAGAGGGTTCAGGATGACAACGTTAACAATCCCCTGTAATCAAAACAAATGTTCCAATCCTGTCAAATGTGACTGTCCAAAGTTGCTACAAACATCAGCCATTGTCATAAACATTAGGAGGTACACAGCAACAATGCCATACCCATGCTGCATATGTCAGGGTCCACCCTGTGCCTGGGTCACAATAGCTCCAATGACACCATGCAGCATCCCAAATGTCATACTGCTCAGACAACAGCATTGAGGGGGAGGACTCATGTAACTGGTTACAGAAATACACCTGCACAGTCAGAGGAGGAAATGGAACACTGCTAGGACTATCAGTGCAATCCAATGTAGCACACATTTCCCAACATCAGCAGTACACATTACCAATGCTGACATCCATATTGTGCCATAATAATGCTGTACATAGTATATGCTAGATATCAACAACATATGAAAGATCAGAGACTGGGGCATTTCCAGACTGTTAAGTGTGGTGCTAGTGCCATCAGAACACCCACAGCCAGTGAAGAGCCTCACCATGAGAATGGAAGTGGACGGAGGGTTGAGTAGGACAAGAAGGTGGCAATTCACAATTTGGTCTGAACCAACACCTAGAGGATGTGATGCTGACATGGCCACAAACTGACCACAATACATGTGACATGCAGGTGGGGCATAGGCCTGGGAGAATGCTATTAGGAAAGACAATAACAATGAACAGGAACCAAGATCACAATGTGAAAATATTCGTAAGGCAGGCATGTCACATTACAAATCCCACGAACACAGACACACTAATTGTACCATATCTCATTGCAGAGGACGATGGCTCTCCTGCGGATTTGCCTGTCCAGGACTACCCTGATGCCATGGATGACAAGCTGACAGATATCAGCCAGTAGACCCTCCAAGAGGTCCTTGGAACCCTCCAGACCCCACCTTCAGTCACAAAGAGGAGCACAGAACTAGCAGCCATCACAGTGGACCCACCCACCACCCCAATTGTACGACCTGCCAGCTCCAACACAGCTGAGGACTCTGACGTCACTGGCACCAGCTTTGAGAGAACTGTAGTTGGAGTACAGCGGGAGCCGGCCAAGGAGGTGCGGGTGGGGATGCAAAATATGGCAGCCAGCCTAGAGGGGGTGCGTTCGTGCATGATGTCAACTGAAGAACAGGCAGCAGCTATGCAAGGGCGAACAACAATCTTGCAGGAACTTGAAAAAAGGTTGAAGGAAATCAGCAAATCTGTAATAGAGTTGACCCAACACCTACAACAACAATACTGTCAACGCGTGCATGAATGCAATATTGAACCCCTCAGGGCCGACCTGGCTGCCTACCACTGTGATGTGTCTGTTATCCTTAAGAACCAGCAGCTCCTCCGTGCTGTAGTGCTGCCCTTAAGAGCCCCACAGTCAGCAGCTACCGGGATGTCTGACTCCACATCTTCAACCACTGAGGTGTGTGTTGCTCCTTCACAACCACCACCACCAAGGGCAGAGGAGACAACACACACATCAGAAGATGAAGACGTGGAGCAGATCACCTTCACCCGTAAGAGTACCCGGTAGCACTAGTCCCTGCCACATGGCCACCTATTACCAAGGTCCTGTGCTGTGTAACATGCCAGTCTTGCAACAACTGTACTCAAGCACTGTTCTTCAACCCACTGTTTATCTTGTCACCCTGCCCTGTGATTGTCTCTCACTACCTCATTGGCAAATCCTGCCCCTCTGCACTGTCTGACACTTCACCCCAGCATGTCCAATGACATGTCCTTTTGCACTTGTGTAGGATCACAATGGAAGATGTCACACTAATGGACTCACAATCATGGACAATGTACAAATAACACTATAGCACTTTAAAATAAATAGCACTTACACAACAACTTTGTCTCTGTGTAATGTGACACATCAACCGTGATGGCCATCAGTGATGTTTACCTCAGGTCAATGATTATTGATTGTCAATACACCTGACCTGAACAAATCTTGACTGATAACTATGCCCAGTGGTCTTGATTGTACCATCATCTGCCCTCCCTGATGGTTATTTTCTAGGAAAATATAAACTATACACCATAATTCTGTGTTGGACAGAAAAACGCTTCCTCAACGGATGTCTAAACCAGAAAATAGTGCCTTCAATTTTTACTGAAAGTCAAAACTTACGTATGTGACATTTGCCCCAATTTTTAGCTAACACACAACATACAGCATGAATGGATGTGTATGAGTTTCCATAGGAATAAGCCACCGGGCTAAACATTGTAACAAATGATAGGTGTGAGTTATGTATACCATACTACACGAGAGCATACTACCACTCACCTTATAAGGATTCGCTTGGACATCAGTCTGCAGGCAGACGTAACACAGTGTCCCCAATACCAAATCTGTTATCAAAGTATGTGACATTGAAAACATACATCACAAAATAAACACACTTTGGGATCCTTAGTAACCTTGAGTGGTGGGTGCAATGGATGGCCGAATCTTAGCTAAGTAGCTGTGGTGTAGCTGGCAATGTAACAGCTCAGTTGGGATATGGTTGCAGCATGGGACACAAAAGCTAATACAAAAGAGACACTGTTCACTCATGGCAAGGCCCTGATCTACATGCATTTGACACATACTGTAAAAGGTTACCTAGATATTTATTAAACAGTAAAAACAGAATCTAAAACCAGGGGAAACACCTTACCTAACCAAAACTACTCTAACGACACATTACCCACAAATGTCCCTAACTAACCTAAGCTAAACTTACTTATCACATTTAACTAAATGATCTAAACATCAACCCCTCACCCCCTTATAAGACGGGACACATGGAGGACCACATATACTAACCTAAACACATGGGCCCATATTTATACTTTTTGACGCTAAACTGCGCTAACGCAGTTTAGCGTCAAAAAAATTTGCGCCGTCTAACGCCATTCTGAAGCGCCATGCGGGCGCCGTATTTATGGAATGGCGTTAGCCGGCGCAAGCAGACCGGCACTGCCTGGTGTGCGTGGAAAAAAACCACGTACACCAGGCAGCGCCGGCGTTGGGCAAAAATGACGTTAGGGCGTCTTAAAATGGGGCAAGTCAGGTTGAGGCAAAAAAATCGTCTTAACCCGACTTGCGCCATTTTTTAACGACGCCCATCCCCCATCAACATGACTCCTATCATTGTAAAGATAGGAGTCATGCCCCCTTGCCCAATGGCCATGCCCAGGGGACTTCTGTCCCCTGGGCATGGTCATTGGGCATAGTGGCATGTAGGGGGGCACAAATCAGGCCCCCCTATGCCAAAAAAAATTATTAAAAAAAAAAAAAAAAATACTTACCTGAACTTACCTGAATGTCCCTGGGGTGGGTCCCTCCAGCCTTGGGTGTCCTCCTGGGGTGGCCAAGGGTGGCAGGGGGGGTCCCTGGGGTCAGGGGAGGGCACTCTGGGCTCATTTTGAGCCCACTTGTCCCTTAACGCCATGCCTGACCCAGGCGTTAAAAAGCGGCGCAAATGCGCCGTTTTTAGCCACGCCCACTCCCGGGCGTCTCTTTTGCCCGGGAGTATAAATACCACGTAAAGGCCTGGGAGTCATTTTTTAGACGGGAACGCCTCCCTTGCATATCATTAACGCAAGGAAGGGGTTCACGCTAAAAAATGACGCACATTCCGGGAACTTTGGCGCTAGACGCCTCTAACGCCATAGTATAAATATGGCGTTAGTTGGCGTTAGTTTAGCGTCGAATTTGCGTCGAAAAAAACGACGCAAATTCGGCGCAAACGGAGTATAAATACGGCCCATACTATCTTATTTTTTTGTTTTTTTTCATGAATCTGTTTATTAGCATTTTATCATAACATTACATTACATTCGTAAGTCACTGATATTTGAACATAATGCATAGTGTGGTCTCACTGACACTAAAAGTCATTTCGCCAGATGATAACATAATGGTGCAATATACTATGCAACGTAATCAATAATAGCACAAACTTGTCAACTCGCCATTTGAACCGTTTACAGAGCAGGCCTAACAGCACATTCTCGTCTAGGATATCCCACTGATGCCAGTATGGTTTACAGCTGCGCCGGAAAGAATAATGAGCCGACAAGAAGCGTTTGGTGAGTGCGTCACTTGACAGGACCCAACAGTGCATTATTACTCTCATCACAGAGTGTGCGGTTGAAGTATAGGCAGATGCTATAAACTTTTTATAAACTAACCGCATAAACAAAAAGAAAACAACAGTTACTGACATCCATACAATTATTTCCTATACAATCACTTCCCAATCGGGCTGAGTGCTAGTCTACATCTGTCCGGCATGCCAGTGGAGGGGCTGGGCCGGGCGTCAAGTCCAGTAAACTGTGCCCTTTTTTCCTCCAGCCCTACATCAAAGTCCGCTGGCTCATACACACACTCCCCCAAACACATACTATCTTATACTAAACAAATAGACATTTTTTTTATAAAAAAAAGATTTTTAATTTTGTTTTTAAGCACCAAAACCCCAACATAGTCCCCACCCACGCACCCACACACATAATAAAAAACAGTTGTAAAAAGTATGATACCCCCAGCCACTACTACTAACTAAACTAACAGCCTATGCTAACCTAACAGTAAGCCCCCTAAACCCACTAATTTAAATAACCATGAAAGAGGAGGGACTGGAGGGAATCATGGCTGAGTATAAGCCTACAAGTTGGCCCACCACAGGGTCTTTTTGATGGCACGCACCCTCTGATTCACTTGTGCCACCTCCTGCTGCAGTCTGGTCATTTTACGCAACACACGGTCCAAGTTCCGTTGCATCTGGTTAAAAGCTGCAGGGTATGTGACTGCAGCAGGGATGGTCTGGATGCCAGTTGAGGAAGTATGGGCCCTTGTCGGTGCCATGTCTGTAGGCTGAGGTGCAGGTGGTGCTGTGACAGGTCCTGGAGCTGTCATTGTTGATGATCCAGCAAAGGTCCCTGCTAATGTTGGTGCCACCTGGGTGGTAGTGGTGGTGCTGGTGGCTGTGGTGGACACGGAAGGGCCCCCTTGGGGAAATGCCCTCCACACTCCGGAGGCACTTTCATGGCGATAACACCTTGCCATGTTGCGGAACCCAGACTCCACATCTAGAATGTGGCGGTAACGCATTGCCCTGAGCTGAAACTCTCGAATCTGGATGGGAGTCATATTGGCAGCTGTTAAGACAAATAGAAAACCAAACATTAGGTACTTGATTGTGTGAAATGGCTCAAGAAGTAAATCAGACAATACATCTAATGTACCTGAAACAGCCCGTATAATCATACAGATCACTGATTGTCCCTGCGGCAGTACATGCCAAGCCAGCCTACAAATGTCCTATCATCAAACAGCACATCAAAACCCTAAAAGATGGGTAACAACTGGAATGACTTTGGCATCATTGTTCAGCCACTTATCAGGTAAAAATCATGCTGCAAATCCTCCACCACTGACAGGCCAACAAATTACTATGTTCTGGATTATAATCTAGGGCCACAAGATCTGCGAGTTGTAAATGGAATTGCCAGTATAGAATGCAGGTGCTAATTACGAGTGGGTATCCTAGGTTTGGGCAAGTGATTTACAGATTTACATGTCTGTGTACTAAACTTGGATCATCAGTCCTAGGTAAACTATTCACAACCCTACGCCTGTGCCGGGGGGCGGGTGAACAAGCAACTAATAATTTCTAACAACAAGGACACCCAGGTAGCATTGAAAAGCTGTACATGGGTTTGGCCAGCACACCACAGGTAAGGAGGACGTCCAACTAGGATACACCCAAACCTTGGACAATCTCATCAAAACTTATCTGTGGAAATGCAGACCATTGTCAACATAATTTCCTACCAGTAACCCATTACTTACCACCAACAGATAGATGCAAGCACACCTCTGGCCATGAAATGTATGCACACCTAGGCCATTGTACTCAAGTGCCTCATACTCATAGCACAACATGTGGAGCTACATGCTGCTAGGAAGTTAAACATACAGTCAAACATGTTAATTAGTGAATAGGGAAGCTGAAGTCTGTGGGTAAGACTTTAGCATCCCTATTCTGGGAGAATCAGGGTCTGACTGGCTGACTAAATTACTAATATAGTCCATTGCTACATTTTCTGATTTCAAGTTTTATCCACATGACTCATCCCTATTCACATTGCCGTGCCTACAGGAACGACCTACAATCCCAAATTATGACAAAACGCTATTGATTGGCCAACTCAAAGATGGGGAAAAAATGATACTCCACTCAAGGAACAAAACAGATCATTGACCAGCGCATCACACCCTGCTATGTGTCTAACACACAGGAGTCGATCACACATCATCAGCAAACACAACACAGAACAGAAATATCAATATTTACTGGAGGTGTCTGGGTCCGCAAATCGAGCCATCTCTCCGATAGTGTAGGGTGCAGGTCCACCTGTAAGGCATGGAAGGGAGAAATGTGCTCAATGTCTGTGCACTGTACAACACTTCCAAATACAAATATTATGTGTAATATTAACTCAGAAAGTCAATCCTTTCAGACATGATGATACTGCATCCTACATACCACTGCAAACATTTACAGACCTTGGGACTAGAGTGAGTGAGACACACATATCTGCACACATGCAGTGGCCCTAACTATCATGTGGTGGCAAACGTGCTCCTTCATTAGTTAGCAGACAAATTCATGGAGTATATTCCTCTCACCATGTGTATCCATGAGAGGCATGCAAAGCCACTTTCCGTGAGGACTGCAATACCAGTCACCCAGACATTGTGACTAAGACCAATTTAAGACACACAGGTACAATGTACAGAGGGCCAGGGACAGTTGTTAGCCCTCAATTTGTATCATTTACTTCATTTGATGTGCCACAGCTACGGTAAGTTGCACCAACCATAGTGATATGAACCCGTGTGCATACCTTTTGCCATCCATCCCTAATTTAAATGTGGCACTACAAACTCAAAATATCAGTCTAA
This sequence comes from Pleurodeles waltl, assembly GCF_031143425.1. Taxonomy (NCBI): domain Eukaryota; kingdom Metazoa; phylum Chordata; class Amphibia; order Caudata; family Salamandridae; genus Pleurodeles; species Pleurodeles waltl. The sequence continues at coordinate 513,673,865 of NC_090449.1, forward strand.
GATGTTACCTGAGGTGAGCTATAACTTGATACATATGTGTCAGAATCCAGTTCAGACATGTATCTGAAAACAATTGAGGGACACATTATTTCTTGAAAAAATCTGGATTTCCAACATATGTTTCCTGATACACTCACAGACTACACAAGAAACATGTGTTAGAGCCACATTGCCATCATCAATTCACGTGACGGCAGCAGTAATTCACAGGCTCCTGTTGTGTTTTGAAAGTTAGTCTAGCTGTTGCGTCAACAAATGACGGTAATGTGTAGGAAATATTGTATACCTCACAGGCAACTGTGGCCCATATTTATACAAATTTTGCACCACACTTGTGCTGCTTTTTGACACAAAGGCAGCACAAACTTACAAAATACAATTGTATTTTGTGAGTTTGCGCCGCTCTTGCTTCAAAACAGGTCGCAATTGCGGTGCTAACAAAGTAGAAATATGGCCCTGTATGTTTCACTAGCATTCCACAGGTTCAAAAACATTGCCAGCAGCATATGAACAAATGAGCTACTGTCACTACAGAGCATATAAACATGCACATTACTCTGATTTGCACTCACCAACAGGGCCACCAATCACAATCCCCAGGTGGTCCAGCAGGTCTTGCTCCCTGGCAACAAGGTCAGCCCTCCGGTGCTTCAGCTGGTGGTCATTGCGCAATGTGTTGTATATTCTCTGGAGATGGTACAACACCTTTGCCCACCGGAGCCTCCTTGCCTCCGTGTCATAGCCTTGGATCACATGACCACCTGCCTCTATCATTAAGGGTAGGAAGTGGCACACCAGCCAAATAAACCCACCCAGCTCCTCCTCTACCATCCTGCCAAGATGAGGCCTACCCACCATTCTTGCACAAAAAAAAGGGAATAAAGGAGTACAGAGGAGAATAGAGGGAAAGGAGGACAGGGAAAAGCAAAATAACTAAGAACACAACCCAACTATACCCAAACTACCACTACCCACAACAGACTCCCAACACAACAAAGGCAAATGTTGATACCACAAATGACCAAATAAACACTAAGGGGGTCATTCTGACCTCGGCGGTAAAAGCCGCTTACTGCCGGTCAGAAGCCCGCCACAATACCGCCGCGGCCGCGGTTAGCCGCTACGGACATTCTGACCCACAACTGCCAAACCTCCAAAAATCCGACCTCCACTGCAGTCCGCCACATCAGCGGGCAGTGGTAAACTGGAGATGACCAAACCTCCACCGCCACGCCAACAGAAATACGCCCATGCCATTACGACCCACAAATCCACGCGGCGGTCTTTCAAACGCGGTAGTCCATTGGCGGTACACACCGCCGCGGTCAAAATACACACACCTTTACAAAACACTACCCCATTGGACAATGTGAAAGACACACACCTGAAACACATACACACACCACTCCCACACACCCATTACAATATAAAACACACACCCACATCACCCACAAACCCCTACAACCAAAGATCAGAGACGAAGGAGAGAGAGACACATCAGAGAATATAGAGCTATACACACAGAGGCACACAACAACATCACACACACCACATAGAAGCACAAAGCACCACACACCAACACACTCATCACCACATACACCACCCCACACCACATCCACACCACCCCATGGCACCCCAAAGGCACCCACGCTTTTCGGACCAAGAACTCAGGGTCATGGTGGAGGAAATCATAAGAGTTGAACCCCAGCTCTTCGGCTCACAGGTGCAGCACACCACTATAGCAAGGAAGGCGGAGCTATGGCAGCGGATCGTGGACAGGGTCAACGCAGTGGGACAGCATCCCAGAAATAGGGACGACATCCGCAAACGCTGGAACGACCTACGGGGGACGGTGCGCTCGATGGTCTCGCGACACAAGCATGGGAGCAAGAGGTACTAAACATCCTGCATCCTGACGGCCTCGCTGGAGTACCCGGAGGAATGGACTCTGGTAAGTCGAATCTCAACTACTTAACCCCCCCCCCAATCACCAGCATGCCAACCCACACCCCCACCCTCACCCCCAACCCCCCAGCACACATCCTCCCTGAGAATGTCTCCCCAGCACAACCCACCCCACCTAACACCAACCCCTGCATGCCACCACAAACAATGGACACCCATCACCTAAGCATGACCACTGCACATATCCATCCCCCCCCCACAAACCACCCTCACAACACCTCCCCCAAGGGAATGCCTGCACTGGGGGATTAGGGCACCCATAAATCGCACGCAATTGCACACACAGAAATAATAACCATACTCTCTCACCCCATGCAGGCCCCGAACGCCAACACACCGGTCAGGAGGGTCCAGAAATGTCCATCCCACCCCCGGAACAGGCCCCCAGTGATGACAGCAGCTCTGTCAACCTGGAACATGATGACCAGCCCAGACCATCAGGGACCTCTGGGCAGTGGGTACCCCACACACACACACAGGCCACAGCAGACCCAACCCCCTCTGGGAACAGCAGCACAGCTCCCACCAAGCGGGCCCATGCCTCTGTCTCTAGGACAGGTCAATCAGCGGTGTGTCTGCCACTACAGGGCACCCAGGCTAACCCAACACCCCAACAACAACAGGGACTTGGGGGCAGTGGTAGTGGGCACACCGTCCAGGGGACAGAGGCCGGGGTAAACAGGGCAACTCGAAGGGCTGCCGTGCGACAGGGGGGGGAGGACAGGCCCAGGGAACCCACTCTCCAAGAGGCCCTCACCACCATCATGGGAGCATACCACCACTCCCAAGAGACGATGGCGACGGTACTGGCCAGGTTCACCGAGATCCAGGCACAGCAGGAGGAACGCTACATGGGGTTCAGCAATGAACTCCGGAACATCGCTACCGCCATGGGGGACCATAGTCCAGGCCCTCAACAGGATAGAAGACACGTTGCGGGACCATGTGGCACCACACAGGGCCCCTGTCACTAGCCAGGAACAGCCTACCACCTCCGCCGGCGCTAGTGGGCAGGAGGCCCCCACACAACGACAGCCCACCAGAACCCCACCTCCTGCTGAGGAACAACCACCCCGCAAGAGGAGCCTGAGATCCAAAACAAAAACAGAGTAGGATGCCAAGACCCCCGCCAGCATGAGATACCCCCTGAAGACATCCCACTGTCCCACATTGCCATCCGGTCCAACCTTAAACAGCCCCTGCTCCATCCTTCCACAGGCATATGGACAATGCACCTGTCAGACTGAGAACTGGACTCTGCCATGGACATTACTCCACCCCCACCCATCACCGTTTTACTATCATGTACCAATATCTAAGCACAAAAAATAAAACAATTATTGCACATAAAACAGTTTGGAGTCATGCTGTATTCTCATCAAATGTATTACACATAACAGTTCAATATATGTGATGTCAATTAGTGATGACAACATACCAATGTCAATACGCTGTAGTTCATGGGCAAACCAAGCAGAAGTCAGGCTCTGACTCATAAAGCACTGCGAAGGGAAGGGAAAATATACAAGTTTGTTGAAAAGAGCTGGGAGGGAAACACAGAAAGTAGAGATGCAGGAGGCTCTAAGTAATGGGAAATGGCGTGGGTGAATCTTACCTGTGTGCTACTGAAAATACTGTTGTACAACAGTTTCCCTGTTGTCTGTGTTCTCCCCGTCGTCTTCCTCCTCTTCACTCTCCACAGGCTCCACGACTTCTACAACACCACCATCTGGACCATCCTCCTGCAGGAAAGGCACCTGGCGTCGCAAAGCCAGGTTGTGAAGCATACAGCAGGCCACGATGATATGGCACACCTTCTTTGGTGAGTACATTAGGGATCCACCTGTCATATGCAGGCACCTAAACCTGGGCTTCAGGAGCCCGAATGTCCTTTCTATGACCCTCCTAGTACGACCATGGGCCTCATTGTACCGTTCCTCAGCCCTGGTCCTGGGATTCCTCACTGGGGTCAGTAGCCACGGCAGGTTGGGGTAACCAGAGTCACCTATTAGTCACACACGCTGACTCTGTAGCTGTTCCATCACATATGGGACGCTGCTATTACGCATGATATACGCGTCATGCACTGACCCAGGGAACATGGCATTAACATGGGAGATGTACTGGTCTGCCAAACAGACCACCTGGACATTCATAGAATGGTAATTTTTCCTGTTTCTGTACACCTGCTCATCGTCATTTGGGGGTACTAAAGCCACATGGGTCCCATCTATGGCACCAATTATGTTGGGAATATGTCCAAGGGAATAGAAATCAGCCTTCACTGTAGGCAAATCATCCTCCTCTGGGAAAATGATGTAGCTCCTCATGAGTTTCATCAGGGCAGACAACACTCTGGACAAAATCTTTGAAAACATAGGCTGAGACATTCCAGATGACATGGCCACTGTTGTCTGGAATGAGCCACTTGCCAAAAAATGGAGGACTGACAGAACCTGTACTAGAGGAGGAATTCCTGTGGGTTGGCGGATGGGGGACATCAGGGCTGGCTCAAGCTGGGCACACAGTTCATGGATAGTGGCACGGTCAAGTCGGTATCGTAGTATGATGTGGCGTTCTTCCATTGTCGACAGGTCCACCAGCGGCCGGTACACGCGAGGATTCCTCCTTCTCATCGCAAGTCCCAGCGGACGGTGCCTAGGAAGGAGAATATGGAGCACAGAGTCAACCAACTCACAGGTACGTTCACCACAGCTTGCACAGTACACGAAAAGGTATGGATTGCTATGTTTGGATGTGTGGCAATGCAAGGCCTAGGCCTGTGTGACGCAGTTGAAATTAAGCCATGTGGGCCCTTGAAATGGCGGCTGCCTGACCTGTGAAGTGGGACAATGGGATGTGAGGTCAATGCGCTGGTGTGGCACACCGTGGCGGTAGGCGGTCGAAGACCGCTGTACGAAGCCGCATTGGTTAACATTGAACCCTATGGGATTCAGGAGCCAATGACGATGTGCGCCGGCGGTCGCGGTACGCACCGCCGCGGGCGTGACCGCCATTTTCTATCTGCTTAATCACTCGAGACCTGATCATCCACAGGAGAGGACCTATACTGCAAGTGCTGCTGTGAACTCGGTCTGGAAGTGACAATGGCTGCTGCGACTGGGGAAAGGGCCCCGGCCTTCACGTCTGAAGAGTTGGAGAAACTTGTGGATGGGGTCCTCCCCCAGTATGCGCTACTCTACGGTCCTCCAGACCAACAGGTGAGTACACTGAGTGCACATTGAATGGGTTATGCCTGTGTGGAGTGGGGTGGATGTAAGTTGGTGGGGTGGGGAGAAAATGAGGAGTGCAACGCACGACAGATGAGAGAATGGGCAACATGGCAAGGTTGGGGAGGGGGGGGCATGTACTCCAAACATGCAGAAACATCACGTTTTCTCTTTGCCACCCTGTACATGTCAAACAGGTGAGCGCCCATCAGAAAATCGACATTTGGCGTGCCATCGCCAAGGAAGTCCGGGCCCTGGGGGTCTACACCAGACGGGGCACCCACTGCCGCAAGAGGTGGGAGGACATCTACCGCGGAACCCGAAAGACCGCTGAGTCACTGCTGGGGATGGCCTCCCGACCTAGGAGGGGTGCCAGTCGTACCCTGACCCCCCTGATTTCCCGGATCCTGGCGGTGGCCTACCCTGATTTGGATGGGCGCTTGAGGACATCACAGCAGACACAAGGGGGTGAGTATCTGCACATTCTGCTATCCTTACGCGCAGTTGAGGCGTCTGGGTGGGGGAGGAGGGCTGTGGGTGACAGTAGGCCAGGGCGCTTTCTGTAGTCTAGTCCCCTCCCTTAGACATGGCCCTGTGCCCCCGCCCCCCACCTCTGTAGGGTGCCAAGTACAGCTATCCATGGTCCTGCATCACCCATGTGCGCGTCTGTTGTCCCTAGACCTGTTGGCCTACTCACAAGTACTGAGTAGTGTACCCCAATTTCGCGGCTTAGTGCATGAGGCACCTGTGTCTGTCCTCTCCGCCAACGGTATTGACAAGGCATGCACTCAACTTCGTTTTATTTCTCCCCCCACCCTTATTCTTTGTCTTCTTGTGCATTAGCATCAACAGGCGGAGGAGAATTGGCGTCGGAGCACGAGGGAGCTGCAAGTCACAAGGCCCCAGTGGGCACTGGAACAGACACTGAGGGCACCAGTGATCCGGAGGGCGAGGGGAGCACCACAACGGGGACCGGTGAAGACACCAGCGACACGGACACGTCCTCGTTTGGGAGCTCCCTAGTGGTGGCGGCAATATCCGGGCTCCCCGCCTCAACAGGTACAGCCGCCACCCAGCGCACCAGCCCCGCCCTCCCAGCAGCCCCTCAGCCTTCGCTCCGTGCCCGCTCGCCCAGGAAGGCGGGCGTCTCCTTCGCCCCAGGCACCTCAGCCCCTGCCCCAGTTACCCCTGCTGCCCTCAGTGCGGAGCTCATTGACCTCGTGAGGACGCTCATTGTTGGGCAGACTACCCTTTTGAATGCCATCCAGGGGGTGGAAAGGGAGGTGCATCGGAGCAATGCCTACCTGGAGGGCATTCATTCAGGTCAGGCTGCCCATCAACGATCGTTCACCGCTCTGGCCTCAGCACTGACGGCAGCCATTGTCCCTGTCTCCAGTCTCCCTCTTCTAACTGCCTCCACCCTTTCTCTGTCTCCTGTTCCTCAGCCTATCCCATCCACACCATCAGACCAGCCTGCACACACCTCAACACCCAAGGCCAGCTCATCCAGACACAAGCACCACAGAACACACAAGCATTCACCCAAGCAACACCCAGATGCAGACATACCAACAGTCACTACCACCTCTGTGTCCCCCTCCTCCTCGTCTCCCTCCTCCCTCCCTGTGACGTCTACACTCACACCTGCATGCACACCACCATCAGCCAGTGCTTCCATCACCAGCACACCCTCCACTACAGTCCTCACACGTGCAGTCACCACCCCCACTGCCATCTACACGTCCCCTGTGTCCTCTCCCACTGTGTCTGTCACCCCCTCTTCCAAGACACATAAACGCAGGCAGACACCCAAACAACAGCCAACCACCTCACGACAGCCTACGTATCAGTCACCTGCACCCAAAGTCAGCACACCTGACTCTCCTACAACCACATCCTCTTCCTCCACTTCCATCACCACTACTCCTACTCTTTACCTTGGTCCTAAGAAATATTACCTCTCTAATCTTAACCTCTTTCCCTCCCCTGACCCACCCCCTCCATCGGTTAAGAGTCCCAGGAGCACCTCAGCCACCACCAGCCCAGCTTCGAGTGTCAAAGTGGTGCATGGCTTCTGGAGTCCACCCTTTGGCGGCAGTGACACTTCACTGAGCAGCAAGGGGACATCCAGCCCACCCCCAGGCAAGAGGACACGTAAACAGAAGGGGCGCCGTGAGAGGACTGAGACAGCTGCCCCCAAGGAGCTAACAACGGCCACTTCACCTGCCACAACAGCCAGGGGAGGCAAGGGCCCGAGAGTCCCATCTAAGGAGCGGAAGGGCAGCAGGGCGGAGAGGTCAGCCAGCAGGAGCGCGGAGCAGGAGGGCCCCGCAAGCCCCATCCCGCCTGCAAGGGACGACAGCAAAGGGCCCAGGACTCCGTCCCCGAAGGGGCCTGACACTGCACGGTCGGAGGGCGAGTGATCAGGGTGTCCAGCCCAGGTCTGGCTCCCTAGACTTACTTGAAGAGCACCGCTGAACAGGGCCCCGCCGTGCAGAAGAGCACCGCTGAACAGGGCCCCGCCATGAAGACAGGCCCTTCCTGTCAAGCACCGCTACGATGGGCCCTTCCTGTCAAGCACCGCTCCGCTGGGCCCTTCCTGTCAAGCACCGCTCCGCTGGGCCCTTCCTGTCAAGCACCGCTCCGCTGGGCCCTTCATCTCAAGCACCGCTCCGCTGGGCCCTGCCGTCTCAAGCACCGCTCCGCTGGGCCCTTCAACTCAAGCACCACTCCGCTGGGCACCGCCGTCTCAAGCACCGCTCCGCTGGGCCCTTCAACTCAAGCACCGCTCCGCTGGGCACCGCCGTCTCAAGCACCGCTCCGCTGGGCCCTTCCTGCAAACACAGTTCACGGGTCACTGTGGCCATCATGCATCCTCCTTGACCAGTGGAGCAATTCTTCCACCTAATGGACTGTGGCTTTGCACTCCCCAGGATTTGGCAGTGGGCAATCCAACCACTGTAGAGACATTGAGAGACTGTGGCTTTGCACTCCCCAGGATATGGCAGTGGGTAATCCAACCCCTGTAGAGACATTGAGAGACTGTGGCTTTGCACTCCCCAGGATATGGCAGTGGGTAATCCAACCCCTGTAGAGACATTGAGAGACTGTGGCTTTGCACTCCCCAGGATGGTCCAGTGGGCAAGCCACCCACTGTAGAGACATTGAGAGACTGTGGCTTTGCACTCCCCAGGATATGGCAGTGGGCATGGTGGCCTCTTCGTGGTTCTGGCGTCGTGGACTCATGTGGCTGAGGTGCCCCCCTTCCCTTCCCCCTGAGGTGCCTGTAGTTTTGTCATCAGATGCCCCTGCAGTGTTCTCTCCAAAGGACTCAGGTCTCGTGTGTGGGCTTTGCCCTTGTGTTGCTACACTTTGGCCCACGGACAAATCGTTAATACGTAAAATGTGCAGGAGTGATTTCTTCAGTTGTCCACTGCTGTGTATATAGACTTTTTAATTGTAAATATTTTTGCAAGTTTACCAATACTTATCGGAGGCTATTTTGGACATAAATATTTATTAACAATTTGAAAATGTCATAGCATTTTTTACGGGGGTTTGGGTGGTGTCACTGTGACTTGTTGCTCTGCATTGGTGTGTACATATTGGGGGGGGGGGGTGGGGGTCGCATATGTGTGTGCCGTAACCTTTCGTCCTCCCCCCTCCCGTGTGTTGTAGGTGCAGTACTCACCGTTGACATCTGCGACGGAGTTCTTACTCGTGGTAGATGAGCAGGTAGACGAGAGCAGGTATGATGTTCAATTCGGGTTCCATGCTGTCCTCCGTGCTCGTGGAGTGCGTAGAGGTGAGCGTTTTCACATTCGTAGTCTGTTTCCGCCGTGTTTTTATCGGCGGTGCTCCCGCCCCGGAAAAGGTGGCGGATTGGTGGGTCGTGATGGTGTGGGCGGTACATTGTCTGCCACCTGCCTGTTGGCGGTGACCGCCGCGCAGTTTGTTTGTCCCGCCGTTGCGGTCGGAGTGTTAAGTTGGCGGGCTGTGTTGGCGGTTCCCGCCAGGGTCAGAATTCCATTTTTTGGACCGCCAGCCTGTTGGCGGGTTGGCCGCCGCTTTATCACCGACCGCCAGGGTTAGAATCACCCCCTAAGACAGGATACCACAGACAGTTATGAAACACAAAAAGACAATTTGAAGACCACACTGGAGACAAAATCACAATATGCACAGAGAGACAAGTCTAAACACATCCACACAGTCAGTAAATATCACAGACTGCAAAGTGAAAGTGAAAGTACACCCACTGTACCAATTCTGTCAACAGGATATCCTATTACATCACTTCCTGCCTCAAATGTAGTGAGTTTTTTTATTGTTATGCGTCAAAATATTATGACGCTTACAGTCTGTGCATCATTTTTTTTTAACGCACATGATTAGAAATAACCCCGCATCCATATTGTGAAATATGTTTCATACTTAACCAATTTCCGGGGGTACAGTGTGGGAATTACCGCTCAAGGCCAATGGATGTTTCATGGCAATATGCGTCATATTTTGACTCATATGCATACTTTTTTGATGCATGTGCATCTTTTTTTGATGCATATGCGTAAAAATTTCTGTCTTTAACTGGGTTTGGGTAATTTCTCATTTGTAATGGTACCTGACAGTTGTGACAATACAGAGATGGGCTGATTGCAACCACATTGGGCATTACGGTGTATGGGCACATGTGACAGATCATACTACTGTGGACCATGATCCTCTACTTGTTGTACCGGATTTGCACTCTTCACTGACGCAATAGTTGGCCAAACTTGTGGGATACAATTATGTGTTACCCGGTTTGGGCATGTTTTGCGTCAAGAGAGGATAGCAAGGCAACTCAACTCAATGCAGTAACTCAATGCCTATGGGTCAATGTGTGTGATTTGGCTAGTACTATTTTTGTTGTCCCACTGTGTGACCATCACAAGATGCATTTTTGCAAATCTGCTTGTATGCATGTGGAGTCAATGTGTCCAACCCTCAGATGCAAGTCAGTGTGGAAATGAGAGAGGACATGTGTTAGTCATGCACATAGCAACAACTGCTGTGTGCACTTCCTAGGTTTTTATGGAACATAAACACCACCAATGACAAAGCATGCACAGGATAGATAGCAGATGGTTGTTCATGGCAATGCTCCAAAACTTAGCCATCACATGTCCTGGAATGTTGGATACTACTTCCTAGGCACTTGTTTGTTTACCCACCATGAGTATGGCATAGGATAATACTATGTGAGTACCGTGTTTGTGACACCGAGTCCCAAATATAATACACAATTGTAATGTTATGCCACATTTGGAGTCATATAATTGAGCCATGTCTCTCCTGTGGCAGTGGAGGACCAGCAGACCAAGCAGCACGTGTTCACATATTTCCAGTGGTAAAATGCACAGAGGTTTCTGGTTCATGTGTGTGGGCCACTGTTTAGCCTCTTATAATTATTGGGGTCTATGTTGTCACATTTACTTGCAGGTTTAGTCATGAGTCTGTGGAGCCATTTCCTGTATCTACAAAGTATCCTTCGCAGATCAATAGAAGGAAAGCCAATGAGGAATTGAGAACACACATGGGGATGGTCCAGCCCTGTCACAGCAGACGTGTTATGAGACTGTCAACAGGGCAACCTTGGTGTGCGGACAAAGTTAATGTCTCAGGATTCTGATACCGGCAGGTTCCTCACAACATTTGTACACAGGTTGGCCTCTAAAATTCCCACTGCATCTGGGAACATCAGTGCCTCTGTGCTGATTATTCTCACAGATATTCACCACACAAGCCCCATCAATATGTAGGGAGCAGTGTGAATCAGGGTGTGGACTGTCAGGGTCCTAACATGTGTAGACATTTTATGCACATTATCGGATGTTGTTTGTTGTGCTGGAGGCACCATACCCAATCCATGCGTACATCCATGGTACACTGTCACTATTTGTCATGCATACATGAAACCCAGACAAGGGATAGGCCATGATTCGGCTATTTGTAGACAAGTTCCCCCTACGGTACGACAAATAAACTGATTATGCTATACAATTTATTTGAGTATGCATTATAGACCCACCTGACACAATACCCCAGGAGGAATATGAGGGTTGGGAAAGCAACTATGATACAAATGTAGGCACAAGGAACCTTAAGGGTAACGCAAAGACAGGAGCCAGTCAGGTTAACAGGATGCAGGGTCAATCAGGATCCAAACATTTCACAAGGTAAATACACAGTGGTCAGACTGAGACTGGTCAAAGGTGGAACAACACTGTGGAAACGGAGAACTGTGTTTCTCCTGTGTGTTGGGCGTAACACATTAACCCAAGGGCTGTGTTACACAGCTGATTTCGACAGCAATGCATAACAGTGTTATAGATAAAATGGCAGCTTCTATGCTGTTCCAGGCAGCTGCAAGGGCAGTGCATGTTCAAATGGCTGTTCTCCATGGAGGTGCTCGCAGGTGTGTGCAGCATCAGTCTCTCACAAGTCCTGTGGGTGAGATTCTTGTTCAAAGGGCCAACAGTACCTTTCACATGGGAAGCAATGTACAGCTGATTACAGGCCCTACAGACTACAAGCCAGTGCATTATTTAACCTGACGTCCATGCAGGCAGAATTACAATGACTATGGCATACCATACTAAAGAGGGAAGCACACTGGATTAACATTGTGAGTCTGGGTGTGTGTAAAGGAGGGATTATCTGGGGACACATATCCCCATTCCAGGGACCTCTGAAGAAGGGTGGGCTGAGACAGGGAACATGGGTGTGGCTGGACTTAGGACATGGGCTGCCATGTGCAGGGGATGTCATGTGAGCAATGCTAGTCATACCTGGGGCACTTGTGCTATCAATTTGCTGCTTATATGGAAATCTTGTCACACATAGTCCTTGCAAAGATAGGTGTTGTAAGACTTACTGCTGTCAAGGGTCTGATCATACATTCCTGTTACCAATGCAATAGCACATCCACTGCCCCATGTATGAGGCATTTTTTTACCCTTATTGACTGATGGTGTATTAGTTGTGTGCCATATGCTGCGATTAACCATGTTGCCAACATGTATGTGTTAAATAGTTTTGGTCCTCTGCTATTGCCCTTCAAATGTGAAATGTATAGGATATATGTAATTTACAGCGTGAGTGAATGTGGCTGTACATTTATATGCATCAAAATAGATTTGGAATTTTCTGTGTCCTAATCTGTATTTCAGGAATGCTCCACGAGTCTACACTCTGATTCTGATAGTTAGAGATAATGTTATGCAACAATGATTATCCGGGCCATGATATAGTGATTATTATAGGTGTTTATTGACACATGGTAAGACAGTGGTGATGGATGAGTAGAGTTAAAAGAAATTTTGGACAATATGTTGTCTCTGACACAATCCTGCAGCTGTGTTTGGATGGTCCCCCTCATGTTGATGGACAGCATCCTCCTCTTCAGGCATTTGTGGGTCGGGTTCATATAGGGGAATGTTCCTTCTTACACATATGTTGTGCAGGATGGCACAGGTCAAAATTATTTTGTACACCATTTCAGGTGAGCATAGGAGGCTGCCTCTGGTGATGTTGAGGCACCTGAATCTTGACTTCAGGATGCCAAATGTCCTCTCAACTATTGCGCGTGTCCTCCTATGTGCCCCACTATAGGCACGCTCTGCTGCAGTGCCTGGGTTTGCAAATGAGGTCATGATCCATGGCTGGATCCCATACCCCTGATCAGCTGAAAGAGAAAATTAGTGAGAACATGTTGATGTACCTTCCACCATAAATATCAGTTTGCATGGCAGTTGTTCTCTCGTGTTGTCTGTGACTCATCGGTGTTTGTGTTATTGTGTGGAATCCTAGGCTTCTAGGATGTACCATCAGCATTGGGTTGTTTCCTTATCTAAATGGGTGTTTGGCTGTTGAACGGATGTCGGCAGTATTTTTGTAGGGTTGCAGTACAGTGTCTACTCCCTTGCATTGTGTCATGCGAAATAGGTGTCCCTGTGTCTTAACTGGGGGTGACATGATACTTCCATACATAGAATTCCACAGTGGTGATAAGACGGTTGCATCTATATACCCTGGACATCCCATCCAATTTCATATATGCAATAGAATTATTTAACCATCAGTGAAACCCTTAGATTTGGCAAGGTGACAATGTGCAACACATCTCTGTACTTTGTGTGCACTGACGTGTTAACAATTGATTTTGCACTAATTTCACATGTATGACAAGTTCACTGCAGATCTATTTCTCTGCCCTTGCCAAGTCGACTCAGGTTGTAACGTGTACCTATACTACTGAACATGTTCTAGTTCAGATGGCTAACTTGGTTGTGAGGTTGTCAATTTGAGTTTCAGAAGGTCCGTATGCCTGTACATCTGTTGTGTGTGTGTTAATTTGTCACAATGCGTATGTGTAGGGAATGTGCACTTTCAATATTGTCCCTTCAAGATGTGTTGTGCACACAGTTCACTTGCTTATTGGTAGTGGGCAATGTTGGAGCAGGAGTGATGTGAGATATTGGTACAGCCTCAGTGATTGCATGTGACCTTCATTGGAGTCATCATCACGCTATGTGTGTCATGGCGTTTGACCTGCAGCAAAAAACATTACACACCCCTTACACAGTACGTATTGGTTGGAAGGGTGTTTGATTGAGTGTTATTGATGTGATATTGAAAGATTAATCTTCCAAATTGTACAGCAAGTTGGGGCCATGTCTTTGTCATTGTGTTGTTTTGAAATTGTCCCCTTGTGGCTCTGGAGTGGCAACTGTTGTTATTTGGAACTGTCATTTGTCCCTAGGTGTGTATCCCACTAGGTGAGGATATCAAACATGCCTAGCGGTGTCACTACCTCATTGTCTTCCTGTCCACGTGTCGATGTTGTGGTGGTTGTGTTGTGTGTCCTAGAGGGTTCCTGTGTTGTGTGTATATAACTGGGTTTCTGTACTTACCAACAAGTAGGCCATTTCCATATCGTCCATACTGGAAGTGATGATTGATGGTGCAGTGACAGAAGATAAATGTATCATGTACACTCCCAGGATACTTTGCCACAATGTTGGTGATCAAACCCCGGTGATCTACAATGGCCTGCACATTGACGGAGTGTGTGTGATTCCTGTTGCGGTATAGACGTTCGGTTGCAGCAGGTGGCACAATGCGTACATGTGTGCAGTCAATGGCACCAAGGACGTGTGGGAAGCCATTAATTTGGTAAAATCCCTGTTTTGTCTCCTGCTGCTTCTGCTGTGTGTTGGGGAAGCTGATGTGGTGGGGTGTGAGAGAGATGATACCATCCAGTACCTTGGGTAGTAAGGCGGAGAATGATGGCTGTGAGATCCCAGCAACCAGGGCACCTGTGGTTTGAAAGGAGCCACTTGCCAACATGTGGAGTACAGCTAGCAGCTTGGTTTCTGGTGGAATGGTGTGGGGTGTCTGCAAGCTGGGTGCCAACTGTGGCTCAATGTTGCGCAGCAGCTGCTGAATGACTTGCCAGTTGAGCCTGTACCTCTGAATGATGTCTTGTTGGCGGAGTCCCAGAAGGGTTGTCCTGGTGCAGAATATCCTCTCCTGCCTTCTGCGTTGCCTTTGGGGTCCCTGCTGGTGTTGTGGAAGCTGCTGTTGTTGGACTTGTGCTCTGCGTCTGCGTGCATGCTGGATGAAAAGCACCTCCATGTCTTTCTTTTGGAGATCTGCTGTTGCTTCTGTGTGTTTTCATAAAGTACAGGTGTGTTTGCCCCATTTTAACTCCTGCCCAGGCATTATTTTTTGACGCAAATTGGGGTGTGCTTAATTTTCCGACTCTGCCTCCTGGCCGTAGGTAATTTTTGCACGATAACATAAATAAGACGCTCGGGAGTTTAAGTAATTTTTTGGACCGGAACGCCTACCTTTTTTTTTTTTTTTTTAAATGTATTCTTTATTAACGATTAGAAATACACAACAAGAACAACCAAGAAGGCCCACCCTAAAAAATCCAGTTTGTACAAAAAAAATCTCTCCCCTGACATAATGAAGACTCTATTCTGCAAGTCCCAATTCAGTCTTGTAAGCAGCCGGAATTTATACAATCCACGCCAGCAGAGTTCATCAGCCTACTCGGCTATGCAGTCCAAACAATAAGTCCAGGTGAGAGGCCATTCAGCGAGTATCATGAGGCCAAAACTGATAACAAAGAAGGAACAACAAGAAAAGTAAGGCAGGCTTTGTACGCGCACAGCAGCGCCCAACCGTTAGCAAATACACGCTCAACACGTTCCAAGCGGGGGAGATGAGAGAACAACATCCAAAATGCGAGCCGTCATACCTCACTCATCTTCCCCATTCAAAGACGCCAAGTAAGCACGCAAAGGAGCCCAAATATCCTTCGACCGAGAGCCCTCAGGTGAAAGCTCCCAAAAGTTCATCAGTTGATCTTGACAGAAGGCAGCGTCCCGTAACCATTCAGAGCCACGAGGAACGCGTCCCCTGCCCCAGCACATAGCAACTCTGCGCTTAGCCAGCAGAAGAAGCAGGCCTACCAGCCTTCTGTGAGCCCCATCAATCTCGTCCACACAACCAAGCAGTGCAACTTTGGGAGAAACAGGTATCTCCGATCCCGTCACCTCTGTTATTATGCGCAGGACCTCCACCCAGAAAGCATGAATCTCAGCGCATTCCCACGCAAGGAGCAAGAAACCAGCATCCAGGGCACTGCAGTTCTCACAGCGCGCATCCGCTCGCAGGCCCATGGAGCAGAGCCCACTAGGTGTATAATATAAGTGGTGCAAGAACTTAAACTGCAGCAACCGCAGCCCATAGTTCGGGGACAGCACTCTCATGTGCGCACAGCAACTTCGCCACATCTCTTTTGTGATGGGCTCTCCCACATCCACCTCCCAACGAGCCCTGGAGGACTCACCAAGTGCTCCCCGCTGCTCCTGCATACAGTTATACAATTTGGTAACCAATTTACTTGGGGACTGCACACAACTCAACACCTCCATTACAAGGCGCTCCGGCTGAACCTCCGGGAGACCAGGAAATCGGGATCGAAGCATAGCACAGACCTGCAGCACGTACATCCGCTGCAACGCCGTGGCCCACTCTCTGCCCAGAGCCTCCCCAGGAGACAATAAACGACCCTCCGCGAACCAATCGCCCTGCTCAGTCAAGCTAGCCCTCCTAAGGAATTCAGTATGCCCCCGTCACGAAACATCTGAGCGTCAGTAACAGCCAGAACACGTAACGAGGGAGCAAATGGAGTACCCGCACTCGAATTCCGCGTCAACGCCTTCCACGCCCTGATGGTACATGCCACTGTATTCACACCCCAAGAGCGAGGTCGAGTTGGGTGCCCAAGCACGTGCACCAAGCCGTCCGGCCAGACCGCGTCACTTTCAGGCGCTAAATGTGGCAAGCACTGAATTGGGCGCAACCAGTAATATGCGAAGTGCGCTTGCGCACAGTTATAATAAAGCTCCAAGTCAGGGGCGGAAAGCCCTCCCAGCTCAAAAGGTAGCGTCAGCCTCTCCCAAGAAATACGGGGCTGACTGCCCACCCAGACCAGTCGGAGTATAGCAGAGCGGAGGCGCCGCAAAAAGCTCCTCGTGAGTGGAAGCGGGAGGTTTACAAACAGGTAAAAAAAATTCGGGAGAGCCATCATCTTCACAATAGCAATGCGTCCGATCAGAGAGAGCGGCAAGGCGCGCCAGGTCTAAACTTTCTCCTCCAACCATGAAATTGCCGCACCATAATTAGCCAGCCAGAGGGTTTCAACATCGCAACTCAACTGAATTCCCAGGGAACGAACCGGCCCCTCCGCCCATGCTATAGGGTATCTGGAGGAGAACTTCGCCACACCCGGAGACAAAGGCAACACCACAGACTTGGACCAATTAATCACAATAACAGAGAAGGTGCCAATCTCATCCAACAGTGTATCTAAATTCCGGCAATGGTCCCGGACGTAAAGGGCAATGTCATCCGCATACATTGAAACCAAAATAGGGCGTTGCCAATACTGCAGACCCTTGTTGTTGTGTCTCTGCCACAACCCCGTCACAAGAGGCTCCATGGCCACTGCAAAAAGCAGCGGAGACAACGGGCACCACTGACGCGTCCCACGAGCGACCGCAAAGAAGGCAACACACTCCCATTTAAGCGCAACCTAGCAGTGGGCTGAGTGTACAATAATCTAATCAACTTTACAAATCACGCACTCAAACCCACCCGGCCCAGAAGCGGAAACATATACTCCCAGGCTAGAGAGTCGAAAGCCTTGGTGGCATCCAAAAACACCGCTGCGGCATTATCATCGGCCTCCATCGAGCCAGCAACTGCAAAAAACGTACATAGGTTGTGGCACGTGGATCTCCCCGGCACAGAACCCGACTGATCTGGAAGCACCCACCGAGGAAGCAACGGCTGCAAGCGCGCCGCAATCATTTTAGTCAGAATTTTATTGTCAATGTTAATCATGGAGAGCGGGCAATACGAATCACAACTGGTCGGATCCTTCCCGGGTTTAAGGATCGTGACTATCAAGGCCTCCCGGAGCGAGGCCAGAAGGATCCCAGTCTCCAAAGACTCTGCATACACCTCCAAAAGGTGGGGAGCGAGAATATCTGCATATTCCTTATAGAACACGGGGGTCAAGCCGCCCGTACCAGGAGACTTATCACCAGGCAGACTACGAATTGCAGCAATCACCTCCTCTACAGAGAAGGGAACATCCAGATACACGCGGTGAGCGTCATCAAACCACACCAGTGTGATGTCAGAGAAATAGGCCTGCGCCGCAGCCGCATCCAATCCGACTGGATCAGCGTATAGCTGCTCGAAGTATTGGGTAAAGACCTGCATGACTCCACGCGACCCAGTCACCCGCACCTCTCCAGCACCCTCGATCTCAGTGACATAGTTACTAGCCCATGGCCTGCGTATCATATTCGCGAGCCTACGCCCAGCCCGCTCCCCCTCACCATACCTACGTGCACGTGCGTCCTTACCCAAAAAACAAACCTCTCTGAGGGAGGCCTCCTCATACGAAGACACCACTTCCCGCAGCTCCGCAAGAACCTCGCCCGACCAGCTCTCCACTAAACGCCGTTCCAGCTCCAAAATCCTTTCCTCCAGACCTGCCAGTTCCCGACGTAAAGTCCTCAACATCCCATGCTGTTTCGAGAGACATATCCCCCGAATAACCACCTTCAATGCCTCCCATAGAGTGCTCGCCACCCCCACAGAGCCTTCGTTTTCAGCAAAAAACAAGACAATGGCCTTGCGCACCTCAGCCCGAAATCCGCATCCCGCAACGCCCCACAGGGCAACCTCCACATAAACGCACGCCCCAGCTCGCAGGGCACCTCCAGCACTAAGCGAACCGGCGAGTGGTCAGACAACGTACGAGGCAGGTGATCCACGAGCTCGTCCAACCCTCCACATCTCTAGTGCCCAGCCAACTATCAATTCGAGACCAGCTGCTGTGGGTATATTTGACACACTTACCCTCTCTGGCACCGCCATGTCTCAGCCGCCACAAATCCACCAATGCGCCCCCCTGCATCACCTCTGCCACAGCCTTCGCCGCTGCACAATGCTGCACCCTGGCTGCACTCTAACGGTCCAACCACTAGTCCAGGACTACATTAAAGTCACCACCCCAGATAACTGCACCAATTCCCAGCGACTCCACCAGATGCCATAGCTCACGAAAGAACTCGGGATCATCCACGTTTGGGCCCTACACATCGACCAGCCGGTAAGCCCTATCCAACAGCGTGCCACTCATCATGACATATCTGCCGCTCGGGTCACCAGTCACTCTGCGCGTACGCCACTGCAACCCCTTGCGCAACAAAATCGCTAAGCCGCGGGCATAACTCGAGTACACCAAGCAGTGACATTCACCAACCCAGCCAGCTCTCAACCTGCCCATCGTTGACGCCACCAGGTGAGTTTCCTGCAGCATACAAATGTCTATTGCGTGGCGTTTAACGTACGCCGCTACAAGTCATGCCTTCTGCCTATCGTTTAGCCCGCGTACATTCCAAGTCATACAGCTCACTGCTGTCAGACTATTCGATCCCATCCCACCCACGTCAAACAGCTCCGGCGCCACCGTGTAGCCCAACCCCGCCTGCCAGAAATCTGCAAGAGGACAGAAAGAATAGAATAGAGAACAACTAATATGCAACACAGCTGAACCCACTTCTCCCCCCTCCCACGAAGACCCCCCAAATGGGCCATAGCAGAAACCCACCCTCCACAAATACATCAATCAGGACTCATCCAATGGGCGATAGCTGGCCTACTGGCTCACCACCCAGTGTACTGGGGGAGAGGGGCACAGGGCCGAACATTAGAATAAACATCAGGGCGATCCCTAGTACAAAAGCAGACCACCCCAGCTCGGCGGCCCCGCAACCCCCACCGTCTCTAGCAACTCGCTCCCTAGTCATTATCGCTCTCCGACCCGGAGCCCTCCGGGCCCGCAGCCTCCGGCCGCCTGGGCAGTCGTCTAGCAAACCTGGCGGCATGTTTAGGGTCAGTGAAGTACTGTACCTTTCTGTCATGGCGCACCCTCAGCCTGGCAGGGTACAGCAGGGCAAATCCGACACCCGCCTGGTTCAACAAACGCTTGGTCAGTAGAAAGGCACGGCGAGCCGCCTGCACGCCCGGGGTGTAATCAGGGAAGAAACTGAGTTCTGAGTTCTTATATATCACCGGCTTCCTCTCCCTCGCCAAGCGCAGGACAGTGTCTCTATCCCGATAGTTCAACAGGCGTGCTATAATGGGTCGTGGAGGTGTGCCCGAAGGGGGTTGAGGTCCCAAAGATCTATGGGCCCTCTCGACCACCAGTAGATGGGAGAGCTCACCCGCAAACAGATCAGACAGCATTCTCTCCACAAAGTCCTCCATACGACCCATGTCCGTGGCCTCCGGCAATCCAATAATGCAAATGTTGTTTTGTCGCGACTGCGCTTACAGGTCCTCATTTTTATTCCGGATGACCTCCAGGATATGCTCCATTAGCGCTGTCTGGTCCCTGTCCCCCCAGCGGGTGCCCTCCATCTCCGATGTCTGCATCTCTAGTACTTCAAATCGGGAATCACGGTCGTCCACCCGGGCTTTAATTCGGTCTATCTGCTCGGTCACATGGTCCAGCTTCGCGTCTATGCCAGCCAGGCTACTCTTAAGCTCAAGAAATATAGACCGTACAGACATACCCGGGCTTCCCTCCTCCACCCCTCACAGCCGGATACCGAGGCAGGGGCTCCACCTTTCTTCTTCCCTCCGTCAAAGGTGAGCTTAGCCTGATGCTGCTCCGCTTTGCCCATGGTCTCCACACAATCTGCGGCCACCACCCGCACCGTAAAATCCAGACGCGGCACAGCCAGATCCAGAAGTCTTCCACCAGCGGGGCCTCCGCGCTTCCCCCGAGTCGCCACACCAGCCGGTCTATCATGAGGAGCAGCCCTGGTCAGACGATGAAGCACTCCGCAGGCCAGTCCTCGCAAACCGCAGCACAGAGTCCCACGCTCCAAGCGCCGGGCCCTCGCCTAACCGATACCAGGCCAGCCCCACCTCCTCCGGGGCCGTCCACCTCTTCGCCCAGCCCGGTCTCTCTCCTTCGCAAATGGGCCCAGCCGGTCCACCACACAGCGGCACGTCACCCCAACCAAGCCGGCGACCTGCCTGTGCCTCACTCCTTGGGGCTCAAATCAGCACCGGCCGCCTCCTCCAGCCGGTCCCCTGAGCAGGGCCAAAAAAGCGCCCGGCCTACCAGAGGGCGGGCCAGCCCCCCAGGGAGGTAGCCCACCTCGAGCACTCCGGCCGCCGGGCACAACATTGCCGCAATGCTCACCCAGGGGCACCGCAGGGGCCGCGGACTGAACCGACCGCCGACAGCCCCAGTTGCCAAAAGGGAGCCCCCCCCGGGTAAATCCATGCGCCCCCGGCCCCCTAAAGCAGCCAGGAGTGCCCTGCGGCAGATGCACCTGCGCAGGAGCGCTCTCACCTCCACAGGCCGCACAGCGCGACCGGGCTCACCTCCCGGCCGAGATAGCACTGCGGCCGGCGCCCAAAAGCGGCCCGCTGAAAAATCTAGGGCTGCACCGGCGGCCCCGGGGGCCCACACATCAACTCCGCCACTCAGGTAGGGTCGTCCATCCAGAGAATTAAACGGCAAAACGGCCACGGCCCGGCAGAGCCTCACTCGGTGACGGCCATCTTGCCCGCCGGCCATGCCACACCCCCGGGAACACCTACCTTGCATGTCATTAACGCAAGGCGGTTTCCCACATCCAGAAAATGATGCACACAGCGGAATTTTAGCATTCGCGGGCTCGGGCGTTAAAGTTTAAATATGGTGTACGGTTTGCACCGATTGTGCGCCAAAAATGTTTAAGCACGTTCGGCACAGACAGAGTATAAATATGGCCCTTGAAGTTTTATATGAACTAGTTAAATCTTTACAACACACGTTTCCCCATGCAAGGTCCTATCGGGGGACTTCAACATGCACCTATCAGGAAGTAACACCAATTATAATCAATCTTCACTGTTGAGTGCGAATAACAAAATCCCCCCAGCAATAAGATCATCCTACAAAAATGACCGGCTTAGGAAAGAATGTGTCACAGCTTTGGAACGCAGGGTCTGTGTACACTCAACAGCCGGCTCCCTCAAGGCCAACCAGCAGCCTTTACCAGAGACATGAACAAAGTCCTCTTCCACCCTGGATTATACCTTTGTTGACTTGGAGTTACTGCCAAAAGTCACTCCCTACAGTATCCTCGACAGAGTATAGAGTGACCACTTCAGCCAACACATTGAACTCCTGTTAAATCCTCCCAAACCGTCTCATGCTAACGATCTGTTGATCACCCCAAGTGCCTATAATCTAAGGCGTTTGACAAGAAAAGAAGTAGAGTCCTTAACTTGTTTCATATTCAACTTTGTACAACAGTTTTACCCAGTTTATGATCTGCATTTGATACACTTCTGGGAGACCTTAACTACAACACTCCAGAGTCACTTTTCAGCGACCAGGGCAGAAAATCACACAAACACCAAGGGAAGGGGGGCTAGAAAAAAGAAAATGTAACAAGGTTGTCAGAAAGCTCCGGCTGTATGACCGAACTGTCAGGTACAATTCCAGACAACAAATTGCTGCCCTAAGACTAATATAAGAACCATATTTGCTCTGCTAATCGGTCTTACCAGATCCAAGTTTGATTGAAGCTTCTTCACACATGGAAAACAAGAATAGCCACTGCTTTTGGGCTGAAATTAATTATCTTGCAAGCGGGAGAACCAGCCATCATAATGCAGGAATTTTGGAAGCAGAATGGTAAACTTTTGTTAAGGAACCAGGAAGTAAGAAGCACATTGCCTGCCCCACCTAGTGTGGAACGTGCTTCTTCAACTTGTCAATCTCAATCCCCTTCAGAAACACATTGGCTGCCCAAGGCACGACTGCAGTTTAACCTCAAGAATTTGTGATCAGACTAGGCTCCTGTCCCGAATGGTCTTCCGAACCGTTTATTCAAGGAAGCCCAACCCTCCTGGGCATCATTCCTTACTCCACTGTTCAATCAGGCTTTTTCCACCAATATTATACCACTGTCATGGAGAGGCAGCATTTTGCATCCCATTCACAAAGCTGGTTCGAGACCAGACCCAACAAACTATCGCTTTATTACCCTGATAGACGTGAAAGCCAAGATCTTTTTCTCTAACCTACTATTGAACTTGGAAGCATGGACTTCCGCTTCCAATATCATCCCAGAAACACAGACGGGTTTTAGGGCAGGGATGAATGGCTTGATCAATCTTTTAGCAGACTCACTTCTTACTGAAAAAGCCAAGAGAAAACACATGCCACTTTATGCCTGTTTCATGTCTTAACCCCTTGGGTGTCTTGGATGAGATGGTCTCGCCCTCGGCCACGGCGCTCGTGTGCCGAGGATGAGACCAGCTCGTCCTGCACCTGGCCCACCCACACCCCCGTCAGGGATGGAAGGGGAATTGCGTCCCCTTCTACCCCCTATCCCCTCCAGTGAGGTCTGAGAAAGTCAGAACGCAATCGCGTGCTGACCTCATCAGAGGTCACTTCTCATCGCGCTGGAAGCATACTTCCTGAGCGATGCTGATGAGAAATGCTCAGGAGGGGGAAGGTAGAGGCTTGAAATGAAAGGAAAGGCCTTTCCTTTCATGTCTCTGCAAGCATTTCTGCTGCCCGATCGCGATGCAAATGTTTTTTTTTTATACTTACGCATAAGGGGAGCAGCCCCTTGGGCAAGTGCCACAACCCGGGGGGGCAAAATAATTGTAGGCCTTTTCTGCCCACCGGGTGCGGATTGGCCTATTATAATTAGGCTGATTTGCCCCTGTGGGGGCAGAAACCCCTAGGCACCAGGGATATCTTTTTTTTGTTTACTTTATGTTTTTATGTATGGGGAGCGACCCCTTAGACAAGGGTTGCTCCCCTGGTGGGCAAATTGTATTTAGGCCATTTCTGCCCACCTTGGGGGCAGATCGGGCTATTTTTATTAGGCCAATCTGCCCCCAAGGGGGCCAGAAAACACTAGACACCAGGGAATTTTTATTTTTATTGTATTTATACAAAAGTGTAGCGGCCCCTTGGGCAAGGGCTGCTCCCCAGGGGGGCAAAATATTTGTAGGCCTTTTCTGCCCCCCAGGGGCAGATCGGCCTATTATAATTAGGTCAATCTGCCCTCAGGAGGCAGAAACCCCTAGACAGCAGGGATATGTATATATTTTTTGTTTACATTATTATTTATATGTGGGGAGCGACCCCTTAGGAAAGGGTAGTTCCCCTGGGGGGGGAAATTTATTTTAGTCCATTTCTGCACCCCTTGGGGCAGATCGGAATATTTTTATTAGGCCGAAACACTAGACACTGGTGATTTTTTTTGTTTTTTGTTTACTTAATTTTTTTTATATGCAGGGAGCGACCCCTTAGTCAAGGGTTGCTATCCCGCTCGGGGCAGATTGTCCTATTTTTAGTAGGCCAATATGCCCCCGAGGGGGTAAGAAACCACTAAACACCAGAGATTTTAATTTCTTTGCGTCAATTTCACGCAAGGGGAGCGACCCCTTAGGCAAGGGTAGTTCCCCTGGGAGGCAAATTTATTTTAGCCCATTTATGCCCCGCTTGGGGGCAGATCGGCCTTGGGGGCAGAAACCACTAGACACTGGGGATTTTTTGTGCCAATTTCATGCAAGGGGAGCAGCCCCTTAGACAAGGGTTGCTCCCCTGGGGGGGTAAATTTATTTTAGGCCATTTCTGCTCCCCTTGGGGGCAGATTGGCCTATTTCTATTAGGCGGATCTGCCCCAGGGGGGACAGACACCAATTAGGCACCAGGGATTGGTGTGTGTGTTTTGTTTGGGAGGGGGCAGCTCCTTGGTCAAGGGTCGCTCCCCATGGGAGCACATTAATGTTGGCCATATCTACCTCCCTTGGGGACAGATCGGCCTATTTTTGGAAGGCCCATCTGCCTCCAAGGGGGGCAGAAAGCCCACCAGCGACCATGGATTTTTTTTTCCAAATAAGAGGGTGGGGGTATGGCCATACCCCCACCTCAAATAAATGGGGCCAAATTTGGTCTGCCCACCATTGGGCAGATTGGGCAATAACCCCCAATCCACACCCCAGAGGGGGCAGAAAGTCTACTAGATGCCAGAGAATAAAAAAAAAAAATAGTGGAGTGGTGGCTACCAACCAGTATGGGCCTGGTTATGCCCCCACCCCAACTGAAGGGGGTAACAGTCTTTCAGCTCTCTCCCCGCACACTAAAACAACTTATCCCACAGCAAACAAGAGGACATTTGATTATTTGGGGTTTTGGTTTTGCATGTGGGCCATGAGAGCTTGGCTAATTCTCAAAATCGTCCTTCTTGGAATGGTAAGGGTTGCACTTTTTGGACTTTGGGACACTGCAATGTAGAAATATCCACAAGACCTAGACACATCTGAAAGCTAAACATCTGGGTGAGTCCAGGGTGGTGTGCTTCACGTGCACCCTGCTCCATTTTCTTACCCACACTGCCCTGCAAACCTCCAACTTTGCTTGAAATCACACATTTTTCCCACATTTTGTGATGGAACCTTCCGAATCTGCAGGAATCCACAAAATTCCTACCACCCAGCCTTGTCTCATCTAAACCGATAAAAATGTTGCCCCACTTGTCAGCCTAAAAATGTTTTTTTTTTCAAACTACACTTTTGGACCCGCTTTGGTTCCCCCTCAATTTCAACATGTTTTTGGCTCTTTCCTGTCACAGGTACTTGGCCCACTTACACAATTGAGGTATCATTTTTACCAGGAGACTGAGGGGAACGTTGGCTGGTAGGAAATTTGTTGTGGTGCAGTGATCCCACACAGAAATGTGGGAAAAATATGATTTTTTAGCTACATTTGAGGTTTGCTGAGGATTCGGGGTAAGAAAACGTTCGGGGATCCATGCAAGTCAGACCTCCCTGGATTCCCTTGGGTGTCTAGTTTTCAGAAATGTTTGGGTTTGGTAGGTTTCCCTGTATGGCTGCTGAGCCGAGGACCAAAAACGCAGGTCCCCCCCACAAAAACAGGTAGTTTAGTATTTGATCATTTTGATGTGTCCACATAATGTTTTGGGGCATTTCCTTTCGGAGGGCACTAGGCCTACCCTTACAAGTGGGGAATCATTTATCGAGAGACTTGGGGGAACACTGGGTGGAAGGAAATGTGTGGCTCCTATCAGATTCCACAACTTTCTGTCTCTGAAATGTGAGGAAAAAGTGTTTTTTGGACCAAATTTTAAGGTTTGCGAAGGATTCTGGGTAACAGAACCTGGTGAGAGTCCCACAAGTCACCCCATCTTGGATTCCCCTAGGTGTCAAGTTTGAAAAAATGCACAGATTTGGGAGGTTTCCCTAGGTGCCAGCTGAGCTAGAGGCCAAAATCCACAGCTAGGCACTTTGCAAAAACACGTCAGATTTCAATGTAAAAATGTAATGTGTCCATGTTACGTTTTCTGTCACGAGCATTAGACCTACCCACGCACGTGAGGTACCATTATTATCGGGAGATTTGGGGGAACACAGAATAGCAAAACAAGGGTTATTGTCCTTTGTCTTTCTCTACATGTTTTCCTTCCAAACGTAAGACAGTGTGTAAAAAAGACGTCTATTTGAGAAATGCCCTGTAATTCACATGCTAGTATGGGCACCCCGGAATTCAGAAATAACCACTGCTTCTCAACACCTTATCTTATGCCCATTTTGTAAATACAAAGGTTTTCTTGATACCT
This sequence comes from Pleurodeles waltl, assembly GCF_031143425.1. NCBI lineage: Eukaryota > Metazoa > Chordata > Amphibia > Caudata > Salamandridae > Pleurodeles > Pleurodeles waltl. The sequence goes on from NC_090449.1 coordinate 513,700,362, forward strand.
CTTTATATTTCAGCAAATTAATTGCTGTATACCCGGTACAGAATGAAAACTCATTGCAAGGTGCAGCTAATTTATTGGCTCTGGGTACCTAGGGTTCTTGATGAACCTACAAGCCCTATATATCTTCGCAATCAGAAGAGTCCAGAAGACGTAACGGTATATTGCTTTAAAAAATCTGACATCACAGGAAAAAGTTACTGAGTGACTGTTTTTCTCACCTCAATTTCAATATTTTTTTTATTTCAGCTGTTATTTTTTGTAGGAAAACCTTGTAGGGTCTACACAAATTTCCCCTTGCTGAATTCAGATTTTTTTTTACTTTTCAGAAATGTTTAGCTTTCTGGGATCCAGCACTGGTTTCACGCCAATTCTGCCACTAACTGGAAGGGGGCTGAAAGCACAAAAAATAGTAAAAATGGGGTATGTCCCAGTAAAATGCCAAAATTGTGTTGAAAAATTGGGTTTTCCAATTCAAGTCTGCCTGTTCCTGAAAGCCGGGACGCTGGTGATTTGAGCACCACAAACCCTTTGTTGATGCCATTTTCAGGGAAACAACCAGAAGCCTTCTTCTGCAGCCTTTTTTTCCCATTTAAAAAAAAAAATGAATTGTTTGCTCTATTTTGGCTAATTTTTTGGTTTCCTTCAGGGGAACCCACAAACTCTGGGTACACCTAGAATCCCCAGAATGTTGGGAAAAAAGGACACAAATTTGGCCAGGGTAGCTTATGTGGACAAAAATTTATGAGGGCCTAAGTGCGAACTGCTCCAAATAGCCAAAAAAAGGCCTGGCACCTGAGAGGGGAAAAGCCTGGCAGCGAAGGGGTTAAAGGCCACCTTTGATAAGGTGCCGGACCAGAAACTATGGTAAAAAATGTACCATAGCTGGGGTATACCACCAAACCTGCTAGACGTAATCAAAAACCTACACACAGATACTTGGGTTGAGGTTAAAATTGGAAATGGCGACATAATCATCCAGAAGATCCCCACGTATAATGGACTAAAACTGGGGTGCATGCTTATTTAACATCTATACGCAGATCTTGACTTCAGATTAGCAGAAGTGGCAAGCCACCCCCAAAAACTAGCTAACGAACAGGTGCATGTCCTACAATACACAGATGACATCGTTCAGCCAGGCAAACTTGGGCCTCCAGCATTCAATTACTAAACTGGTGGAAAACCTGTCCACGTGGGGTCTCGAGCTAAATCACAAGAAGACCAAAGTGATGTGTTTTTCAGGCACACATAACATCAGTCGCATTATGTACTAATGGGTGGCTGCTGGCAAACAAATAGTGCTGGACAAACACTATAAATATCTTGACGTAACACTGGATGCATCTTTAACTTAAAAAGACCATTTATTGCAAATACAAGGCTCACAAATTATGTTTTGCTTTCACACAGTTACAAAAAAAGCTGAGCAGTACATTGCAGAGCTATCTTTTGCAGGTAACCAGAGCAAAATTCCTTCCATAGCTAACCTACGGATTGGAGCTGCTTAAAGGGCGTGACATTCCTCTCCTTAACCGCCTACAGTCAGTCTTGTTCAAAAAACTTTCCCATCTACCAAAGCATTCATTGCAGATTCAGGTGAGGTTGGAATTTTGACTGTTCCATCAAGTTCCAAAATATTGGGGGGCAATAATAAAAATGTGCTGGAAATTAAGAGCCACCCCGCTGACATGTTGGCTGCCCTTTGCTAGAAGGAAATGGGGCTGCAAGCTGACGATAGCTCATGCTGGTCATCTGTACTCAGGCAAGGTTGGCTATCCTAAACTTATAGGCTGCATGGGACACTAACACCGCCTTTCCTCTGCTAAAAAGAATTATTAACAAGGCTTCCAAACTTCATTTTTGGACAACCAACAAAGCAGACATGGCAAGTCAACATCATGGCTGGTCAGTCATGCACACTTGTACTGCCTGGCACCCCCAGCTGTACCTTATGACCCATCTAGCCGGCTCCATCCAACACCCTCTTCTCCAAATCCATATGGGGGTTTTCCAGTCTAGGGACTTGATTCCATCATGGAAGCAAACCTCGCCAGACCTTTCTTGCCGCCTTTGCCGGCTTGTCGACTGAAAGTATTTTACATTTCCTGTGTGTTTGTCTGGTGGTCCTGTAAAGAAACTGTTACGTCCCCCATTGAAAGCCCTACGAATTAGAACTTGTTGCACAGCGGTGATGGCGCTTTTAGATGGGCACAACATTCAGCTAGCAACCAGAGCTATTAAACTTCTCTTGCGCATTAAAACATTGCTCTCCCAATTGGTTGAGACTTAGGAGAGTCTTCTGAACTTGTCTTGAACAATCACGATTGTTCTTTTTCCTTTGGCACTTTAAGCGATCAGCCAGCTCCGGCAACTTCACTTCTTTAGAATTGGGCCACTAATCCATTGGGTTTTTCTGTTTGAATTTAGATCTGAACATCTTGTTATTAATGTATATTTTATTATCCAGCTAACCCAATCAGTTAAATTTCTTAACTATACGGTACAGTGTATGGTATAGTATGGTGATATTTTAAATGTTTATTTTTTTGTACTGTATATTTAACCTTGCAATGGTTTTAACTAACTATGCATTAATAAAATTGACTGACTGCTTGTTAAGTAAGGAATTCAAATGTAAAGGATGCTAAACCCATTTTGTGAATAATTGTTAAAAAGTCTTTCCAATTTCCATTGTTCACTGGTGAGTGCTACGCGAGCATGCACAAAGCACTCCCAGTAGAATAGCAAGGATGCCATGGGCCTGGATCGGGCAAGTTAAATTGGCTCTTTGACTTCTCTTGGAGTAGTAAAATACAGGAAGTATAGGGTCCAATGGGCCCTGGAGCCACTGCACCTGGCCCACCATTGGTAGCTATGCCTCTGTACACTCCAAGTGGTTGGAAGGAATGTGAACTGCACAGGCTAAACCAGCTACTTTGTTATGCACTCCTTTCCCCTGCACATCTCTAAAGTGTCACATACTTGTCTTTCTATAGCAAGACCCGAAGGAGCATTTTATGGTAAACCCAGTGGACGCAAATCTGAAAGGGAAGGGCAGAGGGATGGGACGAAGATGGAGGGGGAAAATTAAAATAAATAAATAAATAACTTATCTTACTGCCGTCTCCTACTGTCTCCTGCTGCCTCGCTCCTGTTCCCTCGATGTGTTGTCCCAGCATTCACTGGGACACCAGCACAGGGTCCCGAGCAATCCTGGTTCTACTTTCATGGTAAACCTAGCATGACAACAGCACCAGGATTGGTCTGATTGGCTCGGACTGCTGCTCAGACACAACCTTGGGGTGTGTGCAGTTTCTCCAGCCCGGCTGTTAAACACAACTGGGCTGGAGAATCCTAAGTGCCCATATGTGTTTGGCCTGAGACGGCTGGCCAAACACACATGCGTACTTAGGTGCACTCTTGCCTAATCCCCTCTCCCACCTCCTGTGGCCCAGCCACACCCCCTCCCTGCAAGATAAAACAACTATGGTTTTATTTTTCTGCTTGTGGCTCAGCCAGGGGAACAACGCTCCTTCGCCATAGCGAAGGAGCCCCCCTGGGTAAACCTCTTAATTGTTGCCACATAGGAAAAGCAACATATGGGATGCACAGTGATGTCAAGGTAGCAGATAGGACAGTCAGGCAGTTAACGTCATCTATGAATTGCTGCTTAGCCACAGAAAGTACTCTTTTATCTCCCAGTCAGGCATTATCTTGACTTTTGCCCTCAGCTTTACTTTCCTCAGTGCATAATTTGAGCCGATGGCTGCAGTTAGGGTCCTCAGCCACACATTGTTTGGCAGGGCACCTATTTTTCTGCATTAAACATTTACAGGAGCAAGGGAGAGATAAACACACAACGTGGAAAGAAAGAAGGAGAGAACGACAAAGAGAAATATGGAAAAACACCATAAAGGGAGAAAGCAGGAGACTAAAGGAGTGAGATAAAGGGGCAGGGAGTGGCTGGTACTAGATTAAAGAGGCATAAGGTAGATTCAAAATGACATAGTCTTGGTATCTGGCACGCCGGCATTTAATGGCACTGGCCGTGGCCTTTTGAGCAGAGCTTTGGGCATGGCCGTCCACAGAATTCTTTTAAGGTTTAAGGGGGGGGCATAATTTTAATGGGGGCTGTGGCCACACTATTTCGTGCAGCGTAACACTATGGCAGCCATAGTGTTATGCTGGAATGTGAGATTGCACACCAGGCTGTACCTAAATTCAGGGGGTCAAGCACCCTTTGCTCACCCTGCAGATGCCCATGCCTTCAGATGTCTCTCTCTCTCTCAACACCTCTAACCCTGCCGGGTGAGCAGGTATTTCAATTTCAGGATGCAGCAGACATCTTCAGACCACTCACATTTGCTTGCGGTCCTTCAGGACAGAGCCACATTGTTCATTCATCTTTCTCTACTTTGACTGCACCTCTCGTCAGTTCCTTCCCTTTGAGGCCGCACATGACAGCACAGCTTCCATATTGAGTGAGAGTTTGAAAACCATTCTGGTGGTCGGTGCTACAGCTGCCAACCAGCCGCCAATGGCAACCATGTCATAAATGTTGACCATGGAGTTTGTTCCTAACCTGTGTTCGTTGCCTGACTCATTTATTAAAAAATGAGAGTCGGAGAAATCCTGGCCAGGGAACAATAGCGACCAGACGAGATCCTTACACGGAGACAGGAAGAGGGCAAACTAAGGCATCAGGATAGAGAGGATTGTAATCTAGCTCTACCACTGCACACTTTAGATAGGTTTATTCCCCCAATTACCTTTCAGCATTAGGCCTTGTTTTTATCTTTGACCACCTTCTAGCCAATTCCTCACATATTTGTGTTACAATACCTATTTTACCAATATCTATTGAATTCCCCCCTTTCCTTCCTGCATTCATGTCTGCGTGGGACAACAATGACTAGCGTCACCATCCTTTCTCCAGAGACTATGACCCTCAGTATGAATACTGTGGTAAACACCGTCGACCACCATTGTGATGGCGAACAGAAGACCGCCATTGACGGTGAAGTAAAAGCCGACATATAATGATGCAAAAATCAGAAACCAACAAAAATCTCCCTGCCACCAGTCACCGCCAGGACCACGGCGATGGAAATGCTGGACCTCCCAACCCGCCACCGCTGAGCACACAAACATCCTGCCTCCAAATAATGAAGCACAAATCACTGCATCGGTCAGTGGAAGCCAAAAGACCATTGGCGGTACAGACCCCCAAGGGTGGCAAGTGGACCCAACAGTAAGAAATGCATACAATGGCAAGTTTGAAACCCACACACCTGACACACATCCACAACGCTATAAAACACTCACAGACACACCCCACAATCCTTTGCATCGCGAATAGGAGAAGGCAGATGGACAACACTACAGACAGACACTGAACGCCACGTCACACGACTCACACACCCAACCACACAAAAGCACCCTCACCTAGATCCACACAAGACACCATTCACAACACACACCATAGCACCCCCCAAACACCCACACTTCACAGAAAGGGAGATAAGGACCATGGTGGATGAGATACTGAAGTCCAAGACACAATTATTCGGGGCACAGGTCCAGCACACACCCATCGCCAGGAAGATGGAGCTGTGGCAGACAATAGTCAACAAGGTCAATGCAGTGGGACACCATCCACGCACCAGGGACAACATCTGCAAGAGATGGAACTACCTGCGTGGGAGGTCAGGTCCATGGCACCCCGGCACAACATTGCAGTCCAGAAGACTGGGGGAGGACCTCCACCGACACCACCCGACTACACTGACTGGGAGGAAAAGGTACTGGCCATACTACACCCTGAGGGACTCATTGGACTCACTGGAGGAATGGACTCGGGTAAGTCGTCTACATCTACCCCATATCCATCACATCTGTAATGCATGCACCACCCCACCACTCCAAAAGCCACCAGGACCACTACCCCACCTGGACCACAATCACTACATCCTGTCACCCTGCATGCCCACAAACCCCCTAACAGGCCCACATCCCTCCTCCTGTGCACAGCCACCTACCCCTGCAAGGAATCACAAAGGGAGTACACCACCCACAAGGCACTCCCACATCCAAAGCAAAATGCAATGCAAACCTCACAAAGGCACCCTGCATGGCACCAAAGTGTGAAAACCTGCACAAAACAGCTGCCCAGTCATGTGCACCCCATCCGATCATGCAATTGTAACAGACATGTCCATTCCCCCCAACAGACACCACCAGCCATGCCACCCTGATGAACAGGACAAGGAGTGGCAGTGCCCCACAGGGAGACAGAGGCACCTACCAGGACACTGGGGGTGGAACCCTGGACATTGACGATCACCCTGGCCCCTCACAAAGTCCTGGGCTGTCATCATCCAGCAGCCCCACCCAGGACACCACTGACACCCGTACCACCCAGCCAACAACATCAGCCCAGGGCAACCATCCCCACACCTGTGTATCCAGGCCACAGACTGGTGGAACACATGGACAGAGGCCACAGTCACCCCCTACCAACAGGCAGGAAGATGATCGCCACAGTACACGTGGTACAGCCAGACCTGTGCAGGGGACACAGGCACAGGGGGCAAGGCCCAGTGGGAGGGCATCACTGGCCCAGGGGGCAGGCCACAGGATTGATGCTGCAGCCCAGGACGTGATCTCTGAGGTCTTGGGAGCATATCACCATACCAGGACAGATTGTCCCAGATGGTATCTAACCTGGAGCAGACTCAAAGTATGCAGGTAGCACACCACCAAGAGGCCATGGAGCAGTGGAAACTGCACAATGTCACAATGGCCACCATAGCAGGTGCGCTGCTGCACCTTGTGCCAACACAGCCTGAGGCCCACACAGACCAGGAAACCCCTACTACAGGCCAAGCTACAGACCGGACAACAACAGCAGCAGCAGCAGCAGCAACTGGACATGTTCCACTATCTCAGGACACACAGGGGACATGCATTTCAACTCGTACAGGCCAATACCAGACACCCAAACGGTCCCTCAGGCCCAGATGTGGCACTGGAACACCTGCCAAGACCAAGGCCCCCTCAAAGAAGTGACTCTGCAAGAAATGCCCTCCAAGTGTCCCACTGAACCAACAACCAAACCATGTAAAAACAACAACAAACACTTGAAAACATAGATGGACATACCACCACTGCCAACGAATGCTGCAACCATGTTGCCATGTTGTACAACCACCAGTAGCCCACTCCCATCACTGTAAACTGCACGATGTAATCCTTGCACCAAATAAAACACCAGTTCACCTATTACAATGTCCCCTGTCATTACGTTTAAACAAAGTGAAGTATGAATGCAACTGTATTATGAAGCATTTATTATTGTCTGAGTAGCAGGAATTGCACCACACGCATAACATGTTGTTGTGCCTACAGATGTGTCGAACTATTATACTATAATGTTACCTGTCCTATGCAGACCTAGTCACAGCAGCAATGACTATTGACCCAATACCCAACTAGATGAAAAGGCACACTGACAGTATGCTGCACAGACAGCAATCTCATCGATTAGTCCCACGTAGTTACTGGAAGTAGAGTTGTATCAGTTGGGTCTTGGAATGTACGTCTTCCCCCTCCTCATCATCACCATTACTCTCACCCCCTCTCTGAGGAAGCAGGTCTGGATATAGAGCAGCCTCCTCCTCCAAGCGGGGGATAGAATTCCTCACAGCCACGTTGTGCAGCATGCAGCAGAGCCACCACTATTCTACACACCTTTCAGGCCCATACGCCAGGGAACCGCCAAAGATATGTAGGCAACGAAATCTAGCCTTCGGGGGACCTATTGTGCGCTCTATCACTCTCCTAGTCCGTCCATGGGCCTCATTGTAATTCCTCTCTGCATCTGTTCCCGGATTCCTCACTGGTGTCAGGAGCCAACGCATGTTGGGGTAGCCAGAATCACCTTAAAAAGGGGGCAAAAAAGGACTGTCAATGACAACCCTCAGTGGCAGACAGCCTGGCTGTCTGCTATGTGGCAATAAGTGTCAGAACCAACTACCTATGATCCATCCTCTTTCCCCTTGTAGTAGTTCCATCTTGTGTGGCACACTACTGTTCCTTAGCACAAAGGAATAATGGACTGATCCAGGGAACATGGCATTCACATGTGAGATGTACTGGTCAGCAGTACACACCAATTGAATTGTCATAGAATTAAAGTTCTTCCTGTTTCTGTACACCTGTTCACTTACTCTTGGGGGGATGAGACCTATGTGGGTGCCATCAATGGCACCTATCACATGGGGTGTGTTGGCAAAGGCATAGAAGTCCAATTTGATGGCAGGGGTCAGCACTTTGGGGAAACCTCACATAGGACTGCAGGTGTCGTACAAATGCATTCAGGAATCTGGACAGTATAACGCTAAACATTGGCTGTGAAAAACCTGCACCCATGCCCACTGTCACTTGAAATGAGCCCGTGGCCAGGAAATGGAGTGCAGAGAGCACCTGCACTTCAGTAGGGATGGCATGCTGATTCCGATTAGCCGGTCTCAGTGCTGGATCCACTAATGTACAAAGTTCATGAATAGTTGCACGAGTGAGTCTGTAATTGATAATGATGTGACGCTCCACCATGGTCCGCATATCAACAAGTGGTCTGTACACCGAAGGGGCCCTCCCTCGCCACAAGGGTCTGTACCTAGGAGGAGTTGAGAACACATGTGAGGAACACACATACATCTGCACACATTGGGCCATATTTCTACTTTTTGACGCACAACTGCACCAACGCAGTTGTGCGTCAAAAATTTTACAGCCGGCTAACGTCATTCCATAAATAAGCCGCTTGCACCTCTAGACTCCTTCTGAGCCCACAGATCCCTTAACGCCTGCCCTGACCCAGGCATAAAAAAACGTCTCACAACCGGCTGTGCGCCATTTTTTAAGGCCCACCCCCTCCTGTGCGTCAAAATGCCGCTGCGGTATCAATAAGGTGCACAGGCCTTAAAGTCATTTTTTGGAAGGGAACGCCAACCTTGCATATCATTAACGCAAGGCAGTTTCCTGTTTCCAAAAAATTACGCACATGGTGGAATTTTGCGGACGTCAAAGTTTAAATATGAGGCAGTGTTTGCACTGAATGTGCGTCAAAAGTTTTGACGCACATTCGGCGCAAACAGAGTATAAACCTACCCCCTTGTTTCTTATTCAGCACTGCTGGCATGATTGTTGATGACATAAATGCTTAGTATGTGTGACATTACAGCAACATGACCACAATGATTTATCAGGACTGTTCAGGTGTGGTAATGTATATTGTTTCATGCCTATGGGTGTTTAGGGGACAATAGGGTGTACATGGTCCTGATGAGGGTTTTACAACTGTGTAGTTAAAGCCAAAATGTCTGCCCCCTGTAATCCAGAAGTGTTGTGGTGGAAGTGACCTCATACCGCTAGTGGTTGACGTGATAGCGTAAGGCGGTGTTTACCGCAGTGCGCAAATTTATTGGTTAACATGGTTGCCAACGGGCATTCTTAGCATATCATGATCGCCGCTGGCGGTGACGGTGCACACCGCCACGGTGCGTACACAAACTCGTCACCCCAACTTCACTTGACTCCCAGATCTCGTGCATGCAGGTACTCCACTGAGTGTACTGCTGTGTCCTGCCTCTGGTCATGGAAATGGCATGTGTGGCAGGGGAAAGGGCCCCGGCCTTCACCAACGAGGAATTGGAAAAGCTCGTGGACGGGGTCCTGCCCCTGTACGCCAAGCTCTACGGTCAGCCAGAGGTACAGGTGAGTAGGTAGATTGGGGGGCATGGATGTGTGTAAAGGTGGTAGATGGCTGCATACATATGTGCACGTGTGACACTGTATAGTCCTGGGTTCCTGACATGCTGCGTGTGTGTGTGCTGTTAGGCTGTTTGAAATGTCCGTCCCATAGTGGATGTATAACCAGCTGTATTATTGGCCATTGTCTGACCTCAGTGTTACTTTTTCTGTGTGTCCCTTATAGGTAAGCGCCCACCAGAAGAGGGGACTTTGGCATGCCATCGCCAGAGAGGTGCAGACCCTGGGGGTCTACAACCGGCGGAGCACCCACTGCAGGATGAGGTGGGAGGACCTGCGGCGCTGGGCGAGGAAGATCTGTGAAGCCCAGCTGAGGAAGTCCCCCCAACGAGGAAGGGGTGCCCGTCGGCCACTGACTCCCCAATATGCGCTGCATTCTGGCGATGGTGTACCCGGACCTGGATGGGGGCTTAAAAGCTGCACAGCAGACACAAGGGGGTGAGTACAAACACCATACTTTGGCTCCTTGATAGATGTGTGTGTGTGTGGTCGTATTTATGCTGTCTAGTGACAGGGACTCTGACTGATGTCCATCTACATATTGGCCTCAATGGGGAGTAGGGGTGTAAGGGTCAAGTCTGCAGTACGTCAGGTCCTTCAGTGCTGTGGGGAACAGCTGTAGAGCAGGGTTGTGGCCACTAGTCAGGGGCATGGCCATGTGTATAGCGGTAGGTGCTGCCTGGTGAAATCTTTTCAGGGTGGGTGTATGTGTGAACCAGTTATGTACCTCCATTCAGCTATTTACAAGTGTCTCTCCTGTTATGTCTCCCCATACCTGTTCTCTTGTGTTTTCTGTGTACATCAGCATCATCTGGCAAGGGAGTTGAGGCACCTGCGAGTGAGGATGCAGCGGCCCACTGTTCCTTGGAAGCAGAGTCGTCCGACGCCAAGGGGACCAGTGGGTTGGAGGGAGAGGGGAGTACCACAGGGGAGGCAACTACCACTGGAGGTAGTGACACTGATACCTCCTCCGATGGGAGCTCCCTGGCGGTGGTGGACCTTAGTGGGCCCACCCCTTCTGTGTCATCTTCCGCCACCCCCATACCATCATTGTCCTCCCATTTGCTCCCCACCAAGTTGCCCGTGCCCGCTCACCCAGAAGGGTGGGCATCTCCTTCGCCCCAGGCACCTCATCCCCTGCCCCAGTCAGCCCTGCTGCCCTCACGGAGGAGGCTATTGACCTCCTGAGAACCATCTCTGTAGGGCAGACAACCATCGTCAATGCCATGGTGCTGTTTTTGGCCTACAGAGATCTTTTCAGGCTCTGGCTTCCTCTTTGATGGCAGCCAGTGTCCCTGGTCATTCCGTCCCCCTTCCAACCACCTCTACCCCTTCCAGCACCTCACTCCCTTCGCCTGTCCAAAGCACACATTCTGACACGTAAGCACACACCTCAGCACACAGGAAGCACACTTCGAACCACAAGCACCACACCTCCCACCACAGGCATTCACACAGCCAACATGCACACACACCAACATCCACTTCCCCCAGTGTGTCCACCTCTTCTGCCTCCCTGTCTGCCCCTATGAGGTGGAGTACCATTGCACTTGTGGGAGTCAAGTTTGGGGCCATTGTGCCCATCGGACTACTTTTACTCTGGACTGGCCATTGGCCTTATATGCACTTATATTGCTCATTGAGCAGAATAAAAGTTAATGTATGGCCTGTGTTGTTTATGGCACACTCTGGATCCATGGTATATTGCTTCATTGTTTGGGGGTGTTGAGCACATGTGTGTACTTTGGGCAGGTTGGATTTGCCTTGTGTCGGGTAAGTACCTCTTGCTGTGGGGTGTATGACTTGTGCTGCTGCGAAGGGTTGTGGGAGCGTTGCAGGGTGGGTGGAGTGGTTGGGTAGGTAACTGTGCCCTTTTTTCCCTTTTTTAGTAGGTTTCTTTACATACTGTCGTCGTCTTCGTCAGTGGTCTCGAGTGTGGAGGTATATGGCAAGGAGCAGGGCTGGCATGATCTGCAACTCTCTATCCATGTCTGCTTCGGTTTGTTGTGTGAGCCTCCGGTGATTGTTTCCTTATATTTGGTTTGTTTCCGCCTGGCTTTGCGTGGCGGTGGTTCCTGCCCCGGAAATGACGGCAGTCCAGTGCTTCAATATTTGATGGGTGGGTAGGGCCTTTCCGTCGGCTTGTAGGCGGGCTCTGCCGTCGTTGTCGGCACTCCTCTGCTGGCGGTGAGTGGTTGTCAGGATGCCTGTGTTTAAGTTGGTTCAATATTTGGCGATTCAGACCGCACATCTGTTGGCGGTTGTTACCGCCACTGCCTGCGGTGCGGTGTTTACCGCTGTGTTCACAATGAGGGCCTAAATTCTAGAAATGGTGACTGATTCTAAAGGCCAACTAGAGCAATCCTTTGAGACAGCTTTTGTGAAATTTAACATTTCCTTCCAATCTTCCCTCTCTTAAGCCATTTCTTCCAAGGAGGCATGGCCAGTTCAGTGTTTTTCTGGGGAAACAGGAACCCAGGCATCCAATGGAGCATCAAGTTGTGCTTACAAGTCACCCAAGGTGACCAAGGAATCCTAGGGACCATTATAGTCTGGCAAAGAAATGCATAATCCCCAGGACCCGCCCCAACTAAGGTCTGCTTTACAAATGTTGCTATAGAAATTCACTAGATCCCTGCTGCCTTTGCCAGTACCAGGCATATGCCTATTATATTTTTTTAATCCTTTTATTGATCAATATAAACAATTGTTGCTCAGTAAAGATGATTGGTAGAGAGTGATCTAATGTTTCACAGGTATAAAAGCATAATAGCAGATGATTTAACTTAGTAAAAAGTAGCATTGCTGTAGTTAATAAGAGCAGTGCATGTCCCATGAAGTATCTCCCCACCATTTCATCCAGCTCCCTACCCCTCCTCTTGGCCATCTCTCCTATAAGCTCCCAGCCACCCCATATCTTGTCCCGTTTTTGGGGGCATCCCCTATTTTGGTAAATCACTCTCTCCACCACACTGCACTGATCTAGATCTGTCTTCCACCGGGGAGAGACTCCCATCCCCCAGGCTCTTGCTATATTGCGTTTGACCACAACTGCTGCTGTTGTGAGCCAGAGCCTTTGATACTTTGGCCAGACCTCTTCTCCAGTTACATTCAAGAGGAGCAGTCTGGGGTCTAAGGTGACCTCTTGTTCAAGCATGTGGGGTATTACCCTGAGCACTCTCTCTGAAAAGCATTGTATTTCGGGGCAGGCCCACAATATATGTAAGAATGTTGCCTCCTGACAATGTCACCGCAAAAAGTGGAGATTATCCCCTGCGCATCCTGTGCATTAGCATCCTAGACTAGTAGGCTGTGTGCAATAGTCGCAATTGGATTAATCTGAAGTGAGCCCACATTGTCACCTCCCTAGGGCTCTCCTTGTCCTCTACCCAGTCATCATCATCTATTACCCCTATTTCGTTCTCCCAGGCCGTACGTAGTGTGGTCAGCCGATCCTGAGAGTTATTCATCATCTTCTTATATATCAATGAATTTGCCTTATTTTCAAGTGGCGCCAAAAGAAGGAAGTCTTCCAGTGGGACCGCTTCCGGTAGCTGATCACCTTCCACCATATGGCAGCATATGGCATGCCCTAGTTGCATACATCTATAATGCTTGGTCTCTGCATTTAGGGGCATATTTATACTCCGTTTGCGCCGAATCTGCGTCGTTTTTTTCGACGCAAATTCGACGCAAAACTAACTCCATATTTATACTTTGGCGTTAGATGCGTCTAGCACCAAAGTTCATGGAGTTAGCGTCATTTTTTGGTGTGAACACCTCCCTTGCGTTAATGATATGCAAGGGAGGCGTTCCCGTCTTAAAAAATGACTCCGAGGCATGTGCGTGGTATTTATACTCCCGGGCAAAAATTATGCCGGGAGTGGGTGGGGCAAAAAAACCCGCATTTGCGCCTCTTTTTTTAACGCCTGGGTCAGGGCAAGCGTTAAGGGACCTGTGGGCTCTGAAGGAGCCCAGAGGTGCCCTCCCCTGCCCCCAGGGACACCCCCTGCCACCCTTGCCCACCCCAGGAGGACACCCAAGGATGGAGGGACCCATCCCAGGGAAGAAAAGGTAAGTTGTGGTAAGTATTTTTTTTTTTTTTTGTGGCATAGGGGGGCCTGATTTGTGCCCCCCTACATGCCACTATGCCCAATGACCATGCCCAGGGGACAGAAGTCCCCTGGGCATGGCCATTGGGCAAGGGTGCATGACTCCTGTCTTTGCTAAGACAGGAGTCATGTTGATGGGGGATGGGCGTCGTAAAAAAATGGCGCAAATCGGGTTATGACGATTTTTTTGCCTCGACCTGACTTGCACCATTTTTAGATGCCCATACGCCATTTTCCCCTACGCCGGCGCTGCCTGGTGTACGTGTTTTTTTTTCACGCACACCAGGCAGCGCCGGTCGGCTAACGCCGGCTAACGCCGGCTAACGCCATTCTATAAATACGGCGCCCGCATGGCGCTCCAGAATGGCGTTAGCCGGCGCTAATTTTTTTGACGCTAAACTGCGTTAGCGCAGATTAGCGTCAAAAAGTATAAATACGGGCCTTAATGTTCTCGACAAAGATCATCAAACATCACCAGTGCCTTCTCACTCCATCAATACCTAGAAATACTCACTTCTTGAATCCTTTCAGAGCTCTAACCTCACGAAGGGGATCGCTGTGCTACAAAGAAGTGCAGGTGGACAGGATAGCCCCCATCCCAGGTATCTTGTCACCACTTTCAACACCCGTACTACAGTGCCTGCGTGTACCGGCTAGCCAGTTCACTCAAATAAATATATATAAGTATATACTGCAGCTTCATAGACCCTGCTGCCCATTGCATTTCTATCCACTCAGAACTCTGACTCTGTTTGGTCAGCGAAGGCCCAGTCATTAACAGTCACGAGCTGCGATGCCCATTAGTACTGGAGGATATCTGGGATGGGCAGGCCCCCCTCATATACCCTTCATTGCAATTTACCCAAGGCTATGAGAGAATTACCTCCATCCCACAGAAGCAGTCTGACTTGCAACTCAATGCACCTTTTTATTTTTGGTGAAACCCAGTAGGGAGTGTTCTGGAGTATTTATAGTACCCTTGGTAGCCTCACCATTTTATACAGGGCAGAGCCCTTTCCAAAAGGGAAAGCGGGAGGATACTCCACTGTTCTTCATCTCTAGTTAGCCTGCTCAACTGTGGGAGAAGGTTCCCCCTCATAGATTGGTCTGGGTCTCTAGTAACATAAATGCCCAGGTACATAAATCCATCTTGGACTATTGGCATGGTGAAGTCCGCAGGCAGCACAGGGGGAGCCCCTGACAGCGGAAAGATCAGGGATTTATCCCAATTTTGGTGTATCCTGAGTGGTTCTTAAAGATGTGGAACATCTGCATTATTCGATTAATGGACCTACACAGATTGGTGACACAGAGCAGGATGTCATCCACATAAAGTAAAATTCATTCGTCCCACGCCCCACTTGTCCTGATGCCCCATATCATGGGGTCCTGCCAGGTGCATGAGCGCAAGAGTAAACAACATGCAGGAGAGTGGACATCCCTGTTGAGTGCTGCTGTGCAGAATGAAGCCCTGGAAAGCATAGGGTTGACCAGCACCAGAGGCCTTGGTTCCTGGTACAGGAGCCGGACCCAGCCACATAATTGTGGACCAAAGCCAAACCTCTCAAGGGTGGCAAAGATATAGGGCCATTCAACACTGTCGAAGGCCCTTTTGGCACCCATTGAAAGCAGTGCTGCCTGTTGCGGGCCTGGCAAATGTGTTATGTGTAATACCCCATACAGATGTCTCAGTTGAGGCGCGTACTTCGGAGCGACATGAAGGCGGATTGGTCCGGATGTAAGAGTTTGGAACTCACTGCCCGTAACCTAGTTGCTAAGGCCTTTGCCAATACATTTGCCCCATATTTAATAGGCAGATGGGTCTGTATGCATGGCACTCCGTCGGGGGCATACCTTTCTCCATTATTGCCACTAGGGTTGAGGCCCTCTGGTCCACCCGCAGCCTTCCCTTCTTTCTCACTTCCTGAAACATGGGCAGCATGTGTTTTGCCACTTTGTCCGTCATACATATAAATAGTTCTGCAAATAGGCCATTAGGTCCTGCTGCCATACCTAGCTGGAGGCTCCTTACTGTGTGGGCAACTTCTTCCTCTGTCAGACCTGCCTCCAGGGCATTCATGTCGTCGTCTAATAGTTGTGGCATCTAAATATCTTTCAGTAGTTCCGTACAATCCGCCTCTGTCTCCTGGGTCTTTGTGGCATAGGTCCCCTAATAATAGTCTGCCAAGGCCTCAGCGATGTCATCATTGGATACTCACTTTAACCCATTAGCGTCCACTATCTGCCTGACCCAAGACTGCTCCCGATCTTGCTTGTCAAGCCACGCCAGCAATTGTTTAGCATTGTCACCCACATCATAGAGTCTTCGTTGAGTTGCTAATGCGTGAGTCTGAGCCTGATGTGCTGTCATCTCTCATAGTTCTTGACACTTAAGGCTTACTTGATATTGGAAGTCAGTCCCCTCCCCCCTCGTCATCGAGTGCCTGGTCTCTAATGCATCAATGTCCTGCTCAAGCTTGTGACACTGCAATCGGCTTTCCTTTTTTCCCCCATTAAGTCTTGTGCATGTCCTCGAATGACTGTCTTGAAGGCATCCCACAAAACACATGCTGAGTCAACTGAACACATATTTTCTTTGAACTATTGATGCACTTTCTCTCTGACTCAGTTCTCTGACAGTCTTATCTTGCAGATGCCATGGGTCTAGACTAGTGGGCAACATGTGTATCTTAGCTGGGACCAATAATGTCACTCCTACTGGGGAGTGATCAAAAATCCCTCATGATCTATGGAATGTGCCCCTGAATCTCCTGATGTGGGTCTGTAAGATGAGCAGGTAGTCTAAGTGAGAATAATTGCTGTTCTCCACTGAATAATGTGTATATTGTCTTGCTCCAGGATTGTGTTCTGGCCATAAGTCCACCAAACCTACTGCATCCAGGAAGGCCTGTAGTGACTCGGTCATCCTGGGGCCTGGTTTGTACTTCCCTACCCACATCAGGGTCCACTACCATGTTCATATCTTCTCCTAACAAGAAGAGCCAACGTGGCATTTCCAATAGTAAGTTCCTTATGTCCACCAGAGCCAGTGCCTGCAGCTTCGGGGGTACATGCACAGAGCATATGGCCCTCCCAGACCCCTGATATCCCCACATAGCAGCCTAGTGAATCCCACCAGATGTACGTTGACAGAAAAGGTACTTATTTTTCATGAGAATGCCTGCCCCTCTGGAATCCGTGGTATGTCCTGCATGCGCCAGTAGGGAATACCCGACCCTATCCATGGCCTTATATTGGTTCCCCTTCTGATGCATCTCCTGTAATAGGACCAGGTGTGGAGTGTGCAATGTCCTAAGCAAAGATAAAAGTTTACTGCAAACAAGCAAACTGCCAACAATCATCCGCAGCTAATGGATTCCCCCCACCCTGCAGCTTAGAACTGTCCACTATCTAACTTGCGGAGTGTCTGTCGCCCATATCAAAAGTCTTGTGGGTGGGCCAGCTCCACCTCAACTAACCTGCTACACAGAATAAAAATAGAACAATTGCTGTATATCCTCATGTTATCTAGTATCTCCAGATTGTTCTGTGCCGAAACCAGACATATGTATCGCACATCACCTCTTCCCCCACCCGATTAATATGCCTATATACTCCTTCCCCCCAACTCCTCCCAGTAGGGGGACCAATCTTAGGTTTGTGTTGTCCCATTAACCAGGGCCACAGCTCATGCCCCACCACTTACAGTTACTTTAATGCAGTAACTATCCCAATGCATCTGTGATATGGTGCACTGGAAGATGTCAGTTGTGTATGGGTCACTGACATCTCCCAGTCAACATATCACAGAGTTCTGGGATTATGGTGGCAGTGCTCGTCCTGTCATCGATGCCTCCCTCTCTCCTCATGCCTTGCCCCGGGAGCAGGGGTGCACTATCCATCCAGCCACTCCCAAGCTTCCTCCGGCATGTTGAAATGCCATGTCTTACCTTCAGCGATCACCCTGAAGCGTGCCATGAAGAGCATATTATACTTGAGTTCACGCTTGCCTAGTGCCTTTTTTTACTATCCTGAAAATGATGTTGTTGCCTCTGCACCTGAAGTGTGAAGTCCAGAAAGAACTGGATTATAGAGTTCACAAACTGGAGGTCACCTCAGGACTGCACCACCTGCAAGATCGCATCCTTATCTCGAAAGTTGAAGACCCTCACAATTAGAGCTCAGGGAGTGGCCCCTGGTCATAGGTGGGGGACCGGTGCCCTATGCACCCATTCTATTGTCAAGAATTTGAAGAGCCTTTTAGGGCAAAGCGCCTTGGAGATAAGGACCTTTAGAAAAAGTTCAGCATACAGTCCCTCAGCACCTTCTGGCACCTCATCCACTCTAATATTGTTCCTCCTAGCTGTCCCCGCCAGGTCTTCAAGGCGAGCCATCATTTTCTCATTTCCTTTAGTAAGGGACCACACTTGACTCTCTAACGTTATGGAGGTGGACTGCAAAAGAGGAATGTCTGACTCTGCAACTGTGACCTTTTCTGTGACTTTCTTGTGGTCTGCATGGAAGAGTGTGACATATATCCTCACAGTGTCTAACTTTGGTTCCAGTGAACCTTAGAGGTCCTGAATGGCCAGCCATAATAGCTCTCAGCTGGTGCATTTTGTTCCTCCCCGGGCCCCTCTTTGTGTCCTCTCCCTCCACTGCCTCCTCTGTTGGCTTTAGGACAGCATATTTATCCATTGTGTTGTCTTGTGGAGGTGGGTGTCCTTTGGTTCTCACCATGCCTCAGGGTTCGGGGTAGTTTTTCCCCAGGGGCCACCATGCTATCAAGCTCAACTGTCATTGACCTTAGCACCTGTCGCCTCCCAACCCCTATGGCTAGTCAGTAGTTTTGAGCCTCCCATAGACTGACTAAAGTTTTCAGTTCCATGCCAGGGCCCTGACTTGACTATGGCATTTCCCCCCCTTGTTGTAGCCTCCAGAGGGCAAGTTCATCTGCAGTGCTCTGTATGATCACTTTCTATGTCCTCTGACTGTAGCACTGCAAGTATAATATGAGGTAGGGCTTGTCTTCCATGCCCACTTGTATGCCTCGGAAGTAGCACTGCCAGGCCCATCTGGCAGGTAGCACCCACACTGGGTTTCCAGGAACACCTGGGGAGGGCAAGAGTCAATCCAGGCTGCCCACAAGGGAGTGATAGCTGGGCCCCACTCACCACGAGGCCCCTCTGGAGCAGATATTCTCTGCGCCTCAGGCCTTCCTTGTTACTTTGCAGGCTTGTTCTCCCTGGGCCATTCAACACAGTCTCTCTCTCGCATCTCAGTCCCCCAGGGCTGCTGTAAATTCACCATTAATGACCCACATCGCACCTCTCGTTGTGCTTGGCAGTCTCACTGCAGGGCTACTGCTCACCGCTCAACCAGATCCCCCCTGCGACTTCATGCAGGGGAATCCCAGCCCTGGTGCTTATAGCAGGGAGAAAGAGGACTGCAGCTCGGCCCCCATTCACACTGTGGGGCTCCTAGAATACCTGGAGCAGCTTCCACTCGTATCCGCAGACGTCTGCCTCTCCGTCCTCCGCCCCTGCTGACACTCAAGTAGGGCAGACTAGGTCACCGAGAGACTCTCCTTGCCGTCACCAGGCTTGTGTTCCCTCCGGCAGCCATCTTCTTAGGCCCTAACCGTCTTTTCTATCAAGTATGCTTCCAGGTGGGGTGGGGGGGTCATGCCGGTCACCAGGCACACCGTTTGGTCCTTGGCTGCTCTAGCAGTGCAGGTTTTACAGGTTCAGGCTGTGATGTTCAATTTTTAGACGTATGCCTGGGGGAGTCATGGAGTTACAGAGCTCCTTCAAGGTGCAACCATATTGGCTGGCACTTAGTCATGCCGCTGTGCCTATATTGTTGAATCTGAGGATCCTAACCCTCACCTGAAATGACCAGTGAAGAACCGCTCTTGGCCTTACCTAACTGCATCTCTGTTGGAGCTTCCCTTGCTCTTACAACTTCCACTTTTTTTGGATCAGGGTGATGAATCCATTTTTGACCCACCCATGCTGTTGCACCTTAAGTTCAGAGGGTTTGCACCCATTCAGCATATGGCCCAGTTTACAAAGTACTGGTTACCTAGCCTCTTACAGAAGAAACATAGTCCCACTCACCTGGGCAAACCCTCCCTTACCCTTGAGGTGAATTCTGATATTACGTTCTTCTTGTTGACATTCTGATGGGACTCCAAAAAAGGGGAACAGGCTGCATAGTCAGGTGCTGCCAAGATCAGATATTAGACATTTTGGGCATCTTAGGTGAACTCTTCATCATATTAGAAAGGGTTTTCTCTCCCCTGACTACCGTAATTCTGAGGTGCTGGGTACAGTTTTCCCTATGTCCATGACCTTTGGGAGATGAATAAGCTACCTCCACTTAAGACTGCAGCAAACCCATCCATATGCAAATGGACAGTATGATATATGTCACCCTTGAAACAAATGGACTCCACCAATGACATTTCATTAACTAAAATCCCCAGCTATATCTTGCCCTGTACTAACTTGCAAAAGGATCAGGCCAACATATGCTGTGTCTTTTACAAGAGATGAGTTTTGCTGAAACCAGCAGCAGGCAAGGCCACACTGCTGGCAGCTGACATCCTCAAAGCTGTGGCTGTTTCTTTGGCCATGGCTAGGCATCTAGTGGAGTACCTGCCCCCCATGCTTCACAGTGTTGCTTCAGCTCAGGGACTCTCCACCCTCTGACCGGGACACTACTTATCAATTCAGACGATCTTCCCAGGACCACTTCACTACCAGCTCATCAAGATTAGAAAGCCCTTCCTCTAAGGAAGAGCTTCAATTATTGGGATAAAATTCTAATGGACAAATCTTTGAAAGAGCTTTGATGGTGTTTGAACAATGTATAGGTGTGGAATGGAAAGGTCAGTTTTGGTTCTCATCCAGATGTCATTCTGGAGTCAGGTGCTAGCAGTCTGGGCTGGGGCGTGATTCATCAGGTCCACATAATAGGAAGCCTTTGGTTCTGTGAAGAAGCCTTTCTCCATCTCGTCTTTTTAGAATTGTTCGTAGGAATGTTCATCATCAAGAGACTCATCAGAAATCCCTGTGATTGCAACATCCTCCTCCAGATGGACAATATCTTGTCAATTCACATCAACAATCTCAGATGGATTAGGTTAAAGAGCCTGGTCACCCTAGCCAAAAACCTCTGTACTAGTGCCTCACTCTTCATGTGGAGATCCTCCCGAGCCTCCCTAAATATGCAGCTGACAGGTACTCACGGAAAATTCCAGCAACTTAATGGTGGATCTTCTTGTCTTTCAGACACTTCTTCACCCTTTGTGGTTCCATGGAAGCAGATGTTTTCGCCTCCTATTTGAATTGCCAACTTCCATTCTTTATGAGTTTCCACCTAGATGTGCCAATCTGGGAAGTAGATGCTTTTCTCAATGTTTGGGAGACTCTTTTCCCCTCATTCAGCTCAATTCCCAAACCATGATACACATTCACTGGTGTGTGAATTTTTATTATTCCTTGTTGGGCCTCCTAAATATGGTTTCCCCCAGTCCTCAAATGTGCTATAGGCTTTCCACAAACTCTGCTCGATCATCCCACTGTCCTTTAATGTCTCAAAGGGAATAATCATTCATTGTTTCTCTAGGGCTACCTGCATCTTCTGGCTTGGCCGGTATTGGTATCAAACACAATTCTTAGACATTTTTTTAGAAGCTTTGAGACTCATTTTAGATCCCTGCAAAAGTTGATCCCACAGGTTAACCAGGATAGGCTGGCTGGACTGGCATCTGGAACTGATAGTAAGTCCTTTTGCTACCTTTCCAACTAATTGGATTTTCTTCATGCAATGGGCTATTCCACCAAACAAGTAACACTTAGGCCCATATTTATACTTTTTGATGCACAACTGCGCCAACGCAGTTGTGCGTCAAAACTTTTACCGCCGGCTAACGCCATTCCAACGCGCCATGCGGGCGCCTTATTAATGGAATTACGTTAGCCAGCGCTGCAGACTGGTGTGCGTCAAAAAAAATGACTCACACCAGGCAGCTCCGGCGTATGGGAAAATGGGGGTTGTGTGTCAAAAAATGGTGCAAGTCAGGTCTGAGGCAAAATTCAGGCCTCAAACTGGATTTGCGCCATTTTTTTTGACGCCCAACCTCCATTGACATGACTCCTGTCTTAGCAAAGACAGGAGTTATGCTCCCTTGCCCAATGGCCATGCCCAGGGGACTTATGTCCCCTGGGCATGGTCATTGAGCATAGTGGCATGTAGGGGGGCCCAAATCAGCTCCCCCTATGCCACAAAAGAAATCGGAAAAAATACTTACCCGAACTTACCTTTACTTCCCAGGGATGGGTCCCTCCATCCTTGGGTGTCCTCCTGGGGTGGGCAAGAGCGGCAGGGGGTGTACCTGGGGGCAGGGGAGGGCACCTCTGGGCTCCTTCCGAGCCCACAGGTCCCTTAACGCCTGCCCTGATCCAGGTGTTAAAAAACGGCACACATCAGGCTGTGCGCCGTTTTTTAAGGCCCACCCCCTCCTGTGTGTCAAAATGACGCCAGAGTATAAATAAGGGGCACAGGCCTTAAAGTCATTTTTTGGAAGGGAACGCCTACCTTGCATATCATTAACGCAAGGCTGGTTCCCCCTTCCAAAAAATGACGCACGTGGTGGAATTTTGACGCCCGTGGGGTCGGACGTCAAAGTATAAATATGGGGCAGGGTTTGTGCCGATTGTGTGTCAAAAATTTTGACGAACATTCAGCGCAAACAGAATATAAATATGCCCCTTACTGCTTTGAAATGAGAAAATATAGATTGATTGTAAACTGATGAGAGGGATCTACCCTACCTGCCTCCTTGCCCCAGACACTCTGCTACTTGGGAATTCATCATGATCCTCTTCTACCTATCTCGCTTGTATGTTAATTCAAAGCTTCACTTGAAAGAGTTCTCAGTCAAGTTAGCTGCTTTCTTTTGCCTTACGTTAGAACTCTGGCCATCAATGCCAGGTTTTTCTCCCTTCAGGGTGTTATCTTCCGCATATCCATAATGAGCAAGACAAACTGTTCTATCATCTACCACAATTAGCCAGCCTCTCTCAACTTTTGTGTTGCATGCTACTTAAAAGAATAGCAGGAGCATTTGGCGTCCCCCTTTTAAGATCTCTCAACTCTTTACTTCCTTCAGAAAGTCTCACACAGTCATATCCACCTCAATCATTGCTTGCTGACTTCCTAGTGGATTCCAGGGGGAATGTTTCAAGATTTGGTGCACGCTCTTGGGACACAAAGGCCTCGGAGGCCTCTTTAATCAGCTGCAACTTGACGGACCTGCTCAGCACAGCTGATTGGTCCAACACCTTCATCTTTAGGGCTTTCTGCATTAAGCCCTCTGAGCTTTAACATGATGGAACCTATTTACGAAATTAAGATTTCAGTAACTTTAGCCAAGGAAATAATGATTTCAGATCTTATTATGTGTATTTATATATAATGGAATTTGAAGTTGATTTTACATATTATTAGAAACGTTTGACTTGAGCCCTGATAAAGCAGCTTAAACCTGAAATGTGTTGGCTGTTTATGCAAATAATAAGTGAAACATTGTGTTTTGCCTTTGACATATGGAATATACAGACAAAAGTAAAACAATATTTTAAAGAATGAAGATTATGGATGACAACAATAAAAACAAAAAAACATTTTTTAACGATACCCCTTATCTGGTGTGTGGTTGTGAGTAGAAACCATACTTAAGGACTGCTCCTTAACCAAACCAAACTGTGATCATAGTCACCCCACCAATGGGGTATGTGGTAAAGTGAGGTTTATTGTGCTTGGATGGTTTTCCGCGACTCCAAAGCACATTACCCTTACGCCTGTTTGATACCTTAAAATCACTATATTTCGTTTATGTCACTGCTTTTAAGCAGCAACATTAGGACAATTTGCCGTATAATCTCTGCATCATTATCTTGAATAAAACCATGATTATTTTTGCACAAGCTGTGGGTTTTTAAGTTTCCAGTTATTTAAGATTTTCAAGATACGCTCAGTTCTAACTACTAATACAACCAAAACCCTCATCCGTGTCCATTTTTTCAAGCCTTGAAAACTGTTTCTCCACACGCCTGGCTCTCTTTACATTGTTCCTTTCTCTCGTATATCATTATTAGTTCATCATTTAATTTGGTTCTTAATCTGCCTGTTTCCTCTGAAATCTCTCCTCATCATATTTAACGTTCCTTTTTTCTTGTCCTTTTCATCTTCAACATTGCTTTCCTTTTCTACGGTTCGCATTTATACATGGTTTATCACCTCTGCCCTCGTTCAATCTTGTTGGTTTAACATTCCATCTTACCCTATTCCTGTGCACCTCCTTTTCAGGTCCTGCTCTTCGTAACGCTTTTGACACTCCATGTCTTTCTCAAAACCACCTTCTTTTCATGTATTTTCCTGTAATTATTTTGCCTGCAGAACTGACCAGTTGTTCATTTTCATTCGATGTTGTATATTTTATAGTTTGTATGTTACTTTGAATTCATGTACCAGACGGAACCCTATGATCTGTGCTTAGGCATAACCTCTCTATTAATTGAATAAATAAAAACATTGTACAGGAGGATCACGCAAGACTCGTAATGGAAGAAAACAATCGCAATTGTACAACGTACTGGGACTCACCATAGCTTACTCTATTTTATGCATTTGCTTAAAGTATCCAAGCAATGCTTTCCAATACGCTTCTCCCGAAAAAAATCTAAGCTAGAATTTGTTTATTTTGATGCCATTGTACTATAAATTTACTAGACACCATTAGAGACAGAGGCATGCCTCCGACTGCAGATGTGTTAAATTGAAGAGACACTAAACTCAATTTCGAAAGTCTTTAATGTAATAAAACACAAAAAAATTAAAAGGTATTTTTTCTCACTACATGGTCAAAATTATTTTTCAAGCTTCAATGACTAAGAGAGATGTTTTTGCAAAATCCGCAGCAAATTGCAGGTCTATATCACACAAGAGTAATGGAAAAAACTGGCAAATTTATATTACTCCCGAATAATTTAAGGGGCTCGACCAAGTAAGCTGCTTATAAAAGGTTAATATTCAGGTTCTAACATAAACACATACAATTTGAAAGCACAATACCTATTCCGTTGGCAGTGAGCTCTCTATGAATTGTCAATGTTAAATGTTCTTACATACCGTATGGCATTTGTGAATTCCATGGCATTTCAAAGTGTAGGAAATTCAGAGCAAAAAAAACCCTTTCATGATGCATTGCCCATAGCAAAAATGCAATCATGAGTAAAGTGGGGAATAACGGGTGAAAATAAAGTTCTTCTTAACACGAGTTGGTGATAGTACACACAACACAAGAGACACATGCAACATTGCTACTTCCGCCAGTAATATTTAGCTTTGGCTTGTCCAGTACATTTTTCCGTAGTCCAGAAGGGTTTTCATAGCGCCTTTCTTTCCTTTCTTCGGTCATGTTTTCTCTCCATTGCTTCTGTCTTTCCGCGTTGACAAAAATGGGCTGCGGGACAGTAAACAAGTGAAAACGCAGGCAGCATTAAAGTGAGAAGTGACAAAGTTAACAGGTCTAACTTCTGCGTACTGATGAAGTGTAACTGTGAGAAAAGTGTAACATGGTGCACTTTAAAAAGCAGCACCACACGTATTTGAAGTAAGGAATATAAAAGTAAAACAGTGAAATATATTTTTGGAAGATTGGTTTATATATGAATTGCCTCATGCTAAAGGTTGTGTGCTATGAGAAGGCATCCTTAAATTATGTAGTTGTAAAGCTGAGGCATGATCTGCATAAATATGAATTTTCACCTGTTAAAAAGTGGTGACTGGGGTGTAAGCCATGGTGAAGTAGCAAGCACAATCCTATTTCGGGTAAGGCACAAGCAAACGATCAATTAACCTGTGCTCACCCTCTGATAACTTGACACAGAGAAGTCAGGCTTAACTTAGGGGCAATGTGTGAAGCTTTTGCGGAACACTTCAAACAGTAAAACAGTGAATACACCACACACAAAAATCTACACCAGGTTAGAAAAATAGAGCAACATTTAATGAATAAAACAAGATCAGAAAGACAACAATCTAATAAGTAGAACCTGAGTTATGATTTTTTAAATAAAAAACTGCAATATAGCTCCTAAAACCTTGAAGCACTAACTGTGGATATCTGGTTGTGCTGGACCAAGTCAAAGTCAAAAGTTCATACTGACCGCCTTTGAGCGTGGGTTGGATGCAGTCTCAGATTAGTCCCACTGAAGTTTTATCTTCTCAAGAATTGTCCCTAGAGTCCCGTTCGAGGTGTAGAAGTTTGTCTGGAGCAAGGAGAGCATCTCCAGCAGTGATGGTCAGTGGTGCATGAAGAGCTGACCGGGCGTTGCAGATGGATGGGCTGGAGCCTCGCGGTCATGAGTGGTGATACCTGCTGTGCGAAGGAGAAAAAATTGTGGCTGCTAGCTCTAGATTTCCAGGCGAGGCTCTGGAGCAAACAGGCCCATTCACAAAGAGCCCAAAAGCTTGACTTAAAGAGCAAAAAGACCCATTCTAAGCATCCATGACCTGAGAGGTGCCCCATAGGGGTCAGGAGCGTGTTGAAGATGGGTCCAGGAGCTTTGGGGAGCCTGTTATGTTCCTGAGGCTCAGATCCAAAAGCCAGTATACTAGACCTTTGAGTACCTCTGGGGTCCTGTGTTCAAGATGGGTCCCCGGTTCAGTTCTTTCTCTCCAGGCAGCAGGTCAGCACAGCAAGGCAGCAGCCCCTTCAGAGTAGCATCCGGGTAGAGTGGCAGTCCTATCAGCAGTAAAGTAGTAGTTCTTCCTGGCAGAGTATCCACAAGTCCAGAAGTGTACTTAAGTGGTCCTGTCAGAGGTCCAGTACTTATATCCAGTTGAGCAATTGAAGTTGGGGTGACTTTAAAGACAAGCCTTTAAAGTGCCCAGAAGTCCTGCTCTTCCTACCCTGGCTCCAGACTCGCTACAGGGGGTATGCAGTCCTTTGTGTGGGGACAGGACATAACCTATTCAGGTGTAAGTGAGGCTGTGCACAGCCCCTCCCTCCCATTCTCCCAGGGTTATCCCTCAAGGCACACCTAAGCTACCATTGTGTGTGGCTGTCTGGGGAAATACACAATGCCCAGCTGTCACCCACCCCAGTCAAATGATCAGAGACAGGCAGCAGGCGGTAGATGTCTAAAGCACGATAATGACAACTTTCTAATAGTGGCATTTTCAGAATTGCAATTTAAAATTCGACTTCACCATAAGTTGTGGTTTTAAATTGTGATTTCAGAGACATCAAACTTTAACATTATGGGGGTTATTCTAACTTTGGAGGAGTGTTATTCCGTCCCAAAAGTGACGGTAAAGTGACGGATATACCACCAGCCGTATTACGAGTTCCATAGGATATAATGGACTCGTAATACGGCTGGTGGTAAATCCGTCACTTTTCCGTCACTTTTGGGACGGATTAACACCTCCTCCAAAGTTAGAATAACCCCCTTTATCTCTTACATATTGTGAATTTCACTTATAAGATTTAATAAGGTGATCACAATGTTATCATATGGGAGAGATAGGCCTTGCTGTACTGAAAAAAACGACTTTCGGAGATTTCTTACTACCAGGACACGTAAAACTTGGAGTACATTTACTACTGTTTAAATGCATTGCAACATGCCATCTGGGCTGTCCAGGGCCTATCCTAGGGGTGACTTATTTGTATTAAAAAAGAAGGTTTGGGAATTGGCAAAAGAGTTGTTTCCCCAGGTCGACATGTCAGTGTAAAACTGCACACTCCGGTACTGCAACAGCAGGCCTGCGACTTGGTTAGAGGACTTCTAAAGTGGGTGGCACAATCATGGATACATGCCGACTAGTAGCAACAATTTACAGGCCCTGGGTGAATGTAGTACCACTTTACTAGGGAGTTATAAATACATTAAATGTGCCAATTTGGGATTAGACAATGTTACCATGTTTTAAGCAGAGAGCACAAGCACTTTTGCACGGGTTCTGGATCGACCATGCCCTCATCCAGTTTACCATCTCTGATGCTCAGCAGACCACGGCCATGCACAACAACTCCTCCCACCGCTGCTGGAGCAAGGTAACTGAGACTCAGTGGACACAAGCCCTCAGCTCCACCCATCCCTAAGCCTCAGCAGACCTGAACCAAGCAGTCCAGAACTTCACTGCATGGATCACCAACTGTGTTAACATTGCCGCCTAGCTGAAACCAGCAAAAAAACAGCGAATCCTCAAAATACTCCAGCTGGCGCACACCGGAGTTCAGAACCATCAAACTCAACTGCTACCAACTTGAGAAGAGATGCTGAATCACTAAAAAACCCTCTAACAGAGCCATCTTTTGAGCAGTCCTCAACAACTACCACCTAAGCATCAAGGAAGCCAAGGGAACAGCCATCACTGCCCACATCAGTACCACAGCCAACCACACAAAGGAACTCTTCAACATTGTCAAGGAATTCTCCAACCAACAGCCACTGAGAACACCATCCACCCCTCCAAGAACTCTGGAAGACCCTCCCAGCCTACTTCCACAGCAAGATCGTGATCATATATAAAACTTCGACCCCCAAACAAATTCTCTCACCCTCAACAACCCTAAACAACTCACGAACACCAGCCACACGATCACCACTTGGTCCCCGCTCACCAGCCACGCCACTGCAACTATCATGGCTTCCATCCACCAAGAGGCACCCACCGAACCCTTCTCCCATCATCTCTTCAACCTCAGAATAACCAAATCATCACAAAACTTACCAACATCCTCAACACTTCCATCTCCACAGCAACCTTCCCAGACAGATAGAAATATGCCAAGGATTGACCCCTCCTAAAGTAACCTTCTGCTGACCCCAGCTATCTCAAAAACTACCAACCTATTGCATTGCCCCCTTACCCAGCCAAAGTGCTTGAGAAGGCCATCAACCAACAGCTCAATGAACATCTGGAATTGAACCACCCTCTCAATGCTTCACAATCAGGATTCTGTGCCACCCACAGCACTGAGACTACACTGATCGTTGACACAGATGACATCCGAACTCTCCTCAACCAAGGAGAAGCTGTGGCTCTGACCCTCCTCAATCTTTCTGCTGCATTTGACACAGTCTCCCACCACACCTCATCAACAGACTTCACAGAATTGCATACAGCCAAACCCCCTCAAATCGATCACCTCCTTTCTCACAGGATGAACACAGAGCATCCAATTGGCTCTCTTCAAATCAGTGCCTAAAGACATCATATGCGGTGTAACCCAAGGATCATCCCTCAGCCCCACCCTGTTCAACATCTGCATGACTCCCTTTGCAGACTTCATCAGATCCCTCAACATAATCTCCGATGCAGATGACACCCAGCAAATCCTCTCCCTCTCCAGGGACCCTACCAATGTCAAACCTAACTTCTTTAACGCCATGATAAGCATAGCCAAATGGATAAGAGACAACTGCCTCCAACTAAACTCTGACAAAACAGAGGTAGTGATCTTCAAAAAGAACACCTCCATATGGGACCACAGATGGTGGCCAGCAGAACTCAGATCTACACGCAAGCACTTGTAACCAGTTGCCTCGACTACGGTAATGCCCTCTATGCCAGAATTCCGACACTGCTCCTCAGAAGACTCTAGACCATACAGAACAGTGCAGCCAGACTCATCCTAGTCCTTCTAAGTGGGCCAACATCATCCACCACCTCAGAAACCT
The DNA here is from genome assembly GCF_031143425.1 of Pleurodeles waltl. Classification (NCBI taxonomy): domain Eukaryota; kingdom Metazoa; phylum Chordata; class Amphibia; order Caudata; family Salamandridae; genus Pleurodeles; species Pleurodeles waltl. The sequence goes on from NC_090449.1 coordinate 513,730,069, forward strand.
CCACTGGCTTCCCATCCAGAAGAGATGCCAGTTAAAAATCCTCATGGTCGCCTATAAAGTTATACACGATCAAGGACCCTCTTTCATCAACCACCGAATGAACTTCCATCTAGACACCTGCGCTCTTCCTCACTCATCATCGCGTACATGATAAGCATAGCCAAATGGATAAGAGACAACTGCCTCCAACTAAACTCTGACAAAACAGAGGTAGTGATCTTCAAAAAGAACACCTCCATATGGGACCACAGATGGTGGTCAGCAGAACTCAGATCCACACGCAAGCACTTGTAACCAGTTGCCTCGACTACAGTAATGCCCTCTATGCCGGAATTCCCACCCTGCTCCTCAGAAGACTCTAGACCATACAGAACAGTGCAGCCAGACTCATCCTAGTCCTTCTAAGTGGGCCAGCATCATCCACCACCTCAGAAACCTCCACTGGCTTCCCATCCAGAAGAGATGCCAGTTGAAAATCCTCATGCGGCGAGCGTGATGTATAGCTTTTATAAAGCTATACACGATCAAGGACCCTCCTTCATCAACCACCGTCTGAACTTCCATCTAGACACTTGCGCTCTTCCTCACTCACCATCGCGTACATACCCTGCATCTGTCGCACCTGCTGCAGGGGCTACTTCTTCTCCTATATCTCCGCCTAGCTCTGGAATGACCTGACCCTCCACCTCCGAACAGAACCCTCCCTGACAAATTTCAAAAAGAAACTCAAGATCTGGCTTTTTGACTGAGACATGGCATCCTCAGGGCCCAGATACTCCTAGGGGTAACAATGTTGAGCTATTTGAATCCTGATTAATTGATTGACTGGTTAGCAGTGGTAAAATGCACTGAGTCCTAGAGCCAACAAAAATAAAATCAGGAAAAATAGGAGGAGGAAGGCAAAAGGTTTGGGTGTGACTATCATAAGATGTGCTGCATTATGCTGCATCATTTTCCTTTTCTTGCTGCATATTTTGCTCAGGCCTGTCGCATAATTTGATACCCTCCTGTGACCAGATTCAAGTAGTGCTGTCTACAATGCAGTGCAAGTTACTGTCCACAAAATGGAGAGCACATTAGTGTGAAATTTAGCTTCCAAAGTGTGAAGGCAGTGTGACCAAATAGCATCCCTGGGATACTCACACAAGACAAAGCAGCTGTCCCATGACACTGTTACAAACCACCAGAACTGTGAAGTCTACTCAACACATCACATGCCCAGATGGCATTTCACGTTTGTGCAAAATTCAAACTAACTATGTTGCCTGCAAGAGTTTATTTGTTTAAGGAGTTTTTAGAGCTGTCGTTAGCTTGTTTAAATTGTATGGGCAGAGGAGCATTGCCCCACTACAGCAGCAACCGCTGCAAATCCTTTTACACAGAAAGGATAATAAACTCTGTTTATTATCCTTTCCGTATAATAGGAGTGGGGCATTGGGGGTGAGGAGCCGGGGGGAGTGCTCTGTGCATTCCCATCAGAGCGCATGTGTGTTTGGCCGACTGTCTCAGGCTGACCAAACACACGTGCTGTAGTCTCTATTCAGCCCAGCAACACGGTTGCTGGGCTGGAGAGAGCCTGCACAGGCTCCCAGTCCGCCTAGGAGCACCCTGGCTGGGCACTCCCAGCCAATCCTGATGCTGCTTTCAGCAGCGTCATGATTGGCGCAGGGCAGGCTGGGAGCCTGTGCCTGCAGCAGCGACGGGAGAGGAGCGGTGCTTGGAAGCAGAGGTAAGTTTTTTAAAATATATTATTATTATTATTTAATTATTTTATTCACATGCCCCCCGACACCTTGCACCTCCAGCCCTGCCCAGCCCCAGCCACACAAGCCGCTCCTGTAAAATGCTCTGCATTAGTTGGTTAATTGTGTTTCGCTCTGGTAGGTACCTGCTGTTCCACAAAAGAACAAATAAAATACAAATAAATGAAAAGCGCACTGGTGTGCCATTTCCCTCCCTCATCTAGCACTAGTATTAAACTTCACAGTATGTCTTCACAGAGTTGGTGTAACGGTGTTTGCTCGCACCCCCCTTCATCTCTGCGGAAAATGGCATGACATGCCATTTCACATGATGTCTCTATCCCTTCTCATGACCTACTAATTCTAATAATAAGGAAGAAATCAGTTTGCTGAGATTGCAAGGCTTTCTTGCTGTCACATGAGTACATGTAGCCTGACGAGCATCTATATCTTTTTTGCATTATCTACATTAAGACTGGCGTATAAATAATTTGGAGCTTTTTCTGAGAGACTGGTCCATCTAAAAGCCTACCAACTGTAATGCCTGCCTGAGGCATTTAAATGCATTCATTACATATTGCCTCTTGGAAGTTTTACATATGTTAATACTATCAGGGCAAAGGTTTCACCTCATTAGTACCACACTGACACCAAAATACAAAAATAAGCAAATGAAAGGTGACCAGTAAACCTTTGTCAAAGGGTCTTCCACTGTGTCGCTGCACTTTTGATAACTGTAGAGTCGGGCTTAGTACCCTGAGACTATGTAGTGGCTGAACTGTGATGCCATGGCAGCTGAGGTGGAAGCCGGGGGAGTGGCAGATGAAGTTATCAGGTTGGAGGTAGTAGGTGTGTAATCATCCTGCCGGCCTGAGCAGCATAATAAAAAGTTAGATTGCAATCCATGCTGTGTTGTGTACTCCTTCCACATGCCTAACACGACAGCTGGTGACGAGTGGAAGAACACGCCCACGGAGTAGTCAATCTGCAATGACGGCCACGGTGTGGCTGCTATACACGTGCCTCCTCAAGGTCTTTACTCCAGCTGCTGAGCACACTCATCAGACTGTCATGAGGGCAAGTGCATCATGCCTGTGATACTCAACAGCCTCCCACCCTACAAACCGGCAGCAGATCACGATCACCATGCCTGCAAGTCTCCCATGCTGCCGGCCCATGTTCACCATCAGCATTCCATCTGATTGGTGTGTCCAGGCTCCTGCTGCTCATCAAGAGGACCTCTGAGGTCTGCGCAGCGTTTCTACTAGCATGTGCTAGTCCCTAGGCCCAGTCACCCTGTTGGCAGCCATCTTGGATTGGAAAAGCCTACTTATTGCTTCCTACCAAGAGCCTACATCCCACGGGTCGCAGCCCTTTCAGTTGAGTGCCAGCCATAGTGACTATCCAAATACTCTTCCTTTACCCTGAGGGTGCAAGGCACACAACGGGTCTCTAGCCACCATGTGTACTGTCTTACAGTCCAAATTCAGTGCTGCCACATATTTAAGGTCACTGCCACTATTCGACACATTGAAGAAACACCACATTGGTGTGCGGTGGGTCAACTGGATTGAAATATCTGATGACTTCATTGAGGCACTGGATGAATGCGATGAGACCAAGGTGATTAAATACCTCAGGATCCTTGCAGGAGAGGGCATCAAATAGGCTCTCAAGAAAATCCCAAAAGAGGATGCTAACACCCATCAAAAGGTGAAAGACAAGCTCTCCAAGATGTTCAATCCAGCCACTAACTTTGGCTATGAACGTTACACATTCAACAAAGCCCGCCAACAAGCAGGAGAATCAATGGATGAGTTTTTAGAGCACCTGGAAGGCCTCCTCAAGCACTGCTGTTTCAACAAATTTACCACTGAAGAATCCATGCAGCTGAGGATCATCAATGACTATCAATCTAAAGACTTCAGAAGATGCATGTTCATAGAAACACGCTCTCTTAACATGATACTGCCTGAAGCCAACATAGAGGAGGTTGGTGAAAAACATGCGGACACCATAGAAGTGGGTGCGTCCACCAAAGAGACTGTGCTAGCTATGTGGAGCAGCCACTGAGCATGCAAAGACAAGCACCACTCACAGCCCTTGAAGCCGCAAGAACGTGCTCCAGGTGTGGTACGGCATACCCTCATGACAGGAAGTGTCCAGGCATCGGGCAAGTGTGCAAGTGCTGTGGAAAAGAAAATTATTTAAAATCCATCTGCTGTGTCCAGACGAAGCACCCACCTCCCGACCGCAGTAGAGAAAAATAGATAAGATAGGCAGTGAGAGCTGATGCCACCACAAGTCTCTTGAACAAACCAGACATCACATGCGGTGCACCGCAACAGCATCCAGATGTCAATCGCCCACCTCGCCTTCCTCACATTCCACTGTGTCACCAGTCAGTGATAATGAGGAGGATGGTTACCTCTTGATGATGACTGCACATAGACATGTGGACCTGTGACCCACCGTCACCCTCACGCTGAGTGGTTGTGACATGAACTTCATTATTTACAGTGGTGCTTTGGTCAATATAATCAGCAGTTGAGACCTAGCAGGCTTCCAAGATTGTGCACAGCTGGCTGATACTCGACAGAAAATCTATGTGCGGGCTTAGGACAAACAATAACATAGAAAAATTCACAGCGACCCTAAACTACAAGGGGCCACTTTCTTCATCCCAGATTGCCGATCACCGATCCCCAGAGTCCTTTGTCTGCCTACTGCCACCAGTCTGGGACTTATGGATGTCCACTTATAGAATGAAACTGTCCACCAAGTGCAACTGCAGAAAAGAACCTGCAACCTTCCAGTTGTTCACCTGAAACTGAATGGTCAATTCATACCATTTATTATTGATAGTGGGGCATCCGTCAATGTGATGCAGTTTTATCGTTTTGCTGAACTCAGTTCAGTCCCAGTGCTCTTGCAGTTACCCAATAAGGTCTATAGGTGGGCTCCATCCCAGCCATTGCACAGCCGCGGCTCTAATGCAATCATAACACATGGTGTGCACATCATTACAGCACCAATGCATGTGCTCCAAGGTAAGGTATTGGGGCCTGCCTCCTCAGTTTTACCACAGCAGCTTAAATGGGTCTTGTTTCCTTCAACTACTGCCTTGAGACAGACCGATACATCACTCATCCATTCCAAGCCCTCTTCAGTGGCTTTGGCAAACTGAAAGATGTCTGCGTCCACCTCCACTTTGATGAGAGTGTTCACCTAGTAGTGCAAAGGCACAGGAGAGGTGCACCCACCTGCAAGAAGTGGTGGAAAAGGAGATCAGAAACTTCCTCAGCTTACACATTACTGAACCATCCAAAGGCCCCACTCCCTCTGTGTCCCCAACATTGTGGTTCCCAAGAAGGACAAAAATGGAGATGTATAAATCTGCGTTAATATGCGCTAGCCCAACAAGGCATTAGAACATGAATGTCGATCAGGTCCGCACACCGCAGACATGATCTCCCATCTCAATAGTGTGAGACTTTTCTCCATGTTCGACCTGAACAAGGGCTATCATCAAACTGAACTGGAAGAACAATGCTGCTACATTACAACAGTTGCCACACACCTAGGACTATTCTGTTACAAAAGATTGAGCTTCTACAACCCATCAGCTGCCAAAATCTTCCAGATGTTGTTCAGCTAGTAGCCAATGTGTTCAAATCACAGTGACAACATTTTAGTCTTTGGGGCTACATGCAAAGCACATGGTGTAGCACTGAACAAGACCTGCCACCTATTATTTGAAGCTGGTCTCACTCTCAACACTGACAAATGCAAGTTCCATAAAACGAGAATGAAATTATTTGGGCGTCTATTTTCAGAAGAAAGGATGATGCCTGATCCAGACAAAGTCACTGCCCCCACAGCTGCAAGCCCATCTAAAGACGTTAGCATGCTCCATTCCTTTTTGGGCACGCCAAGGGATTGTCAGGCACATTCAAGATCATGCCACCACCAGTGCCTCTCTTTGACACCTCACAAGACAGAAGGTGTTTTCCAGTGGTCCCTGGAATGTGAACTGTTTTGAGCCACATTCTGATGATGAAAAATAAGCCCTGGCCCCCAAAAATGTATGTCAACGTTCAGCAAATAAAGGCAGCCCTGTCAAAGGACACTGTCACAGCCAACCTCAACCCCAAACTGGCCACATAGGTGACTGTCAATGCTAGACCAGGGGGACCTAGAGCCATCCTGATGGAACACTCTAGAAGCCTGGAGGCCCAGTGCCATGTCATCGCCTATGCCAGCAGAAGCCTCTCCAACACCAAGAAAGCCTATTCTCAACCGGAGAGTCTTTCAGTGGTGTGGGCCTGCAAACATTTTCACAATTTCCTCTATGGCAAACGGTTCACCATCATAACTGATAACCAGGCTCTCCTCCCCATCTTTGAAAATTCCAACGCTAAAATGCCCCTCAGAATTGAATGATGGGGAATATGCCTACAGGAATATGGATATGCTATTGTTCACAAACCAGGAAAAGAGCACAATCCAGCTGACTGCTTCTCTAGACAGCCATTACCCCTAAAGAAGAGGCACCCGTCCATTGCGGAGGAGTACCTTTAATTCATAGTCAGCACTAGCATAACCGCCGCACTCTTAATCTCTCAAATAGTCATCAGCACAAATTAGGATATAGATTTGGTCCTTGTCACACATCTCATCGACATGCACAAATGGAAGCATAGCAAAGAGCGGAGTGATGCCTCTGAGGAGGTCAAAGCCTTTCACAATGTCAGAGGTGAGCTGCCAGTTACACGAGAAGGACTCATCCTAAGAGGACCACGCATTGTGATTCCCAAGAACCTCTGCAAGCAAGTCATTGATCTGGTGCAAGAGGGGCACCAAGGCATTGTCACCACCAAGGGATAGTTACCACCACAGGGCCCACTCAGACAGACTATGGTTCCCATGGCAGAGACAGAACTGCGTAAGAGCCACCTGTGCACCTGTTTATCACTATCCATGAGGCAACTACCTCCGGAGATGTCAGACATACCAGAGAGAGTTTGGGAGCAGATAACAGTTGAGTTATTCAGCCCACTTGAGTCCGACAAGTATCTTCTGGTGGTAGTGGATGAATACTCATGATTCTCACATAATGGTCTTGTCAACTGGAGCTGCCAAGGTAATCCATACCCTGGACAACATCTTTGCAAAGTGGGGATTCTCCAAAGCCCTGTAGTCAGACAAGGGGCCCTCATTTATAAGTGGGGACTTCAGAGAGTAACTAAACCTCTTAGGTATCTAACAACATTGGATAATTCCACATTAACTGCAAGCCAATGTCGTAGTATTAGTATGTTACACGGGTACCCTCAAGTGAACTGTACAGAGAGCCACTGAAAGCGGAGTTCTGTCGGCCTATCTAACCACCCCTCATTCAACAACAGGTGTGAACCCTGCCACACACATGTGTGGTTGATCCATTCGCATCAAATTTGCACACTGGTTGCAAGACCACCACTTGAACTCAGATAAAGCCAACGCCACTACCGGGAAGAAGAAGATGACAGCACATGCGGATACTAAGCGGTGAGTGCAGGAAACAATACCTGAAATGGGCAAATGGGTGGTGGTCAAGCAAAGACTACAGAGGAAAATAGAACCCCCTTTGACACCGAACGATCCCAAGTGAAAGCAAGAAAAGGGAGGATGGTCACAGTGACTCACCCCTGGAAGTCCATCACTCAGAACACATCGCACTTCAAGACCACAACCTTCACGCAAACCAGTGACAACTGCCCTGTTAAGACAATGAACCCTGAGATGCCAGGTCGTGCACCAAATAAACAACTCCGCCATTGCTGACCACTGAGTAATGCTGCCTGATAATTAGACCTCTACAGCTTATTGAAGAAATGTAGACTCATGAAGAACTGGGATCCAAGTTTAAATGGGGGTAGGTGTAGAGTAAGGCTTAGGATCCTGAGGCCGCATAACAGCTGAACGTGACACCTCGACCAGCCTGAGGTGGAAGCCAAGATGAGGGGCCCAATGAGGTGGTCAGGCTGAAGGTAGCAGTAGTGTAATTAGCCTGCGGGGCTGAGCAGCAAAATAAAAAGTTAAACTTCAATCCATGCTGTGTTGTGTACTCCTTCCATGTCTCCAACACAACAGTAACTGTGTTTGGGTCATGCAAAGAGTAAAATTACAGTGGCTCATGAAATGGGTACAGCTTCATCTATTGTGCTATTAAAGTAGTGCACTGACCTTAGTAGGGTCACAGCGGATCACAGTGGTGTTGACAGTGTCCCCGGAGATCAACGCTGAGCAGTTTTTAACATTCTGCAAGAGAGATAAGTAGGACAGCATTTTACATTGTGTTGATCGTACAGCTGGGTGTTAATATGTGCAGCATAAACGTACACAGCTCTCGGGTACCTGGTTAGAGTTGCACCAATGCCGCCACTCAAAAGAGACCTGGGAACCATCCTTCACCAGAAATTACCAAAATAGTAGTATGCCACCATTTCAAGGTCGAAATATCTTCCTACAGATAAACCCTGATCACAACATTGACTACGAAAATATAAGCACAGTATAAATGTACAATTAATAACTCCACCATGATGATATTTGGAGTGCTGATATTATGGTCACTATATTTTCGTAGATCAACACCTTGCCTGGGATATTGTGGTACAACATCACAAAAACATTGCAAAAAGAAGTCTTTAAGACGGCTTAAGACAGCTATCCAGGACTTTTGAAAGAACTCTTGATGCCCTATTTGACGTGACGACAAGTGTAATACCCCCACACCTGCCAAAGCATAATTTCCTGCTGAAGGGGCCTATATGTCACCCCAGCCATTTCCAATCAGGGACAGTGATTCAGATGTCTGATTAGGGAGAAGTGATAATTCTTTTTATTATTTTTATTTATTTAGGGATTGAGTATGACACGCTAAGGCGTTAGATGTTACTGCCTTTGCCTTTGTGGCCAGGGTTCTGACATCATACTATCAAAAGTCACTGTCAGTTAAAACTGTGGATTTTAATTGAATTATGTGAGAAACACGTGGTAGTTACAAATGCAGATTATCTGTGTGTGTTATGTAAGAGACAGGAGTCAGATATCATCTGCAATTGAGATGAAGTATAAGTGGATTAGATACAAATTTGTAAGATGGTCCATGAATGGCTAGCACAAATGAAAGTGACCTGAGACACTCAGCATCTGATTGGTTATAATAACTGCGAACCAATGGCATTCCTGCTTCGTAGATGTGTTTGAGGGCAACAAAAAATAAGTTGGTAGGAGAGAGTCAGGCTTGGTGACACATAAGAGGAGCAGCGGTGGCCACTACAAATCTCAAAGGGAGGGGTGGGGGTTGAGGGGACAGAGATGAAGGGGAAAAAAACAACATTACCTTGTCGAAGTCTCCGTCGCCTGCTACCTAGCTCTCCTCTTCCCTCCATATGATGTCCCAGCATTGAATGGGACCCCAGCACATGCTCCCCAGCAATCTTGGCTCTGCTTACATGCTAAACATAGCATGTAAGCAACGTCAGGATTGGTCTGAGCGGCAGTCACTGCCGCTCAGATACAAGCCTGTGCAGTTTCTGCCAACCCGGCTGTGTATACAGCTGAGTTGGAGAAACCTAAGTGAGCATGTGTGTTTGGCCGGCCTTAAACGGCCTGCCAAACACACATGCGCACTTAGTGCACTCACTCCCCCTCCCACCTCCCGAGGCCCAGCCCCGCCCCACCAATGTACTGCTGGGTGAGCCAGCAGATGAAAAATAAAACAATAGTGGAATTGTTTCATTTTTCATTTCCTGGCTCTTGGCCAGGGGCGCAACGCTCTTTCACCATACTGAAGGAGCCGCCCCTGAAGAGGAGTCTGATTTCTCTACAAATGCAAGTGAGAACAGCTGGCAATGTCTGCCATGGACCAAGGATGGCGCGGGGTTTTTCATGCGTGCTTCCATCTATGCCTTAGGTTCTAGTGTGTTTTGTTTTTAGTCAGATGGTTGCCAATAGTCTTTGGTGGAGACTAGAAGCATTGAGCTGTGATGTGGCAAATCTATTGAACCTGTGCTACAGTTGGAGATGACCTGGTTCCTGCCCTGGCTGAAATGCTAACCAGGCATTTGCCCGTGGGGAAGCCTAATCTTAGGTTGTTCTGTACCCGCAGTTCCAACTCAGCAGTGACAGTCTGGGAAGAATTTAATTAAAAACAAAACGTGAGAGTAGGGACCTAAAGGCTTTCTCAAGAGCCTTTTGCAGAGCTGCAAAAAATATCAAGACTGCTCAGTCTTGATTATTCCTCATCTCTCTTTCTTCCCCTACCTTACACTTCCTGTCTCTTAATCTCACACTTGTGGGCTCTTTTTCACCCTTGCTTTCACCCGGAATCATAGTTTTCCTATGTTTCTTTTAGCATCTTATTCTTCTCTCACCCTTTTTTTGGGTCACAGTCTGATGATGGAAAATAAGTACAAGCACCCAAAACATGAATGTCAGTGCCCATCACCTGCAGCCACCACCACAAAATCAACACCTGTTTTGACCCAACAGGGCAGTTGTAGCTATCCATGTTATCACATGCTGTTTCAGTGCTAGGTTCCAGTGGGGTATGTGTGTGTGTGTCTGAGTATGTCTGCCAAAATTGTCCCCTGGATAGTGGGGCTCAGCATAGAGTTACTTTTTGTCCGCTCAAGTAAATTTCTGAAAGTGTCCCCGATTCTGGAAACATTTACGTTTCAGCATTGCTCATGCTAAAACACATCTAAAATAATTCTTAAGGTGCCATAATAAAATGATGCTTCTGAATTCAACAGCAATGTGAGAAACAATCACATGCTCTTGAGTCTTGTGTACAGTTTGTTCAATCTCAGTAACTGTTCCTGTATAACATGCAAGCCAAAGCAGTCTTTTCATTGGGTTTGTGTGATTTGTTTATGCAAACCGTCACAATATCTACATTGCTTGTAAAAAAAAGTTACACAGTGCATTGCACAGCCTTCCGTTACTTTGTATCAGGGAGGCATTCCATGGTTGGTGCATGGTCGTTTCTGTGCAACCACCCATGGAGCTTGAGGCAAAACCATTTTGCAAAGACTTCTAGATGTGGGTTTGTGCCAAAATCTTGTACCTGTATGAGTCTTGTGTAACAAGGAGATATGTATTTATTTCTCCTCCTATTTTTCTTGGCATGTGTGAGGCATTCTGTATTCTGTAGCGCACATGCAAAAAGGAAAAAGCCCCCAAGGATAGTTTTTGTGCAGGGAGGTACTCATTCCTGCACAAAACTATCCTGACAATAATGCAGTCACTCTGGCATTAGGGTACGTGGGTGGTGCTAGGTAGCTGAGGGCATCAGCGCAAGGAGAGAGCAGAAATGTGCCATTTCTTTGAAAAATATGGGACAGTTCTACTCTTTCCCTTTCATGCAATGCAGTGCAGCAACTTCACTTGGTGTCCTGCTTTGATTTAAATGTTTGGTAATCTGTGTCAAAGTGATTTGCCTAAAATCACGCAATTAAGCCAATGAATCCTGACTTGAAGTGCAGGTCTCTGAACGCTTAATTACAACTAAATCACTTGACCAGTTCTACACATTGTCTCACAACAGCCCTTCCTTTTACTGGTTAAAGTCAAACAGATAGGCAAATGATTGAGTTTATGGTGGTGTGGGAGCGTCGTGGTGGAGATTGTATGCCAAAATATGGATGAAAAAATGTTATGTAGCTTAAATACAGAGTCCTTAAAATTGAGAATCAAAATATTGTGATGATAAGTGCTTATAGGTAAGTACTGTTCTTAACTCCACGTCTAGGTACCTTGAAGCTATTTAAATGTATAGATATATCATCAAGGTACATTAATGTGAAGTTATGTATAGTAAACCTATACTTGGCTGTATGTACATCCCATCGTGATATTTGTGCTCCCGATATTTAGGTTTCGATATTTTGGTCCCATTATATTTTTTACTCGATATTCGTGTGGAAACAGTTAGTGATCATTACACATTGGGACACAGTGTTCCACTGGGCCCTGCCTGCCCATCTACAATGTTTCTTTGTAATGTTTTAACACTTTTTTAAACACTCGGCCATTGATTTTTCAATGAGTTGTTGTGAATTGTTTTTAGCAGACTGTTAGGTTTTGACGGGCTGGTTCCAGTACTGACCCACAATCAGAGACTGCGTGGCTTCACAAACGTTGTACAATGTAGGAAAGGTGTAAATTAACAGAGTGCAGGGATGTGGTTTACTCTTTAAGTGAGTAGGCGTGCTCAATCTATACCCAGTGCCTATATAAGACCTTCTATAGTCAATAGTGGTACAAAGATGTTACTGTGGAATGTGACTGGTCATCCATGGACGTCATTTAGGGATCGCAGCTGTGACCCCTGGCTTGCCCTTTCTGACCCCTGGCTTCACATGTGGCAAATTCAGTGCCAGGAGCATAGTGGCCGCTCAGGTGGCAGCTCCTTCTTATGGACGTCAGTTGGGACTGTACTCTTTGTTTTTTTGTCAGTTTGAATTACACTAATAGTGGATAATTATTCACTATTGGTCTAATACAACAGGGGCACAATTAGCTGGGAATGTGCTCTTCAATGGCAGTTGGGGTAACTAAAAATGCTTTTAAATGTATGTTGGTTGCATGCTTGGCGATGAGCGTGTGTTTATGTGAGAGTGTGTGTGTGAATTTGTGTCTATATGTAAGTATGTGTGTTAGTGAAAGTGGAGGTCCAAGGGTACGTAATGTCACTTCCGCTACTCTTGACATTTTGGTGAATTGACGTCCATGTGGTCATCGTGTAAAACTAGTTGTTAATGAACGGTTAATTGAACTTCTCAGTAGCATGTTAACAGTGTAAGAAAACCTGGTTCACTTCTGCTCCTCATATAAATAGGTTTATAGTGTTTGTTACGTATGCCACTCTCTGGGAGCCACTATCATAAACACAAGATGTAAATCTGGTTATTTACTGCTAGGATTTAGTAACAATGATGACAAAATATTTTATCCACTGATGCTATGTTAAGACGGCAGTCCAGGAAGTTCTGACAGGCCTCCCTGCGAACCTGTCAGTGCAGTGCTCGCTCTGTGGTCTGACAGAAAGGAGGAATTGAAGGGGTGAGCCGGCACAGTGTGTGGTGTGTTGGATTGTTTGGAGGCCAGTTATGTCTGTTTTACATTTCAGGCAGGGAGGCGAGGTCACTTTATGTATGGATGCCCCACTACTCCTCTGACCCTGCGGCAGGTGAAAGCTGGGGCAGGTGCTTTTGGAGGGCAAATATAACATAAAATTATACATGAGTAAAAAGTAAATAAAGGATGTTTTTCACCTCGGGGTCTTAAATGACATGCTAGACAACTCCAGATTTGCGTGTGTTGTCTATTTGATGCTACTCAGAACCTGTCAATGAAAAGCATCCACATTATTCACTGTTTTTCCATCTATAATTCTGTATATTTTCACTGCTTCATTCCGTTCCACACCCAGGGCTAAGGATGCACTATCTATCTGGATCACTCTTGATGTTTACTGTGTTAAACAAGAAATTACATGAGAATCACCCAACATCAAAGTGGTAAATTGATAATAAGGGAGTTTGGTTCTGTTATATTCAATTTTTACAACAGCAATGTTAATGTTGCTAATACTTCTAACATAAGTAATCTGTCTATAGTTATGAACTATGGCCCTTTTTTTAGGGTTTGGCGGAATGGATACTCCTGATGACGCAGAAAAAGAGGGTCCTACATATATTCATGCGTGTGTTGCATACTCGAACTATATAACCTAGTGTGATGTTAGTAAATGAAATAATGTACGAGAGAAAATGTGCCCTCGGAGTAGTTTGCCATCATTGTAATCGAGCTTTATTAATCATGAAGTATTGAAAATGTAGTAATCCGTTATAATTGCAACTGTATGCCATGATTTCGTGTTTAAAACTGGTTTGCTTAGCTTAAATTTAGTAGAGGCTTTGGCCTAGTTGCCTGGTCTCAAATTCTAACTGCGTGGCTTTCGTTGAACTAATGAAACATATATTCTTGCTTGAAGTTGTATTTTTCCAGTGGAGACGAGTAATGCACTTATCTTCAAGGTTGTGTACCAGGCCGGTTTCATCCCCTTTGATAGAAGGTCAGTCTCAGCAGGTGCGGACAATGGAGGTACAGATAGTTAAATAATTGGCAAACCATGTAACAATTTGTGTTCCAAGGCTCCAAGGACAGTCTATGCATAAATGAGAGCTAGTAAAAAGACATTTTTGATTGGTCAATTTGAAGCCAACCTATGAACCCTCCAATGGAGGAACCTGCAGAATTTGGAATGTTTCTTACTTAAACCTACTGAACGAAGAGAAATCAGCCATTTTCCCCGATGCCAGCTTGAAGCCTGATGCCAGACTCCATTTTGGTCGACACCCTGATGCCCTCTTCTCTATCTGAGAGAAAGAGACTTCGAGAATTCTCACCCTAGAGACTTTAACTTTGATTTGCCCCGTCTTGTCCTTGCAATAACTTTGCCCTATTCTCCTTGCCGCTGCAAGGAAACTTGCCCTTAACTTTGCCCCTTTTAATTTGCCCAAGCTGATCGAACCGATACCTGAAGGACGAAGACATTCTTGAATGCTGTTTGTATTTGGTAAATATGAAAGGATAAATGTATTATGCATTGTGTTTTTCCTTTTAGGTACCAACTGCTATTTTGATAGAGCCCAAGCTAGGAGTTTTCCAAATTTGTGTTGACTAAATTAGTTTTGCATGAAGTCCCACATGCCAATGCTAATTAGAGGTTAGTTGAGGGTTTCATTCGATGCACCATGTCAAATTGAAATCTTGTTATGCTGACCAAATGTATGAAATCAGTCAAATACAACTAGTCTTATTAGTGATTTGCATTGCTATAACTGAATGTATTATTGTTCAGATTTTGCGTAGATTGCGTTTCTTCCACCGTAATGGACAGCTAGTAATGTTCATATACATGTATCATTTGGTTTTGAGACAAATATATATCGTGTTGGCTTTGTTAATATAGAGAAATAAATTCACTAACTTCTAATAAAGTGGTGTGGTTATTCATGACTGAAAGGTCATGGTGCGCTGAAATACCAACTGTTATTGATTCGTGATGTACTATATTGATCTAATGTTGAGTATTGATTGCTGATTACAGTAGTTATTGATTATTGATTTGTGCGACTCGACTATTCTCGGATGGGAGAGCCCGACTCGGTTAAAAGATTCACCGACCTCCAACGTGTCCAGATGCAGGTAATTTATAAGGGCTGGACGCGTTATCAGTAGAAGGTAGCAGAGATTGATGGTTTAGCCCTTTGGGACCCCATTCGAACAATAGACAGATTCAAGTTAGAATTTTCTTTGATAAAACAAGTTGGAGAGATGATGATGCCCTAAGTCCCCAATGACTTTCCCGGGATCTCGGAGCTTGCGAATGGAGGATACGGAGGTGTGAAAATGGTTTCGGCGTTTCTAGTGATGGTCTGAGTGAAGTTAGGGTTTTGCGCTTGCACAGCTTATTGCCGCAGATTAATTGAGAAGTTTGTGAGGATTATAGGGGGTTACGAACTCCAGTTGAAGTTTTAGAGGAGTGTGACTCCAAAGTGTGAGAGTAGGGAAGTCGTCGAACTTCATGTGCGTGTAGCGCTTTGTGCAAAAAATTGTCCACGTGGTTGTTGATGTTGAGACGGGCCCTGCGAGGTCAAGAGACTCCGGAGTATGTTGAAAAGTGTATGAGACACTTGTTTGATGTTGTGATCTGATCGGTTTAATAGGTTGATCGGGCGTGGTCAACGAGTCGGTATGAATATTGAGGAATGAGAGAAAATTTCGACTTTGAGATTTGACGAATTCTAAAGTGCACTAGAATAGTTCATTGATCAGTCGAGAGTAAAGTTTGCGGGTCAAATTTTGCTTGCGAAAGTGGGAAACCGAGAAAGATGGAATAACTGCCGAGGCTAGTGAAAAATCCCTAAGGTTTCTGAAGCGATTGTATTACCCTTCCTGTAGTAAACCAACAGATCTGTTTTCTTCTTTTTGGTTAGTGCTCGCGATATTGCAAAAGTTAGTTTATGAGTGAAGTTGAATGAAAGGAGGACAAGCCGTAGGACTTTGTCAGCTGCAGTGTGTGAGTGTGACGTCACTAGGAGCCGCGCTGGGATAGGTTGGTCAGTGAGAAGGGTCGCGCACGGATTGGACGCAGTCCAAGAAGACGCAACTGGTAGGGGAATGGCAAGCGAAGAGTATTACGGGAATTTAAGTCACCTATTGATTACACATTTTTAAGAAAATAAGAGACGGAAAGATAAAATTTTTCAAGGCATTTAAGAGTGCCATGAGGGGAGATGCTTACATTAAGGCAAATGTAGGAGAAGAAACACCACCTGAGGGTTCACCAGCCTACATTGTCATTGAAGAAAAGGGAGTAGCACCATGTCTTTGGTTAAAACAATGGTGCAAATTAACAGAGAAGCATGGGAGTGTAGCGTTCCCGATACATGGGACATTTAACCTAAGGATTTTGGAAAATCTGAGATTTGCGCTATACGATATGAAAGTACCTCCAAGACCAGCGCAGTTTGAGGCACTAGCAATCTGGGAGCTGATGGCTAGAAACCAACAACAAAAGAAGTTCGAGACCAGAATAAGAAAAGTAGAAAAGACACTAGCGGATGCTAGGTGGGAGAGCACACAAAAGGTTTGGAGATCAGATGTATTGCAGGGGATTAAATTATTTCCGGCAATTGTTAAGGAAGAGGAGACAGAAGGAAGGAAAGCTACCCATAAGACAAACAGGGGTCAGTCCAGCGATAGAGAGAATAATAAGAACTCGAAAAGGGGAGAAGAGTCAGACGATGAGGATTTCATTATACAATTACTGAATGATCGCCCGCCACCATACGTGGAAAGCGAAAAAGGCTCGAGCATTAGTACTGCCCCTCCAGAACCAGTGCAGGGTAATGTAACACCAAATTTGAGAATATCTCAGAGGCCAGGTACTTCCGATATGCCTTTCTCACCACATATACCACAGATTCAGAGAATGTACCCTGATGTGCCTACATTGAAGCCTGCTGAAAATTATCAGCCACAGGTTCAAAGGCGCTGTTGCGATGAGCACAACATGACCTCTGATTCAATGGCGCAGGGAGGACAGAGTTATCAGAGACCGATGTTGATTCAAGGAGAATCAACGCAGTTCTTGATGCCCCAAAAGCAGGCACAAGAAGGACCGAAGTATACTAGAGCAACAGAGAACCAGTTAGGTATACCGGCAATGATGAACCATAATGTAGGGATTAACATGCCACAGAGTTCAGGGAATGGGCAGAATCCAGACGCGATATCTCTGCCTATTACTGTAGGTCCACCAGTACCACTGTACATACAGGCAAATTCAAGCACATGCGACCAAGGGTTAATGGTACAGAGTGGGACAGGGAGAAGATGCATAGAAAACACTCTAGAAACAACTCCGATAGCGGCACTGCCAAATGGATCTGGGTCCTTGTCGGAATTTAGTCCAATTCCAATTTGTGCTCCGTCAACCGTGGTAAGGTCACAGCCACCACTATTAGTACCGTTAACATCCCAAACTGAAACATTACAGAAACCATCAGTAGCGGTTGATGTAACTGCTACGTTAATGGGACTGAACGCGCAACAGTTGACACAATGGTTCAACAGTCTGAATTCCCCACAGAGTACCTCCAGTGGAAAGGGAGAAGAATACCTGAACAAAATAAGATT
This sequence comes from Pleurodeles waltl, assembly GCF_031143425.1. NCBI lineage: Eukaryota > Metazoa > Chordata > Amphibia > Caudata > Salamandridae > Pleurodeles > Pleurodeles waltl. The sequence goes on from NC_090449.1 coordinate 513,747,573, forward strand.
GAGTATGGAGGCAGATGAATTGATAGAGGGAACAATGGGACTGAACAGATTAGAGTCATACACGGAAGAAGAGTTGAGATATCTATGCCCTAGAATTACAAAAGAAGTAAGCACCATACATAAGAAGTTACAAGAAATTGCAGACAGGAATGAGATCGACATAAGTAAGACTAAACACCTGAGCAGAAGTTACAGGTTAAATTTTGTGGCGAAGGACTTCGAACACATGAGATCCGCAGGGATGAAGACAGACCTTAAAGAGATACTGCAGGGTGCACAAATATGGAGATGTTTAGACAAGTGGGAAAGCAGGTGGGTCAAGAAAAAGGATAAAAAGAAAGAAAGTACCCCAGAACGGAATGAGAAAGCGCAACAGAACGACGATCTGATAACTATGCTACCAATGAGAGAGACAGCAGGGGGAAAACTTGTACATGTACCGTGGCATAGATGCGATATTCAGTCTTTCACAGATGACTTTCCCAAATTGAGGGAGAAGCCAATTGAATGGTATCAGCAGACAGATAGATTTGTGAAACTCGCGAAGTGTCTCTGGGAAGACCTGAATACACTATTTGAGATTGTGGTTCCGGCAGATTTGTGGGAAGACTGTAAGAGAGCTGTAGGTTGGCCGACGAGTGAACCAGAGAGGGATAGGGACACAGGTGCACCATCACCCACGGTAATGAGTTTATACCATAAGGTGATTGAGCACTTGAAAACAAAGGTTGCGTCGAAAAATGTGGATTGGCAGAGGATTGATAGAACGGCTCAAGAGGTGAAAGAATCTATACATGCGTACTATGAAAGGTTGTTGAAAGCGTTCAAGAATTACAGTGGCACGGAAACGATTGAGCCAAAAGACATGCTCCATTTTGTGTTCAGATTTGTGGAAGGATTGAGACCCGAAATCAGCCAGATGATTAAGTCACATTTGATTTGTTGGCAGTCAAAGTCGATCGATGAAGTGTTGAACTATGCAAAATACTGCAGTGATGAGATTGAGACAAAGCAGAAAAGATTGAAAGAAAAGGTGATGGTGATGCAGCTTAGAGCAGCTCAGACGGGTTTGCAAGGTTTGCAAGGTTTGCAAGGGTTTCAACAACAGATGCCAAAGCAGCAGCAGCAGGGAAATGCTATGTTTCAGCCGCAGATGAGAGGCAGAGGCCGAGGAGGTTTTGTGAATAATGGTCCTGACTTAAATACTGTAATGATTCCAAATGGTATACAGGCAATGAAGAAGGTGATGCCATGTCACACGTGCGGCATCGTCGGGCATTGGAAACGGGAGTGCCCAATGATGGTGCAGGAAGGTGTAGGTCAGCAAAACAATGATGTCAATGCATTTCAGACCATGAGAGGACCGAAAATGAGAGGTCCGAACGCAAATTTTCAAAATAATATGAATCAGATGCAGGGTTTACAACCCATGCAACCGCAACAGATGCAAATGCCCCGTGTACAAATGACACAGTTGCAACCAATGCAACAGCAGTTTCCTATGGTACCTAATCAGCAAATGCAAATACCCTTAGCACCAATGAATCAGCAGCAAGTAATGCTTCCTCAACAGGTCACGGGTCAAGGAATGAGTTAAAGTGACACAGTACACCAATTCCCATTACACAGTGAGAATGGAATAAACGATATATGGGAGAGTGAAAGTTCAGATGAGGAGGGAAATTGTGTGCTTGCAGCATCTTTGGAAGTTGATCAAAAGGGTCCGTATGTGGAGGGAAGAGTTATGGGTCATCGTGTTTCATTCTTGGTTGACACAGGAGCTACACGTTCCACCGTCAGGAGCATTGAAGTACCAAATTTGCCACTTTCAGGGAGAACAGTTCAAGTGGTGGGAGTAGCAAATAGGTACCTGACAAACCTGATTACAGATCCAGTCCAAGTCCAAATTGGCAATTATCAAGGGACACACAAATTTGTGATTTGTGATTCGAGTCCAATATCACTGTTAGGGAGAGACCTATTATGCAAATTGGGGTGTTCAATTATGTGTTCAAATACCGGAATTAAAATTCAGACAAGCAGTGATGGGGAAGAAGAGGACAGTGTAGGAGGAGACGAAGTGGAAACTGTCGATGAAGAGTATCCCCTGATTACTCTTTATCCAATGATCACTGAAACAGATATTCCTGCTGAGTTACGGGAAACAGTTGGGAAAGAAGTGTGGGACATGACAGGGAAAGAGGTGGGATTGGTGAAAGGGGTGGAACCTGTGAAAGTGACTGTAAAACCCAATGTAACCTTTCCCCAGACCCCACAATACCATATGGCACAAGACACCCTCATGAAAGTCGCACAACTCATTGATGAGTTTGTGAAACAGGGAGTACTGAAAGAAGTGTTGAGCAGCCCATGTAACTCACCAATCATGGGACTGATAAAGCCAAGTGGAAAGGTCCGAATTGTTCAGGATTTGAGGAAAATAAATGACATAATAATAAAATGTTGCCCCGTAGTACCGAATCCAGCTGTGATAATGTTTCATGTTCCTTGTGATGCTGAGTGGTTCTCAGTCGTCGACTTGTCACAAGCATTCTTTTCTGTGCCTCTTCATGAGGACAGCCAATTTCTATTTTGTTTCAAATTCCTGGACAGAGTCTATAGTTGGTGTTGAATTCCTCAAGGATTTTCGGAGTCACCATCAATATTCAATCAGATCCTAAAGAAAGATTTGGAAGCGTTAGAGTTGCCATTTGAGTCAACCCTAGTGCAGTACATTGATGATTTACTGATTGCATCCAAGACAGAAAGTGACTGTACAGCTGACACTATTGCTTTACTGAACCATTTGGGAAGGAATGGACACAAGGTGTCCCCTTCAAAGTTACAGTTCTGCCAGAAGAAGGTGAAATATTTGGGTCACCAAATAGAAAAAGGCTCATGAAGAATTATGAAGGAAAGAATAACAAGCGTACTTCAAATGAGTCCACCAAAGACGAGAAGGGAGGTGAGAAAATTCTTGGGAATGGTGAGCTACTGTCGCCAGTGGATTCCCAATTTCTCAACCCTAGCGAAACCTTTATTGAAACTGACCCAGAAAGAGGCGCTGGATGAAATTGAGCTGAAAGGGGATGAGATGGATGCTTTTATTGAATTGAAGGAATGTATGTGCAGGGCTCCAGCTTTAGGTATGCCTGATTATACAAAGCCTTTCACATTGTTTTGTCATGAACGTGATGCATGTTCTTTGTCCGTCTTGACCCAAGCCCATGGTGGCGTAAACAGACCAGTAGCATATTTTTCAGCTACTTTGGATCCGGTCGCAGCAGCACTACCTGGGTGCTTGCACGCAGTAGCCGCAGTTGGTATCAGCCTCACTCAGAGTGAAGGAATAGTGATGGGACACCCTTTAACAGTCATGGTCCCTCACTCAGTTGAAATACTTTTGACACGTTCCCGAACACAGCACATGACTGGTGCTAGACTCACAAGGTACGAGACAATAATTCTGGGATCACCTAATGTGCAGCTAAAGAGGTGCACTACGTTGAATCCAGCAACATTGTTTCCCAGTGAAAATGCCGAAATTGAGAACGCTGAAGACATCGAGCACGACTGTCTTCAGGTGACTGAATTTTGCACTAAACCAAGGCCTGATATCAAAGACACTCCATTGGAAGAAAATGATCAAGTTATCTTTGTTGATGGTTCATGTTTAAGAGATGCACTGGGAATACTGAAAGCAGGATATGCTGTATGTACTGTAACAGGTGTTCTAGAAGCGTCATGGCTTCAGGGAGTTTACTCTGCACAAGTGGCAGAATTGGTAGCTCTTACTAGAGCTTGCCAACTCTCTGCCTTAATGAAAGTCACCATTTACACTGACAGTCAGTATGGATTTGGAATAGTGCATGATTTTGGGCAATTGTGGTCACAGAGAGGCTACCTCACTTCTTCAGGATCACCAGTGAAAAATGGTGAAAGAATAAAAGAATTGTTACATGCCATTCAATTACCAGGAGAAGTAGCAGTGGTAAAATGTAGTGCACACTCGAAGGGAAAAGACTATGGGCCTGATTCTAACTTTGGAGGACGGTGTTAAACCGTCCCAAAAGTGGCGGATATACCACCTACCGTATTACGAGTTCCATAGGATATAATGGACTCGTAATACGGTAGGTGGTATATCCGCCACTTTTGGGACGGTTTAACACCGTCCTCCAAAGTTAGAATCAGGCCCTATGTTTCCCTGGGAAATGGATATGCGGATCAAGTCGCAAGGTTTTGCGCATTGAACTGTATATTGCTCAGGGATGAGTGGAGCTTGATAAGTGAGCCAGAACTTGAGCCAAGTGAAGTTTTCGCCTTAAAAGTCATAGATACAATGGATGAATTGAAAGCCTTACAGAATGGTGTCAGTGAGGACGAAAAACTCTCATGGACCAAATCACAATGTGTAAAGAGACTAGATGACTTGTGGGTTTCAAATGAGGGAAAATTTGTTCTTCCTAACAGTCTTTTGACTCAGATAGCCAGATTTTACCATGGACAAGCTCATCTTGGGAGGGATGCCATGATTAGACTGTTCAAAACTGATTGGTTTAACCCCAAATTTCGCCAAGTTGCTGAAGCAGTTTGCCATCGTTGCGTCATTTGCCAGCAGATGAACGCAGGGAAGGGAACAGTAGTAAATTTAAGCCACATTGGAAGGGCAGGGGGTCCCTTCAGCAGGATGCAAATGGACTTCATTGAGATGCCTGTGCATGGAGGCTTGAAGTATGTGTTGGTGGTTGTGTGCATTTTTAGTCACTGGATTGAAGCATACCCTACACGCAGAAATGACAGTCTCACAGTTGCAAAACTACTCTTGAGGGAACTAATACCACGTTTCGGATTCCCGATCTCTTTAGAATCAGATAGGGGAAGTCACTTCAATAATGAAGTAATAAAATTACTTTGTGCAGCGCTGAACATTGAGCAAAAGTTGCATTGTAGCTACCGCCCTGAAGCCTCAGGTCTAGTGGAGCAGATGAATGGCACACTGAAATCAATAATGGCGAAAATATGTGCATCAACAAACTTAAAATGGCCTGACGCATTGCCTTTGGTGTTAATGTCGATGAGAAACACCCCTGACCGAAAGACTGGATTGTCCTCGCACGAGATTCTCATGGGCAGAGCCATGAGACTCCCTGCAGTTCCAGCAAATGCTCTTTTGAATATTACAGATGATATGGTGTTAGACTACTGCAAAGGTCTAGCTGATGTGGTTCGCTCTTTCTCTCACCAGGTGGAGGCAACCACCTTGCCACCGATCCAAGGTCCGGGACACGCCCTGAAAGCAGGTGACTGGGTCGTGATAAAGAAGCACGTGAGGAAGTCGTGTCTGGAACCCCGTTGGAAAGGACCTTTTCAAGTGATTCTGACAACTACCACCGCAGTGAAGTGTGCGGGAGTTCCCAACTGGATTCACGCCAGTCACACAAAAAGGGTGTCGTGTCCTACAGAAGAGGAAGTTGAAGCGTTGAAATTACCAGTGTCTGGTAACAAAGCAACAAGTGCTGAAGAAAAGCAAAAGGGAACAAGAAGCGAGCAAATAGAAATAGAGGAAGAAGAAATATTTTCCGAAAACGAAGCAGCCGATTCACTTGGGGAAGACCAAGGAGGAGCTTCGGAGAGTGACGAAGGTCCTGAAGGTGACAAAGAGCCTGAAAAAGCTGAAGGCAACAAAGAGCCTGAAGCAGGTAACGGTAACGAAGGGCTCGAGACAAGTGAAGAAGCAGGAGAGCCTGATCAGAGGAGGGCTTTCCCAGAAGCAGACGATACAAGAAAAGAAAAGGAGAACCTGATTGACCTCCCTGAGGGAGAAGATAAGACAGGTCAGAACGAAGCTGTTCAAACTCCTTCGGAAGAACTCGCAGGTCCATCAAGTGGACCCAGTGCGAAAAGAAGACAGAGCATATCACCAGTAAAATTGAGGATCAGAGAAGCACTGACTGACAGTGAAGGACCAAAGGTGAAAGAGAAAAGGAAGGAAGTGTCTATCGAAGTACCAACACCAAGCGAGGAGGGAGGTTTGACCAAAGAAGAAAGTACCAGTGAAAGAGAGTCGAAAAGAGATGCAAAATTGAAGCGAAGGAGAATACCAAGCAAAAGGTATTCTGGTCCGGAGTGGGCGTATTTGGCCACTAACGATTGGTCAGACGAGTTCGTATCCCTCAGTCTCGAAAACGAAGAGACAGAACTTCAATTTGGAAACAAAAACTTCATGGACTCTGTCGATTGAGGCAATTGATAACCTGATTATTGACTTTTCAACCCGGCTAAGACATTGCTAACTTGATTGACTTTGAAACAGATTTTGAGACGACGCTGCTAACCGATAAGAGACTAAGCTGCTAAAGAAAACTGCGTGAACATTGAACTCGTTCAGGTTTGTAAAAATCTGCAAATCCGCTTTGATAGAGTGTCCTCAACTTTCTGATTCTATACCGATCATGACTAGTTGCATTATACAGGGCCATAGAATGAGGTGTTGTAAATACATGTGTATAGGTCTATTAATTGCATGTGTACTAATAATTGTAGTGGTAATTCTGGGAATGCATGGTAACAGTGAGAATGAGACTAATGCTACACCTACTTCTAAACCTATTATTGTCACTGAACTAACAGCTTTAAAGAGACTCGAACAAGACGAGAGACACTTGCATGATAAGAAAGAACTTTCATCTAACGTTTTCTATCGCTTGCTGAGTGAGTATGTTGAGACCATGGATGCGAAAGACTGTTATGTGTGTACACAGATACCTACCTCGGTAGTGGAAGGGGTAACGTATCACAGCATGCCGGTTACATATGGAATAACATGTAGTATTATAGCGTCTAGATTTTATGATCAAACGAACATTCATTATTTTTACACAAATTATGATGTCACTTTTGCGTATGTCCCCATAATTTTGCATCTGAGTAAAATATCCAAAGATTGGAACGCTAAATTAATGAGAGAATTTTTCGAACCAATGGCGCCTTTTCACACAGCTCATGCACATAGGGAAAATCTTACATGCTTGCTTTCACCAGTAGAAATTAGTTTCTTAGATCGTACTGATGATAGGAGAAGTGAAATGAAAGAGAAATTAGAAAGGGAATTACACCAAAGAACATCTGTAGATAATTATGCTTTTGCTGCTATAAAGACACAAGGAAAAATAGCTTTAGATACAATGCATGTAGGGAAATTTTGTATATATAGAGCTCAATCATATTATGACACAGTTTTTGTGGGAACGAGTGAATGCAAACATACTTACGCATTTAAATCTAAATGGACATTCATGCTGAACGGACAAGACCCAGTTATTCCTGGAATATATTATATTTGTGGACTTAATGCCTATTATCGTCTTCCTAGAGGATGGTATGGGAGATGTTACTTGGGAATAGTGTTCCCAAAGGTTTACCAACTAGACGACTTAAAGAACTTTCCGAAGCTGTCACAATCACATCATGCCCAGAAAAGAGAGACAGCTTCTGGTGTGGTAGGAGATATATTTGGAGCGTTGATTCCTTCAGTGGGAGTCATATTGAATTCAATCAAAATACGAAAGTTGTCTACTATTGTGGATAACATGCTGACAAAATTTTCAGGAGCTATAATCCTGATGGATGCTGAACTTGCTGCGGAAAGAGCTATGACTCTTCAAAATCGGCTTGCCTTAGACATCCTTTTAGCAAAGGATGGCGGCGTTTGCAAAATGCTTGGTACGCGTCACTGTTGTACCTATATACCAGACAGTAGTGGAAAGATTAGAACAATGCTTACAAACTTAACCAAAGAAAGCGTAGATTTAAAGGAACTGAAAGAACCCGGAGTTTGGGAGAAAGTTGGAAAAGGATTTGTTTCAGTGGGAAATTGGCTCAGCAACGTTTGGAGCGGACTATTATTAAAAATAATAAAGGGAATATTGATAGTAATAATTTGTATATTAGGCCCATGGGGAATATGGAAAATTATAAAATTATTAAAAGCAAGAAGAGAAAGAAAAAGAGAAGAAAAATAATTGGCTAAAATGGTAGCGATATATAGGGAGAAATCAAAAGGGACTAAAAGAAAAAGGGAATTGACTGACGTGCCAAATTAATATACAAAATTTTAATGGGATAAAATTTGTGGGAAGATTTGATGTGATGACATAATTAGTCATCAGAGGAGGGATTGATGACGCAGAAAAAGAGGGTCCTACATATATTCATGCGTGTGTTGCATACTCGAACTATATAACCTAGTGTGATGTTAGTAAATGAAATAATGTACGAGGGAAAATGTGCCCTCGGAGTAGTTTGCCATCATTGTAATCGAGCTTTATTAATCATGAAGTATTGAAAATGTAGTAATCCGTTATAATTGCGACTGTATGCCATGATTTCGTGTTTAAAACTGGTTTGCTTAGCTTAAATTTAGTAGAGGCTTTGGCCTAGTTGCCTGGTCTCAAATTCTAACTGCGTGGCTTTCGTTGAACTAATGAAACATATATTCTTGCTTGAAGTTGTATTTTTCCAGTGGAGACGAGTAATGCACTTATCTTCAAGGTTGTGTACCAGGCCGGTTTCATCCCCTTTGATACAAGGTCAGTCTCAGCAGGTGCGGACAATGGAGGTACAGATAGTTAAATAATTGGCAAACCATGTAACAATTTGTGTTCCAAGGCTCCAAGGACAGTCTATGCATAAATGAGAGCTAGTAAAAAGACATTTTTGATTGGTCAATTTGAAGCCAACCTATGAACCCTCCAATGGAGGAACCTGCAGAATTTGGAATGTTTCTTACTTAAACCTACTGAACGAAGAGAAATCAGCCATTTTCCCCGATGCCAGCTTGAAGCCTGATGCCAGACTCCATTTTGGTCGACACCCTGATGCCCTCTTCTCTATCTGAGAGAAAGAGACTTCGAGAATTCTCACCCTAGAGACTTTAACTTTGATTTGCCCCGTCTTGTCTTTGCAATAACTTTGCCCCATTCTCCTTGCCGCTGCAAGGAAACTTGCCCTTAACTTTGCCCCTTTTAACTTGCCCAAGCTGATCGAACCGATACCTGAAGGACGAAGACATTCTTGAATGCTGTTTGTATTTGGTAAATATGAAAGGATAAATGTATTATGCATTGTGTTTTTCCTTTTAGGTACCAACTGCTATTTTGATAGAGCCCAAGCTAGGAGTTTTCCAAATTTGTGTTGACTAAATTCGTTTTGCATGAAGTCCCACATGCCAATGCTAATTAGAGGTTAGTTGAGGGTTTCATTCGATGCACCATGTCAAATTGAAATCTTGTTATGCTGACCAAATGTATGAAATCAGTCAAATACAACTAGTCTTATTAGTGATTTGCATTGCTATAACTGAATGTATTATTGTTCAGATTTTGCGTAGATTGCGTTTCTTCCACCGTAATGGACAGCTAGTAATGTTCATATACATGTATCATTTGGTTTTGAGACAAATATATATCGTGTTTGCTTTGTTAATATAGAGAAATAAATTCACTAACTTCTAATAAACTGGTGTGGTTATTCATGACTGAAAGGTCATGGTGCGCCGAAATACCAACTGTTATTGATTCCTGATGTACTATATTGATCTAATGTTGAGTATTGATTGCTGATTACAGTAGTTATTGATTATTGATTTGTGCGACTCGACTATTCTCGGATGGGAGAGCCCGACTCGGTTAAAAGATTCACCGACCTCCAACGTGTCCAGATGCAGGTAATTTATAAGGGCTGGACGCGTTATCACTCCATCAATGGGTTGTAGAGTCCTGTCCACTATTTTACTAGTGTCATAGGCTATAATGCACTTCTATTATGGCGAATAGGAAGTCCAGCACATTTCTGATAGCGTATCCTATCCGCCATACTACACAAATAGGGCCCTCTGCTATTGGCAATAAATGGAACAGTGCTCCTACTATTAGTCTTTTGGTTGGGGATTTTAATGTCAATGCTGATTGTTTGCTACAATTATCTACAGTTTTGGATGATACCGACTTAAATGAGTTGTTGAAGTTCTCCCTGCAATAGGGAATGAACCCACAGATCTTAAAATGATATGAATTTCCACTAAAGTGGAATCTTAGCAATTCCTTGTATCTTCTTTTATTAGGGTTCCTGCCTTCCTACATCTAGCACTACTGCTTATACATTTGCTTCTGATTCAATATTAATTTATATGAAATGCTTCCACGCAGTCCCTTTAGATGAAAGTGATCATAAACCATTCACTACAATTTTAAATCTTTCTCATGCTATAAATTATAATCACAATATAAGACCATCCGAGGAAATCACTATGGAGAATGGTAGGTCCTGGAAAGCCGTGCATCATTGTATGATATTGAAAAAGGGTGGTCTCTTTGGATTTTAATGAGACCGTGATATAGTTTAGATCTGGTACGGATTTTAATGCCATTTCGAAACACTTACGATTCTGTGGATATAACTGCAAACTATGTTCTGAATGATACTTTACAAAATAAATTTCTTAGATGGTTTAAGAGACGGTTCGATAGCAACAGCATCAAGTCTAATCGTAGGTTGAAGTCTGCTATGAGCTAGGTAACCAGAGATTATTTATTAATAAATGAATGGAGGTTAGCTTATTAAAAAGCAATCAATGTCAGAAAATATTGCTTATAGGAGAAAGCATGGTATGTGTTGTTAGGGATCAGAAATGGGTGGCACTAAAAAATGATTAACACTCATTAGTTTGGTTTTCTGGAATCCATTAAGGTTTTTGATGAGGCTGAATTGGGTTTTCACCCATCACATGTGAATGACACTGCTTTGATCTCTGTACTTGATGACCCTTGAATGCTGGAAGATCATGGTCATTTGGCAACCTTGGTGCTGTGAGACTTACCTGCAGCACTCGATGCAGTGCCTTGCAAGTGGTTGCTTGTTAGACTGGCAGAAGCTGGAAATCTGGGTTTGGTCTGAAATTATTTAGTGTTATAGAGGCTTTAGATACCAATCAGTTCATTTCCCTCCCCCCATCATTCTTAGTTTAATGTATTATAACAACAAATCCTGAAAGACTTCTCGTTAAGTCCTTCACTTTTTATTTCGTATCAATATCTTCTACCTCAGCGAATGCCCTTTTTGGGTTTGAATTTATAAGCCATGCTGACGTCACACAGATCTTGATTTTGTATGAGAATACATACCCTTACCCTCTGGGGGCTTTTTAGTATATATGCTGGCAGTACTCTCTTGGCTGGCAGACAATTCACTGAAATTTCATCTGGAAAAGACAGAGATCTTATTAGTTCCAGGTCATGATCCTCCTCTGGTTGCTTTTGGCTGTTATCTCTGGGATTAAGACTAATGGCTGAGGTAATGGTGCTGAATCTAGGTTTCCATCTGGATGTTAATCTGTCTTTCGACAACCATGTTAACTCTCTCTCTTCCATTTGCTTCCCTCTTACTTGATTGTTGCATTGAATTCATTCTTTTTTCCAGTATGATCTCGTCTATTAGTGGTACAGAGAATGATTTTAAATCGATTAGATTACTGCAATTCCATCTAACTCGGATCTTCTTTAGACTTATTCAAACAACTTCAATTAATTCATATTGCTGCTGCAAGGCTTACACTAAGATGGTCTTGTCTCCTCACCATCTCTGCCAGTGAATAAATTGCATTCACTAACAATTTTTGAAATGTGCAAGTCACTCAAGTCTCTTATTCAGGGGACCTCTGCATCTCCAAAGGAAGTTTTATCACGATCTACCAATTCGTAAACGAAGGTAGTCTTGTGTTCTTTAGGTGAGAACATCCAAATTCTATTGTGCCTGAATGGGTGCTGAAGGATGTTGGTGCATACAGCCGAAAAATGGATCAGTGCTAATAAGACCATAAATGACTGCCAGTATGGGTTCTGGAAAGGGGTGGGCACTGTGAAACAGTGGCAAAATCTACACAAGTTGCCATAAAAATATCGGAAAGTTTTTGGAGGCTCGTTACATCTGGTCTTCATGGTCTTACCTCTGCGTTTGGTAGAGTTAATCAATTCAGACTTTGACCAATATTGGAACCCATAGGAGTGGGTGACTCAATTGTCGATTGCTTAGTTAAAATACACACAAATCTGTCAGCAAAAGTGAGGAGAGGGTTCATCAAAACTTTATTTTGGCCTCCTTGCTATTTACACTTTCCTCAAATTGCTTATTTATTCTTCCAAATAAAGATGCTCAAAGGCTAAACAGCAAAACACGTTTTGACCACCTATATGCAGAAAATTGCCAGAGAATTAAAGAGGCCAGTAGAATGTTATATACGTTATAAGGAGTGTAAAGAATTTGCATTTGTGCCCAACTGGTCAAGGCTTGAAATGTTTGTTGAGCCTGCCTTTTAAGTTCCTAAGGGTAAGCACCACTTAACGTGCAATATAAGAATTTATTGAAGGAAGGAACATTAAACTTTTCTGCTGCCTAGCTCAATTACAGGACTTTGCCATAATTGTGCTAGAACCTGCTCATGCTATATTCTATGATGGAGAGTATTAATACAGAAAACATTTGAAGCAACACGTTTTAACCTAATTTACATTTTCTCAAAATCATAAAGATAACACCAATATTTTATATTTATATATAGATGGCACATTTTAAAGACATTTGATAGATTTTGTTTCTTTATGTAGAGGCTGCAATTTTAGTGCATTTAGATTGTGCCCACTTTATCATATTTATTTAGGGATATAGGGGGTCATTACAACATTGGCGGTAAAAGGCGCTTACCGCCGTGCAGAAGACCGCCAATACACCGCTGCAGCGGCGGCATTCCGCCACAGCTATTATGACAGACATCTTGGAATCTGCCGAAATTCAGACACCCACACAACACCGCCACACCAAAGGTCAGTGATAAACTGGCGGAAACAAATCCTCCACCTCCACGCCAACAGAAACACGCCCATGCTATTACAACCCACGAATCCATGCGGCGGTCTTTCAACCGCGGTATTCCATTGGTGGTACACACCGCCACGCTCAAAATACACACACATCTCCAAAATACCGCCACATTGGACAATTCAAAATACACACACCTGATACACATACAAACAACACTCCCACACACCAAACACAATATAAAACACACACCCACATCACCCACAAACCCCTATGACCAAAAATTAGACACGAAGGCGACAGAGAGAGAGCACAGAATAGACAACCCCACTACACAGAGGCACACAACACCATCACCCACACAACATCCACGCACAAAACACCACACACCACTACACTCACCACACATCACCACATACACCACCCCACACATCAACCACACCACCCCATGGCACGCCAAAGACACTCCCGCTTCTCCGAGGAGGAGCTCAGGGTCATGGTGGAGGAAATCGTACGGGTAGAGCCACAGCTATTTGGCTCACAGGTACAGCACACATCAATAGCCAGGAAGATGGAGTTATGGTGCAGAATAGTGGACAGGGTGAACGCCGTGGAACAGCACCCAAGAAATAGGGAGGACATCCGGAAGAGGTGGAACGACCTATGGGGGAAGGTGCATTCAACGGTCTCCAGGCACTACATCGCGGTACAGCGGACTGGCGGCGGACCCCCACCTCCTCCCCCACAACTAACAACATGGGAGGAGCAAGTCTTGACCATCTTGCATCCTGAGGGCCTTGCAGGAGTCGGTGTAGGATGGGACACTGGTAAGTAAAATCTTAACTATCATATCCCCCACCCTACCTGAATGCTATCACACACCCCCTCCCTCAACCCCACCCCTATCACTACAACTTCTCACTAATGTACCCATGACACAAACCACCCATCCCAACACCAAGCCCTGCATGACACTACTAAGCATGGACACCCCTCACTAAAGCATGCCCACTGCACATACCCAGTACACCCCCTCAACCATCACCACACAAACTCACACACAGGAATGCATTCACTGGGGTACACAAACACCCACTCATTGCACACCATTACACACACACATGCAATAATCATGCTCTTATGCCCCTGCAGGAACCCGAAGGACCATCACCACACCAGAGGGTCCAGACAACACCACTCCCCCCCAGAAGAGGCCCACAGTGACGAGAGCAGCTCTGCCCTACTGGATCCTGATGACCAGCCCGGACCATCGTGGGCCTCGGGACAGTCGGTTCCCCTTGCACAGGCACAGCCTACACCGACCTTCCACCCTCTGGTAACACCAGCACAGCACCCACCCAGCGGGCCCAAACCTCCCTACCCAGGACAGGTCAATCAGCATGGGTGTCCTCCACTACAGGGCACCCAGGCTAACCCACCACCCCAACAACAACAGGGACCTGGGGGCAGTGGTAGTGGGCACACGGTCCAGGGGACAGAGGCACAGGAACACAGGGGAACAGGGAGGGCTGCTGTGCGACAGGGGGCGGACAGGCTAAGGGAACCCACCCTCCACGAGTCCCTCTCCTCCATCATGGGAGCATACCACCACTCCCAGGAGACGATGGCGACGGTTCTGGACAAGTTGCAGGAGACCCTGTGCCTGCAGGACGAACTGTATTTGGGGTTCAGGGAGGAGCTCAGGACCATCAGCTCCGCCATTGTAGGGGTGATGAAGGACATACAGCAGACCTTGAGGGACACCGTGGCACTCCAAGCGGCCCCTGACACTAGCCAGGACGATGAAATGCCCACCACCTCCGCCGGGGACAGGACGCCCCGCCACAGGACCAACACACCAGCACTTCACCCCCTGCAGACGGACAACCACCACGCAAGCAGTCCCTGAGATGCAGGAACAGGACAGAGCAAGATGGCAAGACCCCCGCCAGGAAATGAGACCACCCTGATTGTCCTCCCACTGTCCCACTTTGTTACCCTATCCATACTTTAACTGCCCCAGCTCCTCTTCCTATGCCCAGATGGGCAGTGCACCTGTGAGACTAATAGACTGGACTCTGCCATGGACATTCCTCCACCATCACCCATCCTCATTTTACAACCCCCTCCCATTTCTGAGCACTTCAATAAACACCCTTGAAACACAAAACAATCTGGAGTCAGTCTGTGATTTAGTAAAAATGTATTATCAATGACAGTGTCATAATGGGTGTACCATTCTAAAGCTAACATACCTATGTCACACATCACAAGCCCTTGAAGGATGCAAGCAGTTGACACGTAGGTAACCACACCTGTGAAACTGTAATGGAAGGGTACAATTCAGTTACCAAATGTTGACTTAAATAGAAAAACAGGATAGAGGTAGACGTGTGAAAGTTAATGTAATGCTAAAACTGAAAATGTTCTCACCTGTGTGTCACTGGAAATATTGCTGTATGACTGACTCCCTGTTGTCGTTGTCTTCTTCATCAGCTTCATCCTCATCACTGTCCACAGGCTCCACAGGCTCCACAGCTGCTACAACACCGTCATCTGGATCATCCTCCTGCAGAAAAGGCACCTGGCGTCGCAATGCCAAATTATGGAGCATGGAGCAGGCGATGATGATGTTGCATACCTTCTTCGGTGAGTAGAATAGGGATCCACCTATCATATGGAGGCACCTGAACCTGGCCTTCAGGAGGCCGAAGGTGCGTTCGATCACCCTCCTAGTCCGCCCATGGGCCTCATTGTACCGTTCCTCTGCCCTGGTCCTGGGATTCCTCACTGGGGTCAATAGCCACGAAAGGTTGGGGTAATAAGAGTCCCCCAAAAGCCATACACGGTGCCTCTGGAGTTGACCCATCATATCAGGGATGCTGCTATTCCGCAGGATGTAGGCGTCATGCACTGAGCCAGGGAACATTGCATTTACCTGGGAGATGTACTGGTCTGCCAAACATACCATCTGTACATTCATGGAATGATAACTCTTCCTGTTCCTGTACACCTGTTCACTCCTGTGGGGGGGGACCAGAGCTACATGGGTCCCATCAATAGCACCTATGACGTTGGGGATATGTCCAAGGGCATAGAAGTCACCTTTCACTGTAGGCAAATCCTCCACCTCAGGGAAAATGATGTATCTCCTTATGTGTTTCAGCAGGGCAGACAACACTCTGGACAACACGTTGGAAAACATAGGCTGGGACATCCCTGATGCCATGGCCACTGTTGTCTGAAAAGACCAACTTGCAAGGAAATGGAGCACTGACAGCACCTGCACGTCAGGGGGGATTCCAGTCGGATGGCGGATTGGTGACATCAGGTCTGGCTCCAACTGGGTACATAGTTCCTGGATTGTGGCACGGTCAAACCGGTAGGTTACGATGACATGTCGCTCTTTCATTGTCAACAGGTCCACCAGCGGTCGGTACACCGGAGGATTCCGCCATCTTCTCATATGTCCCAGCAGGCGGTGCCTACAAAGGACAACAGCGAAGAACCAGTCATTAGTCCTCCAGGTATGTACCCACAGTCACACACAAGTCTACACCACTCACATAACCCTTCCTGTAAGTGTGTTGAGTGTAGGCCTAGCTATGTGTGACGCAGTATGAAATGAAGCCATGTGGGCCCCTGAAATGGCAGCTGCCTGACCTCTAAACTGGGACAATGGGATTGTGGGGTAACTGCGCTGGCGTTACACACCGTCGCGGTAGGCGGTCGTAGACCGCGGCGCAATGCTGCATTGGTTAAAATTGGACCCTATGGATCCCAGGAGCCAATGAATAGGTGCGCCGGCGGTGATGATGCGCACCGCCGCGAACGTCACCGCCGCGGACGTCACCACCATTTTCTATCTGTTCAATCACTAGATACCTGACCTTCGACAGGAGAGGACCTACACTGCAAGTGCTGCTGTGACCTTGGTCTGGAAGCGACGATGGCTGCTGCGTCTGGGGAAAGGGCCCCTGCCTTCACTGCACAGGAGTTGGAGAAACTGGTAGACGGGATCCTCCCCCAGTACACGGTACTCTACGGTCCTCCAGACCAACAGGTTAGTACACAGGGAGCACGCCTGGGTGGAGAGGGCTGGGTGGAAGAGGGAAGGGGGCAGAGTCCATAGAACATTAATGCATGGGACTGAATGGGCCACATGGCCAGAGTAGGGAGGGGGCCACTCACAACAACGGTGCAGTTGGTAATGAATGTTCCTCTTTCCTTGTGCATGTGATGTAGGTTAGCGCCCACCAGAAGATGGACAGTTAGAGTGCCATCGCCAAGGATGTCCGGACCATGGGGGCCCACAAGAGACGGGGCACCCACTGCCATAAGAGATGGGAGGACATTCGCTGCTGCAGCAAGAAGACGGCGGAGGCTCAGCTGGGGATGGCCTCCCAACGTGGGAGGGGTGCCCGTCGCACCATGACCCCCCTGATGTTCCGCATCCTGGCGGTGGCCTACCCGGAGTTGGATGGGCGCGTGAGGGCATCACAGCAGACACAAGGGGGTGAGTACAACCTCATTCTGCGTACTTTGCGTGCAGTGGAGGTGTCTGGGTGGGGAGGTGGGCTGTGGGTGTCCCTAGGCCAGGGCGAGTTAGGTAGGCAAGGCCCCTCCGTAATGTAGCCCGTGTGGCACTCTACCCCAACTCAGCAGAGTGCCAAGTCAAGGTATAGTTGCCCCTGTGGCATCCATGTGCGCCAATGTCCACCATTGCCATATAGGCCATTTCCCAGAAATTGCATGTGCAGAGGGCAGGAGCACGGCGTAATGCAGAGGGCTGCTGCGTTTGTCTTGTCCGCCAACGGTAGCGGTATGCCATGCACTAAAACCCTCTTTCTTCTGTCTCCCCCCCTTTGTCTGCTCTCCCTGTCCTTTTGTACATCAGCATCAACAGGCGGAGGTACAGTGGCACCGGAGCACGAGGGAGCTGCATCCCACATGGCCATGGAGGGCCACACCACAGACTCTGAATGCACCAGTGGGACGGAGGGCGAGGGGAGCTTCACGTCGGCCACCGGATCACCAAGCAGCATCACGGACTCGTTCGACGATGGGAGCTCCCTTGTGGTGGCGGCACCATCTGTGCCCCCTACCTCTACAGGTACAGCCGCCACCTCCCCTACCAGCACTGCCCTCCCAGCAGCCCCTCAGCGTTCGCCCTGTGCCTGCTCACCCAGGAGGGTGGGCATCACCTTCGTCCCAGGCACCTCAGGCCCTGCCCCAGTTACCCCTGCTGCCCTCAGTGAGGAGGTCATTGACCTCCTCAGGTCACTTACTGTTGGGCAGTCTACCATTGTGAATGCCATCCAGGGTGTAGAACGAGAGTTGCAACACGGTAATGTATTCCTGGAGGGCATTCATTCTGGTCAGGCTGTCCTTCAGCGAACCCTGCAATCTTTGGCCTCAGCACTGATGGCAGCAATTGTTCCTGTGTCTAGCCTCCCCCCTCCAACTTCCTCCACCCAGCTCCAATCTTCTGTACCCCAGTCCATCCCGAGCACACCTACAGACCAGCATGCACACAAGTCAACACACACAAGTAGGTCAAGCAAACATAGGCACCACACACCACAAGCACTCACGCAAGCCTCACCCACATACAGACACATCCACTGCCTCCACTGTGTCCCCCTCCTCCTCTTCTCCCTCCTCCCTCCCAGTGGCTTTGCACTCTTCAGGATGGCACAGTGGGCAAACCACCCACTGTATAGACTTGAGAGACTGTGGCTTTGCACTCCCCAGGAGGGCATGAATGGGCATGGAGCCCCGTCGTGGATCTGGCTTTGCAGTCATCCGGCTGAGGTGCCCCCCCTTCCCTTCCCCCTGAGGTGCCTGTAGAATTTCTATCTGATGCCCCGGCAGTGTTCTCTCCGATTGTGGTCAGGTATCATTTGTGGGCCTCGCCCATGTATTTTTGGACTGATGGTGCACGGACATTGCTATGTACATATCTGCACTACTTCTCGGCTTGTATATAATTCTGACTGATTTTCAAATATATGTCTGTATATTTTTGTATGACATGTATATTGGCACATTACATTGTTTGACCGATTTTCACTTTGTGTATTCATTCTTCCGGGGGGATTGTGGGTTGTTACTGTGATTTTTGTGAATGCATTGGTGTGTATGTTGTAATATGCGAGGGTGGGGGTGTTTGGTGTGTGTCCCCCTAACTTTTGCCTCCCCCATGTCGTAGGTGCAGTACTCACCGTTGTCTGCAGCACCTACGTAGCTGTTGGTCGTAGAAGAGCAGAAACACAAGGGCAGGGAGTATTTGGAGTTCCGGCTCCATGGATTCCTTGTTCCTCGTGGGATATGTTAAGATGAGCGTTTTCCCATAGCAAAAGCTGTTTCCGCCGTGTTTTTATCCACGGTGAATCCGCCCCGGAAAAGGTGGTGGATTGGCAGGTTGTAATAGTGTGGGCGGTACATTGTCTTCCGCCTGTCTGTTGGCGGTGACTGCCGCGCTGCTTGTCTGTACCGCCGTGGCGGGCGAAGTGTTAAAGTGGCTGTCTTTGTTGGCGGTTTCCGCCAGGGTCATAATTCCCTTTTTTTGTCCTCCGGACTGTTTGCGGTATTTCTGCTGCTTTAACACCGTCCGCCAGGGTTGTAATGACCCCCATAGTTTGATAATAATTTGTTAACATGGTCTAACAACATATTCAGTAGAAGATGTCAGGTCGTTAAATCAGTGGGTGGAGGTTTTAAGTTTTTGCAGCTAAAATTGGGAATGAACCCACTACTGAATTTAAACAATATATTCAAGCACGTGTGCTTTACGTGCCCTAGTGAGGCTGGTCTTTGGGGGCCAATAGATGTGAACATTTTCCAAAGAGAAGAAAATTGTGTTTGTACACAGGTCGCATTTCATTACATTTGCTATGAGGATACCTAGAAGAAAAAATACATGTAATTCCTCTTCTTTGCGGCTATCCATTTGGTCCAACAACACAGTTAAATTATTGAAAAAATATATTTGTGATTGCTTATATTTAGAAACTGCAGACATATTCTCATGTCTTATGTATGTCAAAATGTTCTGGAATTGTTTGCCCAGAACTCGATGACTTTTCACATGATATTTGTGATGTGGCAAAGTTTAATGTTAAAAAATGTTCTTTTTACATAGATCACATAGAAGAGTAGACATTGAATTATGAAAATATTAAAATACTCTAGAATATAAATGTTAGCTGTTAGTCGTATAGGCCATTGAACATAAACCTGATCTCTTTCCAAACATATATGAACATAATCTTTTAGCCAGATCTGTAATGCAAGTTATGAATCATTGATTAGCATTTCCTAAAGGTTGGTCACGTCTAATTAATTTTACTTATATCTCTGGGACGTTCATGCTTTACAAATTGTCGTGCACTTTTGTTGTTTTGAAATGTATTCAAATTTCCAAAAGTTAACTATCTCAAACCACTGTTAATTTCTGTATTTTATCTAATCGTTATACTGCCATTTTAAATCTGCAAATGCTGTTTTCAGCTATTGTTTTTTTACTCAAGCTGATGTATATGTTGAAGCTCGAAATGGTAACTGAGTTTTGAATATTTATTGTATATGTACTGAAGGTATTGTACTTTATGCAAAATTAAACAGCTAATACTACTCCTACTACTATTATTACTACAGTCAAAAACTGTTCTTCAAAAAGGGAGTGACTGTTATAAAGGAGACTAACAGAGAAAGGGAAAAGATGAAGACGCTGATTATGAGTGAGGCTGAATTTTCTGACCCCTGTGTAAACCTGTTTGTGCAGGGATTGGAATTTCGAGTTGGGTGGTATTTTACACACTCAATGATCATTGGGTGCGTTAAATACCTCACCCTTAATTACATGTTGCCAGGTCAAACCAGTCAGAATTAAATAGGTGAAAAGTGTACGTGTTTACTGTACCACGTGGATTTTGGTGCACTAAGAACAAAAATCTGCATATTATTCCCCAAACAACTTGAACTAGGTGCTACTAACTACACTCTATTCGTCAAAGTTGTTTTTGAGATGAAAAGCATGCATCATTATCGTGGAACATGGAATCATGGCGAAGCATGTGTTGCTTTCTTTGGAACATTACACAAACATAAATTATATCAATTATTATGGTTGTCTATAGTTTGATAATTGTAGAACAAAAGTCTGAGATAAGCTATCCAGTTTTTAAAAATATATGAATATAAAATATTGTGAGCCATGAGCTCTGCATTGTATTCGAGCATATGAATAGAAGAGCAAATGTTCATCACTTTACACAAGGGCAGCAATAGTCAGAAGTAGAGGTGGTATTATAGGAACAAAAAGCACTTCTGTATGGGGGGTAGTGAGTGCTTCAATCATCGGCCATTATAGACAGTTTTCATATAGGTTAATCACAAAACAATTAGCGTCCAATGGGTCAGTTATAAAACGGTGGCATATACGAAAGTGGCTGTGGTTGATGACAATTTTGATATTTTGCTTTGGTTGCCGAACATTTAAAGGTACGCCTGATATAGATCACCTCCCTTCTGTAACATTTGGGTATTTCTGAAGTGTTGCAGGTAAGGTGATGTGAGAAAAAGTCTTACTGTATTAGGTGAGTTCACAGACTGTGCAAGTCCTACGTTTAAAAAGACTGCTGGTGACAGTCCTCAACATTTTGTGATGTCACTAGTTGGTGTAAGAGGGACATAGGTATGTTCCAAACAGCCAATGAGGTTCAAAGGCCTTTTGTAGGCAAAAAAGGTATTTCTGAAAGACAGCTGTCTGTAAAAAGAGCACATGCCAATGTTTCTTAACCCCTTCCCAGCTAAGCCTTTTCTCCTCCTCCTGTGCTAAGCTTTTTTGGCTATTTGGGATAGTTAATGCTTAGGATCCCATAACTTTTTGTTCACATAAGCTATCCACACCAAATGTACGTTCTTTGTTCTGACATCCTGTGAATTTTAGAGGTACCCAGGGTTTGTGTATTGCCTTGGAGGAGACTAAGAAATAAGCCAAAATACAGCTAAATTGTGGGTTTTGGGGAAAAATGGAGAAAAGGTGCTGCAGAAGAAAACATATGTTTCTTTCCCTGCAACTGCATCACCAAAGGGGTTGCAGTGCTAAAATCCCCACCTTCCCCGCTTTTAGGAACAGGCAGCCAAGAATTAGAAAATCACATTTTTCAACACTGTTTTTGGCATTTTACTGGGACATACCCCATTTTTAATATTTTTGTACTTTCAACTTCCTTCTAGTTAGTGACAGAAATGGCTGTGAAACCAATGGTGGATAATGGAAAGTTATATTGTTCTGAAAAGTAGAAAAAACTCTAAATTCAGCATGGGGTCATTTGTGTAGATCCTTCAAGGTTTTTCAATAGAATGTAACACTTGAAATAAAAAAATGAAATTTAGCGAAAAAAGCAACCATTTGTGTCTAAGTTTTCATCTGTAACGTTTTCTAAGTATGTCAGATTTTGAAAAGCAATATACCATTATATCCGCTGGATTCTTCTGGTTGCATGGATACATAGGGCTTGGAGGTTGTCCAAGAACCCAAGCTAATCAGAGGCAATAATTG
The DNA here is from genome assembly GCF_031143425.1 of Pleurodeles waltl. NCBI lineage: Eukaryota > Metazoa > Chordata > Amphibia > Caudata > Salamandridae > Pleurodeles > Pleurodeles waltl. Next base: position 513,770,014 of record NC_090449.1, read on the forward strand.
AGCTGCATATTGCAATGTTTTTTCATTGTGTACCGGGTATACAGCAACTCATTAGGTAAAATATCAAGATTGAAAAATAGGTATCAAGGAAACCTATGCATTTTCAAAAATGGGCATAGGCTATGGAGTTTAGAAGCAGTGGTTATTTACACATCTCTGAATTTGTGAGTGCCTATACTGGCATGTGAATTAGAGGGTATTTCTCAAAATGACATCTTCCTTACACACTATCTTAGATTTGGGAGGTGCAAATACAGAGAATGGCAATTGGTAATAACACTTGTTCTACTATTCTGTGTTGCCCCATGTCTCCCAATAAAAATGGCACCCACTTGTGTAGGTAGGCCAGAGCCATCAACAGGAAACGGCCCAAAATGCAACGTGAATACAGCACATTTTTCCACTCTGAACTGACCCTTTTTTAGCAATGTGCCTAGCTGTAGATTTTGCTGTAGCTCAGCCATCACCTAGAGAAACCTAGCAAACCTGTGCATTTTTTAAAACTAGACACCTAGGGGAATCCAGGATAGGGTGGCTTGTGTGGTTTTTACTAGTTTCTGTTACCCAGGATCCCTTGCAAACCTCCAAATTTGTAAAAAAAAAAAAAAAAAACATTTTCCTCACATTTCTGTAATTGAGAGTTCTAGAATCTGAGGGGAGCCGCAAGCTTTCTTCCACCCAGCATTCTCCCAAGTCTCCCAATAAAAATGGAACCTCGCTTGGGTGGGTAGGCCTAGTGTCCGTGACACGAAATGACTGAAAATGCAATGTGGACCCATTACATTTTTCCAACTAAATCTAATCCTTTTTTCGCAATGTGCCAGTCTGTGGATTTTGAGCCCTAGCTCAGCTGCACCTAGGGAAACCTAGCAACCCTGTACATTTTTGAAAACTAGACACTCAGGGGAATTTATGATGTGTTGACTTGTGAGGCTCTCACAAGGTTCTGTTACCCACAATCCATTGCAAACTTCAAAATGTGTCTAAAAACACACATTTACCTCACATTTCTGTGATGGAAAGTACTGGAATCTTAGGGGATCTACAAATTTCCTTCCACCCAGCATTTCCCCAAGCCTCCCAGTAAACATGGTACCTCACTTGTGTGGGTAGGCCTACTGTCAGCGACATGAAAGGACCAAGAACACAACGTGGACCCATCACATTTTTCCATCCAAAACGGACCCTTTTTTTGCAATGTGCCTAGCTGTGGATTTTGGGCCCTAGTTCAGCGGGCACCTAGGGTAACCTAGTAAACCTGTGTATTTTTGAAAAGTAGACACCCAGAGGAATCAAGGATGGGTTGACCTGTGTGGCTCTTCCCAGGTTCTGTTACCCAGAGTCAATTGCAAACCTCAAAATGTATCTACAAAAACACATTTTCCTCATATTTCTGTGATGGAAAGTTCTGGAATCTGAGGAGAGCCACAAACTCCTTTCCATCCACCATTTCTCCAACTCTCCCGATAAAAATAGTACCTGACTAGTGTGGGTAGCCGAAGTGCTCTTGACACGAAATAGCTGAAAACGTAACATGAGCCTATCACATTTTTCCATCCCATTTTTTTTGCAATGTGCCTAGCTGTGGATTTTGGGCCCTAGCTCAGCACCCACAAAGGGAAACTTAGCAAACCTTTCCATTTTGAAAATTAGACACCCAGGGAAATCCAGGATGGGGTGACTTGTATGGCTGCCACCAGGTTCTGCTACCCAGAATCCCTTGCACACCTCAAAATGGTTTTAAAAATCACACTTTTCTCACATTTCTGTGATGGAAAGGTCTGTAATCTGAGAGGAGCCATAAACTTCCTTCCATCCAGCATTCCTCCAACTATCCTGATACAAATGGTACCTCACTTGTGTGGGTAGATCTCGTGCATGCGACAGGAAAGGGCCCAAAACGTTTTGTGGAGACATCAAAATTATTTATCACGTAATGACCTGTTTTTGCAATGGGGCACCTGTGATTTTCGTCCCTGGCTCAGCAGCCATCTGGGGAAACCTACCAAACCCAGACATTTCTGAAAACTAGACACCCGAGGGAGTCCAGGGAGGTGTCGTTTGTGTGGATCCCCAAGTGTTTTCTTACCCAGAATCCCCTACAACCCTTAAATTTAGCTAAAAAATCAAATTTTCCTCACATTTCTGTGTGGGGTCACCGCACCAGCACAAATCTCTTACCACCCAGCATTTCCCTCGGTCTCCTGATAAAAATGATACCTCACTTGTGTAGGAGAGCCTAGTGCCTGTGGCAGGAAGGGCCAAAAACATGTAGAAATTGAAGGGGTACCAAAGCTGGTTCAAAGGGGCTGTTTTTTTTCATATGTTTTTAGGTTGACTCTGTTTTGGGCACTCACACAGGTGAGGTAGAATTTTTATTAGAACAGGTAGGGAAATGCTGGGTGGTATGAATTTTGTGGATTCCTGTTTATTCCAGAAGTTCCCATCACAGAAATGTAGGTAAGATGCATGATTTCAGGTGAAGTTGGAGGTCTGCAGGGCATTGTGGGTAAGAAAGTGGTGTGGGTTGCATGTGAAGCACACCACTCTGAATGCCCCTGGATTCACCCTGGATTCCCCCAGATGTTTCGTTTTCAGATGTGTCAGGGTGTGGTAGGTTTTTCCAGGTGACAGCGTACCCAAGTCAAAAAAGTGCAGCCGCTCACCATTGCAAGTGAGATGATTTTGGGAGTTAGATAAGCTCTGTAGGCCCATATGTAAAATCAAAACCCAAAAGAGTCAAATGTCCTTTTGCTTGCTATTGGGATGACATACTTTAGCCTGCAGGCTGGTCTGAAAGACTATTAACCCCTTCAGTTGCGGTGCGGACCATAACCATGCCCATGGTGGTGGGCAGCCCCCACCCTTCTATTTTCTTTAATCTGTGGCATCTAGTGGGCTGTCTGCCCTCTGGGGGGATGGATCGGGAGTAATTACCCCATCTGTTCCCCTGGGGGGGGCAGAAAGACTTTGTTCCCATTAATCTGGGGTGGGGCATGGCAATACCCCCACCCCTCTTCCCTGGTGTCTAGTGGGCTTTCTGCCCCCTTGGGGGCTGATCGGGGTAATAATGGTCATACGCCCCCTCGTTAGTGGTCAGAAAGACTGTTTACATGTTTGGAAGGGTGAGGGCATTGGTAAGCCCATTTTGGGCAGCCCGTCAGCCGAAAGTTTGAAAAAAAGTAATCCCTGGTGCCTAGTAGGCTTTCTGCCCCCAGTGGTGCAGATCTGTGGTTATTTCCCACATTTCCCCCTGGGGCAGACAAACTGTTTATATATTTGGGGTGGGTGGGGGTTGTTGGTAAGGCCATTTCGGGCAGCCACCCCACCCCTATACAATATAATCAAATGTCCCTGGGGCCTAGTGCACTTTCTGTCCCCTAGGGTGGACAGATCAGGGGCTTTTGCTCCTGTCTGCCCCCCATGGAGGCAGAAAGGCTGAAATAGTGCCCAAAAAATAATGGGGGAGCGAAACCCCTTGCCCAAAGAACTGCTTCCCCTCCCTGGTGTCTAGTGGGTGGATCCCGCTTGGGGATTGCTGTCATGCGGCAATCCCTATGCAGGGATCTACAAGGGAGGGGTACCATTGGAAAAGGGAAATTCTCCCCTTTCCAACGATACCTCTTCCATCTGCCTTGGTGCTCGGGGGCTGAGATAGCACCCTGAACACTGAGGCAGGAAATGTGAAAAGAGCTGATTGAAAGAAAAGAAGAAAGAAAGGAAAGCTCTCCCCATCTCCCAAGGCTGTTTATTTGTAAAACATATTCCTCTGGTGCCCACACCAGAAGGATTTCAAGTGCCATGTGCGTGGTCGGCCTGGGGCTATCTGAAGCACATGAGCACTGTTGTGTCAGATGCCCCCCAGCTGCCTGACGTCCCGAAGAGGTTAATGGATTTGGTTATCAAGTTTTTATCGACCAGCTGTTGAATGTGTTTGGTTTTGATGTCAATTGAAATCCTCTAAAAGACTACCAAGCACTTTTCATTGCTCTTCTCCATAACTCCATTGAGTGAACTTGCTTTAAATTCCTTTGAATGCCTGAAAATAGTCAACCCCATGTACTCTGTAGAACTATTTTGCATAAACAGTTTCTCAAGATAAGAAGATTCCCCCTTAGAAAAAGCTCTACATTGTTTTTTGAAAATTGTATTATGTTTCCCAATTCTAGAATCTTGTATTTTATTCTACAGCAAGGTTGTTGGTCAGTTTGTTGGAATCCTACTGTAAGTTTTTGTCATTTTGGAGCACCTCTGGAAACCTTTGCGCAGTAGTCATTCATTTCATGGTATGCTCCTACTCATATGTATTCTTCGATAGGCTTTATATTTACCCTGTCCTTGTGCCTGTTGGATACCCACATAGGGCCTGATTCACAAAGGCAATTGTCCTATAGTTTGATGTGCTGAGGCTCTGAAGTTGTAAAGATACTACTAGTAAAATACCTTTGTGAATAACAAACAATTGTAAGCTTACACAAAAAGTAAGTTTACCTTTGTGAATCAGGTCAATAGATTGTACATCTAGGTCCCACTACAGATGTGACTTTAAAAGTAGGCTACATATCAGCAAAATACAGGGGGGAAATAATAAAAACCTGGGATGTGGCGACTGAACAAGTTGTTTTGTGATGAAACATAAGGAAAAGCAGCTCAAGGTCAAGAAAATGGCAGTAAAACTCCACAGATGCTCCCCAATCACCTCACTTCATTACAGCTTTTAGGGAATTGAAGAAAAACTTAGCTAACAATGAAAGAAAGGATGAGGAAAGAAAATAACACTTAAGAGAAAAGGGGATGTGGGAAGCCAAACAGAAGTCCCATCTGACTTAACCTGGTGGGCATCTACCTATGATATAAAGATGTATGGGGATTCAGTTACAAAATGAGACGGGAAAACAGACAAGCAACAGAAAAATATCTTCAAAACTATATCCTGGGATACAATGAAGACTAACGTTTATAATATCGAGCTCTCTGAAAAATTTGTTTCTCAAAACTTGAAAAGCATCCATGCTAATCTCCATTGCCAAAAAGCATCAACATTTACACCTTTCAAAATGATGCGAGTTTCTGGATGTGACCAATGACAATTGTGTTCATATATATTTTGACCTACACTTCACCCTAGAGTCTTAAAGAGGGTCGGGGGTTCAGGCAATTTTTAAGCAAGACAGTGTAAATAATCAGAAGATCTATTGCATGATTGCCCTACTAGAAAATAAAACCGAAAAGTGGCCCATGATTTGGACCTATGGTTAAGATAAGACAAGCTGTTTCCTCTCTGAAGCCAGGCTTCAGAAAGGCTGTGGACCCCTAGATGATGTACTAGTATCAGAAAGTAGTTGAAAGCCAGATGATAACTGTTGGACTTTTGCTTATGCAGGGTCATCCCCAGTCTTTTTGCCTCCTGCCTCCTATTTTTTTCTGACCTGTTGCTGTTGGCTTTTCAACTCTGAGCACTTTACCACTGCTAACCAGTGCTAAAGTGCATATGCTCTCCGTGTAAATTGTATATAATTGGTTTATCCATGATTGACATATTTGATTTACTAGTAAGTCCCTAGTAAGGTGCACTAGAGGTGCCAGGGCCTGTAAATCAAATGCTACTAGTGGGCCTGCAGCACTGGTTGTGCCACCCATGTAAGTAGCTCTGTAATCATGTCTCAGACCTGCCACTGCAGTGTCTGTGTGTGTATTTTTACACTGTAAATTCGACTTGGCAAGTGTACCCACTTGCCAGGCCTAAACCTTCCCTTTTCTTACATGTAAGGCATCCCTAAGGTAGGCCCTAGGTAGCCCCAAGGGCAGGGTGCAGTGTATGGATAAGGTAGGACATATAGTAATGTGGTTTATATGTCCTGACAGTGAAATACTGGCAACTTCGTTTTTCACTGTTGCAAGGCCTGCCTCTCTCATAGGATAACATGGGGGCTACCTTTAAATATGATTAAAGTGTAGATTCCCCTAGAGAGTAGATGGACATGTGGAGTTTGGGGTCCCTGAACTCACAATTTAAAAATACATCTTTTAGTACAGTTGATTTTAAGATTGTGCGTTTGAAAATGCCACTTTTAGAAAGTGAGCATTTTCTTGCTTAAACCATTCTGTGACTCTGCCGTGTTTGTGGATTCCCTGTCTGGGTCAGTTTGACAGTTGGGTTGTTTTTCACCTCACACCAGACAGTGACAAAAAGTGGGCTGGGGTGTAACCTGCATTTCCTGATTAGCCATCTCTGCTAGGAGGGAGGGGTTGAGTGGTCACTCTCATCTTAAAGGACTGTGCCTGCCTCTGACAATGCCGGCTCCAACCCCCTGCTGTGTGTCTGATGACTTGCCTGGGCAAGGCAGGATTTCACAAGTAGGTGTGAGTCCCCTTTGAAGAAAGGTGACTTCAAAGACTAAAATGGGTATAAGAAGGGCACCCAAATCTACAGACTTTAGAATCACTTCTGGAACCAAGAGGAACCTCTGCCTGGAGAAGAGCTGATAGCTGAGGAAGAAGTGCTGCCCTGCCTGTGACTGTGCTTTGTGGAGCTTTCCTGCAGTGCTGCTTCTGCCAGAGTAAGAGGGCAAAGACTGGACTTTGTGTGCCTTCCATCTTGTGAAGAAATCTCCAAGGGCTTGAGTTAGAGCTTGCCTCCTGTTGTTTGAAGTCTCAGGGACAGCAAAGACTTCTCTCTGCCAGCACCTGGAGTCTCTGGAGAGACTCCTGCCCCGACAAGTGGTGCCCTATCCAGTCCCTGGGCCCTTGAAAGGAAAGCTGGTGGAATCCAAGCAAATCGACTTCGGACGACTCCGGACCGACGCCGCTGCTGAATCCGGTAACGCCGCCTGCACCTGACGCCGTGACCTTCGCTGGAACGCGACGGTCTTCACAGGCCCGACGCCACACCAGCCCAGCTGAAGTCCGCGACTCCGTGGAAGTCACCGCACCACGTCGTAACCGACGCCGCTCGAAGTGCACGGATTCAACGTTTCGCACAGACGCTGCGATCCCCGACTTCGCGCATCGGCTTGTTTTCACTCTTCACCAAAGGTACTGTACTTGGGGGTCTACACGACTCCGTGTCCAGCGCCGCTGGTGTCGGCTTGTTGGGAACGACTCCGTCACAACGCCTTGTTAACATCTCATCGAAGCATTTTTGTTTCTAAGTGCTATTTTTTAGTTTAATCTCTAAAAATTCATAACTTGACTTGTGTATGTCAGATTTTTGTCCTTTTGGTCTTGTTTTGTTTAGATAAATATTTTCTATTTTTCTAAACTGTTGTTGTGTCATTTTGTAGTGTTTTCATTAATTTACTGTGTGTGTTGGTACAAATACTTTACACCTAGCGCTCTGAAGTTAAGCCTACTGCTCTGCCAAGCTACCAAGGGGGTAAGCAGGGGTTAGCTGAGGGTGATTCTCTTTTACCCTGACTAGAGTGAGGGTCCTTGCTTGAACAGGGTGGTAACCTGACAGTTAACCAAAGACCCCATTTCTAACAATAACACTTTACGTATCCATTTTAGATTACTCTGCCACACCCTAAAGGGTAGATCAAACAATCCTGTGGAACAATTCATTGAATAGGGTATACCTGATTCTCTTTTGAAAGTGAGGCAAACACAACATCGTAATACTTAGGTTGGCACCAAGGTGATGAAGATGCCAACGTCTTAAACCATGATCTTAAGCAGGTTTCAGTGCTGTCTCCTCTTATGTTTCACCTCTATACAGTAGACATGGGGGGCCAGCAACAGGGTCCTGGGACCTTTCCACGAAAAAATGGAGGCCAGGATGTAGTCCTGCTTCAATATGCTGATGCCATTTTTTTCTATGGCAATGACACATTATAGCGTATGAAAGGGCTTCTGTACACATAGAAGGGGGCGGGCGGAGTAAATATAGAGTCTGTTGACTCTTAAATTTTCAACAGCAATCTAATTTTGAAACAAATTAAACAGCAATAAACTGTGGAAAGAACATGTATCTATAAGTTATTTTTAGGCAGACTTAAAACGACTTTGCAAATTCAAACAGGGTCCTTTTACACTAGAGACATCCAGGTGAGTCGGAAGTTACAGAGGTCAGCTGTCGCCATTGTCGCCTCCGTGCAACAAAACGTATGCTCATGTCACACCTGATCTGCCTGTTCCTACATTTGGGAGGCTAAATATTACCACCCTGATGCAAGCAGTAACTTTATGAGGAGATAGAATGCACTGGCAGCTCCTGGGTAGTTTAACAAAATATATGTATAAGTTGTCCGTGAGCCATCTTCTCCTGTGAGGAAGGAAAACCCCGTTGATGTTTTTTGTATTTAACTAAATCCTAAAAGTATTATGCCCTAAGATCAGGTAGAACCAAACAATGCAATTGACTCGATAATTAGATAGCTAACAAAAGGGTTAATAATCGTTGTGATAAAATTATATAGAGCATATGGCATTTTATTTACACAGGAAAACGGTTTTATCTAGTAAATGGTTGCTATGTTACAATGTGGCTTGACTAAAGTTTCTGTTCTAGTGCGTGCAACAGCAGGCAGCACGCTCTTAACATACTGTTAAGTTTTATAATGTTTGAAATTGTATTTTAGAGTGTTTGAATGTGGCTAATTGTTTTTTTCTTTTTATATATATATGAGGATTTTAAGCATTCTACAATAAAGAAATGTAACTTAATTTTGCCAGGACAATAGTCCTTTTCAAAGGTTTATTTTTAGTTCTTCAACTATAAACTGTATATGTGCTATACCCTTGGGCAGACTTCTGTATGAAGATATTTGTATAAGTGCTGTACCCTTCATGCCATTCTCTTTCCCTTGTCCTAAGGAAGACCCTATATATTCATTCCTTTAGGGGTAGAAACCTCAACATCAACATAATTAAGTGTGACTGTTTTTTAGCGTCGAGTGCAAAGCGCTCTGTCCCTGGTGTAATCTCTCTTTGGGCTTTTAACCACGCCCATGTCACGTCCATCAGTTTGGTTGGTTCGTGGGATGCCCTTTAAAATTTGCTTGATTTCATTAGTGAAAGGCATGCATACGTTATGCCTTTTCCGGTGTTTAGCCCGCCTCAAGCGCACCGGCCAACTACTGAAAACATACGAGGCTCAATGTTTTCGATATAGTTTCTGGACTACTTTTTCTCTTTATTTCGTAGGCAGCGCGATCTTGCTGGGCAGTAGTCGAGTGCTTTGCATGACATCGACTCTGTTACATGGATAATTGCACTTTTGCCGATATGTTTCTCTGTGAGCGAACTTCTGTTTCCTTTTGTGTGTTTGCTCTGCGCTCATGGCGGCCATCAGCTCGCTTATGTGAAACTCTTTTACTTTTCAGTTTATGTGGCAAGAAAAGTCAAGTTAGGAGTTTGCAAAACTAATAGCTTTAACTTGAATAAACTCGAGACCCATTGCATTGCAAATGCTTGTTTAGCGAGGATCCTCTGCAAACCTGCTTCACCATGGTTTCACTAAAAATAATCTGTCTGCCAGATGATACAATATGTGCCAGCCAATCAATTAACCAATCAATTAACACAATTTAAGATTGTTGCACTTTATTTTTGTTACAGTCACAATTTGCATCACGTGTAGAGCACAAAAGTATGTCACATTTTATATTGTTCTGAAGCAAGGTATTCGCTTCCAAATAAACATTTCAGTGCACGGAACTGCATGTCTCTGTATTAGATATGCATTTTATTGTATTTGTATGTTAGCTGTCATGCTTATTCTGGTGTGTGTTATATTTATTCAGGTGTGTTGTGTTTTTAGAGGAGCCGACCCAAAAGTTTGAAATCTATGATTTAAGTAAATTTCTGACCATTGAGAGACTCAAAAAAATCCTCAGATGTAAGCGGGTAAATTTATGTTCATCACAGTTTTGCATCCATACTCTTTTTATCCCATGTCTAGGTTTTTGCACAGAGTCATTGAGACAATCCATAGACACCAGTGTGGCAGAAATGTGCATTCTTTTACCAATAAATCTTTGTTTTCTTTTTTTTTCTCACCGCCAGTATTTTTTGTGTGTTAGAGAAGTCCTTTCCCTTGTGTCCCATGGATATCTGGAAGTCTTTCATTCTATCTGGAACATTTCCACTGTATTTACAAACTAAAAATGAAACACTGCGAAAGGACATAAAGACCTGTATTTACCCGCAATGTTGGTGCCCTTACACAAATTCTGCTCTGAGACCAGGAAGTTCTTGCTCATGAAAAACTGTTTTACAAAGTATTTGCCACAGCAAGGTACTTTTTGCAGTAAAATGAAGCCTCCATCAAGGCCAGACTGGCCATAGCGGGCATCAGGCGTTTTCCCAGGAGGCTGGACTGGCGGGGCCAGTTTTGCCGCTGTGTGGGCCGGTTTTGTGACTAGGGCCGGTTTGCAGAGGTGCTGCAATATGGGACCCCAGTAACAAAATCAGCATCAAGCTCGCACTTGACACCCCCCCCCCACCCCCCCCCCCCACACACTCATGGGACTGGTCCGACAAAATTGCCAGGACTACTTTGGGTTCCCAGTCCGGCCCTAAACACCATTAAGGCATACATGAACAGAGGTAAATCATGCGGGATACTCCCGGTTTTTGAAGCGCAAATGATTTTATTTTACTTGTCCCCCGCCGGAAATTGCTTCTCAATCAATACATGTCAATGGGGAAGGGCATTCCGCCAATTATTTTTTTTTTAATCTTCCACTTTACACATGTTAAATGTTGGTGTGTATGTTAAGGCCAGTTCCTGCAGAAGAGAGCAGAATGGAATTTATTAGGAGCAATTAAGCATTGATCCTGCACTAAAACTCAGCACGAGAATCAGCTAGGTTGTGGTGCGCAAACATACGAATGATGTCTTATTTTCGTCACATGGCGATGGCATCGGAAACGGAAGCAATGAGGCGCTCGTGTTCAAACATTGTGCCAAAGTGCAAAAGTTATTGCATGACGTTAGCAATCAAGGCATTCCTTGAGTGCAATTATCTTCATACAGAAGCTCGCCCGAGGGTAAACAGGACAATAGCTCCCCTTTTTACACGTTGAAAAACACACAAGGACGCCCACGCTAGTACTCCATGCACCGCTCGGTCGGGCTACTTGGTGTGACTTTGTAGGTAGGGATTGGTGTTTTAATTTTGTGGGCGCTTAAGCTTCTCCCGCTCCCTTACGCCACTTTGTACGCATTAAGGTGTTTTTTGTGTTGAGGAACGCAATTGTTTTAAGTACTGAATTCGTGGGGCTTCTCATGTGAAACACCTTTCTGGGCAGAAGTTGATCAAGCGTTTTGTTTGTCGTTTTGTATTGAATAAGCGTCTGCGAAAAAAATTAGGCTACAACCTGAGATGTGGAGTGCACGGCATGACAGTAGAACATAATCTTTGAATAATCGCACAGAACTGAGTTGACTAACAAGCGTACAGATAACCACACGCTCTTTAAAGCACACAGTGCTGGGGAACGAGCCAGGTACCAGGTTGAATGAAATGTATTGTAGCAGTGCCAAAGTAGGCTTGGAAACCAGTTCTGCTGATTTGCAAGGGTGACCAGGTCTTCTTTCATAAGAATGCAGTCTGCACTTGGCAAACATTTAATGCCGGGTAACTTGAATACAGAAAGATTACTGTGATCCTGTTTTAATCCAGGTATGAACAAGTGCCCCACTGCTCAATATTGCCAGCAAACACAGATGACAGTCACACAAGTTTAAAAGTGGCAGAAATTGCTGTGTCAACAAGTAGGGAGGGCCATTGTGATTTTACACAATATATGCAAAGGCCTCTTCCACTTCTCAAAGCATACCAAGATGAATTTCACAGCTTTTTTATGTGATGAGTACTCCAGGCCAAAGTCAGACAGGAGCGCAGGGTCTACAGTAGCCTGAGAAGTGTGGTGGCGCTCCGTCACTAGTTTTTGTTTTGCTTTGTATTATTATATTTACTGATCTGCACATTGCATACTTTTATATAAAGTGTGATTTCTTTGTTAGGTGTGACCATAGCTAGTGATTCCAAAGTAGGAGGTAACAATAATGTGTGTTCAGATTAAGTTAGCAATAGGTAATGTAGGCCTCAGTTTGACAACTCATGCTAATGTTGAAAATACATTTCGTCTGCTGTGTGTTATCTCAGTCTCATTTCTGGAGTTGAACTGATGTTGCCTAAACTTATTAAAATTGTTAGGAATGTTTTATTCTGCGAAACATTATCATTGATAGTTTAATTGAAAAGTGAATAATGAGTTTCTTGCACCTGTGTTGGGGAGGAGATGACTGTGATGTACCATCCTGTACGAGATATCTCCTGAAGGCTGTGCAGCTGAAAGCTTAATTTGTGCACAGTCTGGGAATGAGGGCAAAACCATTTGATCAGGATAGTGCTGGATTTGGATTGGTCCCTAATTCTTGGGACCAATGGAGAATGTTACAGTTTATTGAAGTGGTATGTTTAAAAGTACATTGCTGAGCTAATTAGTTTTAGATGTCCCTATATACTTTTGAGAGCAGATGCTCCTTTCCACACTCTTGGAGTCTATGCTTATTTTGCCCCACTCATAGAGTTAGGCTCTTGAGCAAATCTGTTCTTCTTTGTCTGATTGCACTTCATTTGGTTCTGCCTTAGAAGCTTTACATGCGGATGACCTCATTCAAATTGTCGATTTAGCATTAGAGAAGATCCCTTCACAGACAACTGAATCTTATTCAAATTGCCTACGATAATCTTTAAATAACTTGTTTTGTATTTGCTATCTTGACTCCTTTGGATTATATCAAACAATGCTCTGAAAGGTAGCTATTGAATTATGACTCATTTGAATGATTGAGTTTGTAATTTTGCTAATCTTCTGATAAACCTTCATAGTTCGCAATTATACTACTCTGTCATTCTTGTGGCGCAAAAACATACTTCACTGCTATTGATACGTTACTGATTTGTTGATGTTAAGCTCAATGGGAGATGATGGTCCATCCATTCAAGTGCAGCCTATACTGGAATTTGTACGGTGCACGATGCAAACCCCACTATGTGCTGCTTCAATTGTAATGCTTAATTTGAGCCTCTGGTTGTGGGGGGTGGGTACCAGCATTCGTTTTTGCAGACCATAACTTTTTTTTCCATCATCAAACTTTGGTCCAGAGCAAGCGCAAGGCAGAACAGGCATTTCCAATGCAATGGGTCTTGCATTTGCTCGAGTTAAAGCTATTAGCGTTGTAAACTCCTAACCAAACTTTTCTTGCCACATAAACAAAAAATAAAAAGTAAAACAGTTTCACATAACTAACCGGACTTTTCTTGTCACATAAACTGAAAATGAAAAGTAAAATGGTTTCACATAAGTGAGCCGACGGCCACCATGAGCGCAAAGCAGACACATGAAAGGAAACAGAAGGTCGCTCGCAGTGAAATGTATTGGCAAAAGTGCAATTATCCATGTAACCTGCAAAATTGCAGTTATCCCTATAACCAGCAAACGTGCAAATATCCATGTAACAGGGTCGATGTCATGCAAAACGCTAGACTACTGCCCAGCGAGATCGTGCTGCCTACGAATTAAAGAGAAAAAGTAGTCCAGAAACCATATCGAAAACATGGAGACTCGTATGTTTTCAATAGTTGGCCGGTGCGCTCGAGGCAGGCTAAACACCAGAAAAGGCATGACGTATGCATGCCTTTCACTAATGAAATCAAGCAAATTTTAAAAGGCAAGCCCACGAACCAACCAAACTGATGGGCGTGACATAGGCATGGTTAAAAGCCCACAGAGAGATTACACGAGGGAGAGAGCGCTTTTTGCTCAACCCTAAAAAGGTGAAAGAGGAGGATGAAAATTTAGGAACACAGTGACAAAGGGAGACACCTGGAATGGATTAGTACCCACAGAAGTCAGAAGAAGAGATAAGGGGCCCAATTCCCTAAAAAGGCAATAAGTCTGCACTCTAGTATTGTATTGTAAAATTTACATAGCGTTTACTCCTCTATGTTGCGTGGCGGAGCACTTTCCTACATGGGTGGCATGTTATGACATATAGGCCCTCATTACAACCCTGGCGGTCAAAGACCGTCAGGGCTGTTTTGGCGATTGCACCGGCAACAGGCTGGCGGTGCAATATTGCCTATTTCGACACCGCCAGGACCGGCGGTTTTCTGCCACATTGGTCCCGGCGGTTTTAATCTGCCAGGGCAGTGATGCCCAGGGGATTATGAGTCCCCTTCCTGCCAGCCTCCTACCGCCATGGAAAGTCTGGTGGGAAGGGGAGTCGTGTTGCCCCTGGGAACCCCTGCACTGCCCATGCACTGGGCATGGGCAGTGCAGGGCCCCCCAGGCACACCCCCACACTGCTTTTCACTGTCTACGCAGCAGACAGTGAAAAGCGCAACAAGTGCAGCTGCACCCGTTGCACAGCCGCAACACTACCGGCTCCATTTGGAGGCGGCTCCCATGTTGCGCCCCACATCCCCGCTGGGCCGGCGGGGATGTCATAATGGGCACGGCGGTTACAACTTGGCGGGCAGATGAGGCCCGTAGTGTGTATGGTTGAAAGAGTGTTACCTTTGTTTAGTAGCTACGTGGGCAGTGTTTCCATGCCAGGTGTGATGACCACCACATTGGTGTTCTTGTACTGTGGGAGCCCTTTATTTTTTATGATCACTGTACACTAAGCTGGTTACTGCACTATGGAGTACATGTTGACATTTTAGTTTAAATGTATTGTTCTGAGCAGGTAGGAGGGAGAGATGGTCAGGTGATCTGATAGGATGGAGTTTTTTACTACCATCTACTGTATGATTGTCATTGTGAGATGTCAAAAAGTGGTCATAGCTAGCTATGACCTGAAGTGGTGGACTAAGTAGTATCTCTTCATTGGCCAGCCTGTGTGGCATATCTCTTAAGTTATTACATATCTGTTCTGTGGTGATGAGTGGTTTATTGCTATGGACTGCTAGAAATGCATAGACATGGCCCTTAGGGATCTGTCTTTTGTTAGTGTAAGTGGGCTAGGCAGTATAAGTGAGCTATTATGCACCTGTTCGAACAACGATCAGCTTTCCCACCTCTGAGTCATATGGTATTAGTAATATTGAGGATCAGGATGATTATATATAAATCAACATTACAGTATAATTCCCAGGTTACATACAGGTCAGCCCTTCATAACTTACCTGAACATATAAGGTTATGTGCTGGGGGGGCTCATCAATGTATGTGGACTGCAGCTTGTACTTGAAAGGATCTATTATTTTTATTGCAGTTTTTCTGTCCCAGGATTATGGGATGATGTATCTATATAGCACTCATACAAACGGATGACCATTTAGAATTGTTTGTGAATTCACAAATATTCCCAGTAGTACACCTAGAAAGCTGTTCAAGTAACATGTTTCCAGACCTACTACTCTGAATTTCGGGATATGGTCCCTCGAATTCCATTTCTCAAATGTGTAATTGTACGTAGCATAAAATTATACACTGGGAAAATATTAATGCATAGTTTTTCCTGTGTAGAGTCCTGTTCTCCTTCGTCATCCACAAGAATGAAGGTGCCCTGTTCTACTTTGCACCCTTGAAATGGAGTTACACCAGCCCTTTCTGGAGTAAAACTCAAACCATTTCCAGGGAGGGACAGGCTCGAAAAACAACCTGTGAATGTCCACAATCTCACACATTTGTGGACATTCACAAAGCTAGAAGGCAGGCCATGCTTTGTTTCGTCAACTTCCTACTCTTCATGTGGAGTTCACTGCTGTTCAATTGTACGAACCTTTGGGGGAGAATTACACAGTCGTAAAACCATTTATGCCTGTCTAAATCCTTTTGTGAATTCCTGACATGCATAAATGAAGCCATTTCTAGCAGTTAAGGTCCATTTACAACTATAATGCCTTTAGGAATTGGACCCAGGAAATGTAGGATGGTGGGAAAAAGAGGAATAACGTGGAAGGCCCATCCACGTCTGGACCGCGCTCAGCGCCCGTCCCACTGGTCCTCGCTCATCTGACCCCCCCGAAGTGCCACTACTCCTCCATTGAACTCCTTGCTCTCAACCCAGGCCCGCAACCCGCCTGCACCCAGGCCACCCCCATACACACACACAGACCTTTATCATGCCACTCTTGCCACTTCTCCTGCACTCACACTAAGAGCAGCAACACCAACAAGCACCGCAACAAAACCAAACCACGCAACCACCTCAGCTGCATTCTCCTAAACACCCGCCCCGTCCACAAGCATGCCATCAAACTTTGGGACCTACTCACCACACTCCCCTGACATCGCCTTCCTCACTGAAATATGGATGAAGCTCTCTTCAGAACCCGACATCGCCTTAGCCATCCCAGAGAATTACAAAATCACCCGTAGAGACCGCACCAACAAACCAGGAGGAGGCATCACAATAATACACAAAAACTCCATCAAAGTCTACACCAACACCAACGACTCCTTAAACAGCGCCGAACACCTACACTTTCAAATACACATACACGCTAACACCACCCTTAGAGGAACCCTCATCTACAGACCACCAGGACCCGCCCCTCATTCTGTGACACCATCGCCGATACCATCAGCTCCCACGCCCTCCCCAGACTACATACTCCTTGGTGACCTCAACTTTCACCTGGAAAACACCCACAACTGCAACACCCCAGCCCTGCTGGACAACCAAACAAACCTCGGCCTCAAGCAACTGGTCACCTCACCCACCCACTCAGCAGGACACACGCTAGACGCCATTTTCACCTCCAGCAACCACATCACCTTCACTCACACCACCGAACTCCACTAGACTGACGACCACTGCGTCCACTTCTTCTTCATGAAACCTACCACCCACTACCAACAACTCACCACACCCTACCGCAAGTGGAAGAAGATCTCCAAGGAACACCTGATCTCCAACCTCTCACAAACTCTACTGCCCATCACCAACGACCCCAACACCGCCGCCCACAACCTCACACGATGGCTAGAAACCTGCGCAGACTCCCTCGCCCCATTGAAAACAAACAACAACACCGCACCACCAAGACCGCCCCCTGGTTCACAACAGAACATCCATCTACCAAACGAGAATGCAGAAAACCTGAGAAAGCCTGGCGCCAAGAACCCTCAATGAGCAACTTCTCCGCGCTCAAAACACCCATGCGCAAACACCACCAACTCATCCGGACCACCAAACAATCATTCTACAAAGAACGCATAGACAACAACACACGCAAGAGCAAGGAACTCTTTGCCATCATCAAAGAACTAACCAAACCCAAATCCTGCACCATCGACCTCCACACTCCCAAGTCCTCTGCAACTCCCTCTCCAACTACTTTCACCGCAAAATTGCAGACATACATGACAGCTTCACAACACCCTCATCATTAACACCCACCACCGCCACCACTGACACAACCAACACCACAACACCCTACCACACCAACCGACTAAACACCTGGACCCACATCAACGACAAAGAAATCGGCAAAACCATGAACTCCATCCACTCAGGCTCCCCAACAGACCCGTGCCCCCACCACATTTTCAACAAGGCCAGCCAAATCATCGCTCCCCAGCTCCACACCGTCATCAACAGCTCCTTCGACACCGCAACCTTCCCAGACATTTGGAAGCACGCCAAAGTCAACGCTCTTATAAAAAAAAACAAAGCAGACACGGAAGATCTCACAAACTACCGTTGCAATTCTCTTCTCCCCTTCCCCGCAAAGGTCGCCAAGAAGATAGGCAACGCACAACTATCTCACTTCCTTGAAGAAGACAACATACTCGACACCTCCCAATCTGGATTCCGCAAGAACCACAGTACTGAGACTGCCCTCATCGCCTGCACAGACGACATCAGGACCAAAGTGGATAAGGGCGAGATCATCGCCCTCATCCTCCTAGACCTCTCTGCAGCTTTTGACACTGTATGCCACCAAACCCTCCGTGCACACCTGTTCGACGACGGAATTCACCACAAGGCCCTGGACTGGCTCACCTCATTCCTCTCCGAAAGAACCCAAACAGTTCGCCTCCCTCCTTTCCGGTCTACAACTACCAAGATCATCTGTGGGGTCCCCCAAGGATGCTCCCTCAGCCACACCCTCTTTAACTTCTACATGGCTCCTCTCGCCAACATCCTCCGACCCCACAGCATCACCATCATTTCTTACACTGACGACACCCAGTTCATCATCTCCCTCACCAAGAACCCAGCCACCGCCAAGATTAACCTGCACGCCGGACTCCTCGACACCGCCAAATGGATGACAACAAGCCATGTCAAATTGAACTCAAACAAAGCAGAGATCATCATCTTTGGCCCCAACAAGACAGCATGGCACGACTCCCGGTGGCCCACCACCCTCAGACCACCTCCAGCACCCACCACCCACGCACGCAACCTTGGCATCATACTTGACTCATCCCTCTCCATGACCCAGCAAATCAACGCCATATCATCCTCCTGTTTCAACACCCTTCGCATGCTATGCAAGACTTTCAAATGGATACCCCTAGAAACAAGAAGAACAGTCACCCATGCCCTCATCAGCAGCAGACTGGACTACGGCAATGCCCTCTACGCTGGGACCACAGCCAAACTTCAAAGAAAACTCCAGCGAATTCAGAACGCAGTCGCACGACTCATCCTCAACCTCCCTCGCCACGAACACATATCCACCCACCTCAGATCCCTACACTGGTTGCCCATCAACAAAAGGATCATTTTCAAACTCCTTGTCCACACTCACAAGGTCCTCTACGACACTGGACTGGCCTACCTCAACGAACGAGTAAACTTCCACATACCTACTCGCCAGCACTGCTCTGCCGACCTCGCCCTCGCCACAGTCTTCGCATCCAACGCACCACATCAGGCGCCAGATCCTTCTCCCACCTCGCCGCCAAGACCTGGAACTCCCTCCCCACCAACCTATGCAAGACTCAAGACTTACTAACATTCAGAAAGCACATAAAACATGGCTTTTCGAGCAGTAGCGGGCCACTACCCCCCCCAGCGCCTTGAGACCCTACAGGGTGAGTAATGAGCTTAAGAAATTATTTGATTGATTGATTGATTGAATCTAAACTAGGCAGCTTTGGTATTCAGTAACCCCAGGCATAGTCGGTGGAAAGCTCAAAAGAAAAAATGTGTACCAGTAATGTTACTTATTTATTAAGTATTCCTGGGGTGTGCCACTAAAAATGTGTGCCCCAGTGCGGGACAAATGCACACACTTCCTTCCTGACTCGTAGAGGTAGGGAAGCCAACAAATTCATTGCGAAAACCAAATCAGATGTCTGGCTTCCCTCAGAGGCAAAATATGAGCCAGACATTGGAAACAATACTCAAGTAAATAATATACTAGCATCATGTAATGCACTAAACTGAACAACTTCCATATGTTAAAGAAATTACTGCTCTGAGTCACATTTATCAAAATGAATCCTTTCTACATACAAAGATGATAGTAACTATAGGAATGGCAACAATGGACAATATCATTTTATACAAAGCAACAGAGTAAGCCATACATGAGAGTTTTTTGTTTTTGTTTTTAAGTAGTTCATTTACATTCTGAAATAAATTGGTCAGGGAATTAGAGCGAGGTACTTTTGGGGTTGTCAGTGTTTATGTATAGAACACACAGTACTGGAGTAAAGCCTGCTTCACAGCGCCCCAAAAAGCCTAAATCGATAGAGAACAAAAAGTAGGAAGTGCTCCCTGTTCAAGACAGAGTGCAATTCCATAATTATTTAATTCTACTTTATTTCCCAACATAAATACAAATTCATTAGGCTCCTATTGTTTGGACAGTGGTGCTGTTTACGAACATACTGCAGAAGATATCTCCTTCCTCATGGATGATACAAGAAACCAGCCCAAGAAGAGGCAAATGTTTACCCACCATGCAGTCAGGCAGACCTGAGAGGCTTAGTGGCTAGTAAGGCACTGGGGAGACAACCATCGTCAACAAACTACGGTATTTAACATGAATGGTAGAAAAAACTGGCCGTACTGAGCTAATATTTTGAAAGCAATTGTAGTGCTTTACCAAAGTTGCAGAGATGTACTGCATCGGTTCAGAGGCCAGTGCCAACTTCTGGCATTGTAAGTGCATTTCATCTTTCCTCTATGGAAACAGTGGCCCCTCTCCCTTTAATCATACTAACATCCTTCAAGTTTTACATTTAGTTGCACAGTTAAGTGTTGTGACTACACACGACATTTGGTTAATCTCTTTTGTTCAGATTGCAGTCTAGTGCCATAGCAAAAGTACTAAGGGCTTCGTTGTGAGAAGCGGTAATTAGAGTGGGGGATATTAGCAATGAAATTAATTTTTCCAATCAATATATTTCATCCCAACTACCAGTCATCACAAGTTTTCAGCCATGAAATGGCTCATAATATGAAGGACCTGGATTTTCTGGTCAGAAACCCTCCAGGGCCGCTTAATGCACATTACCCTCCGGTCTTCCAGCAGGGAAAAAAAAAAATCGGGTACACGTTTTCTTCTTAGTGTGTTACTGCACCTGGGAAAACGTGTAATCAGGATTAGCTGTATCTAACCCCCCTCGCCTTATATACTTCTCCACCGGACTGGTAATGAAGCCCTAAAGGGGTGAATTCGTCTCTGTTTAATTAGCGTTCATACATTAATGTATTAGGTTTTTGTATAGTGCTATCCTAGCCAGATGGGCAACATAGTGCTTCACAGAAGAGAGTAATGCATTAACCGTAAAGACCACACGAAGTGAATGAACGACCCTCGTGCTTGGATGTGGCACACTGTCATTGAGGCATGGTGAAGGTTATGTTGGTGTCACTGTGCATTCATGCACACCCTACAGCTTTTGACAAGGTAGATAGGTCTATCTTGAGGAGTACTTTAATGATCTTGGGCGCCCAGACATCTGATTGCTTGTTTAGTGGGCTTTACCAAGACACCTGGGTGCCAGTGCTAATGGACCTCAGGTTAAAATCAATCGCAGGTGTGGAGAGTGCCAGTGGCAAGCGCTAGGGATGCGTCTTAGTCCCCTCACTTTCACCCTATAGATGTGTGACGTGGAGTAGGAGTTTGTTATGGCGAGGAGGGTTTTTCCACGGAAGATATACTCTAAAGTGGTCAGAGCGGCATATTTCATATTCTGTTTGCATGTTCGTATGCATGCTCTGGACGTTGCTAAGTACAATGGACCTTTGCTGAAATCTCTACAGCATTTTTCCTACATATAAGATTTTCGACTAAAATTGCCATTTTGGATTCCTTCATCAGGGTACTAAATACATTGACTATTAATTCCCCCCCCCCCCCCCGCCCCCTCCCCCCCAGCGCCTTGAAACCCTCACGGTACGTAGCGCGCTTTATAAGTTCAATGATTGATTGATTGATTGACTTATCAAATGCATCACATTTCAACTTGAGTGACCCTGGAGTCTTAGTTTTATGTGTGTGTGAAACTCAACGTGTGCTATCTGCAATCATAATACAGCCTTATCATTATGCAAACAGTATTGGATGCACAGTCTAAAAACTCCTGGAAAAGTAAATACCAATGTGGACCTTAGTAACCTCTGTTCAATACTTGGGCTGAAGGGAGGAGAGTTGGTCTGGCCGTTCAGCTGCTGACATTGAGAGCTGTGGACCTGAGATGTAGAATTTGTGTGTTTTCAACAAATAGCTTGACTTCTCAGTGCCTGAATTTGCAACAAATGTAATGAAATACAGTTGTGAATGGGTGTATGTGTAAGTGTGTACTTTAAGGACGTAAAACCTTCATTTGAGGTATGAGTGCTGAATAAATATAAAAACATACATGCACACGGGGTTATCATCAATAGTATGTAACTTACTTTTATCTCTCATGCCAGGCAGAGTACATCGATATCTTGCTACATAAACATAGTCCGGAACTGGCACTTCTGTTACTAAGGGGTCATGCCAACCAACTTTTTGCTTCCTTGCTCATTGGGAAAGATCCTGTACCTCAACGAGATGGCTCGCAGCAATCACTCTGACTCTATTCAATTAAAAACATGTTTAACAACCGCGTTGAGGAGGGGGAGGGTTGAGAGAGGTTAATGTTACTGGCAAGAGACCGATTTGGGCCCAGATGTTCTAGGATTCATGCAAGCATCACGGTGTTCTAAAAGACAAAATATTGAGTAGGCCTATCTTTACCATGCTTCATGCAGCAATAATGCTGTTTGGCAGGCTAGGCCCAAACAGCCCATGCTAGAGCAATGCTGAACAAAAATTGGCACTGTGCCACGTTTCAAAGGCAAGCTCTATGCACATCTTTCAGTAAAAAATATTATGTACAGAGACCCGACAAAGATTAAATGTGGTACATTTGTACGTTTTCGCTTACTGTGTATTTTATATATCACACACATTTTTCTCATCTTGCCTGTTTTCGTTCTACACTAATATGTATTCCATGCAAAGCAAAGTTGCGCTACATTATGTGATTTTGGCTGGTGTAGTTTTGCATTGAATCCTAGTGATATCTGGATGTTTCTTCTTAGTTCTGCCCACTCTACATAGCTTATGAGGGGTTCTGCACAGCTCAAAGCAATGCTGCTTCAACGCTGGGGCTCATACCAATGTTTATCTTCTAATAATAAAGAGGGTCATCAGTGAGGAATCCTTTACATTTTTGATCTCAAAGGAATACATTATCCCAAATCAAAAGATAAATGGACACTTCATCCACTGTTTACACTTCATCATGTAAGCAGTAGACCTGAGATGAATTCTTAGGTGATTATTTACTTTTAAGCACTTTTTTTTAAAAACGTTGTTATTATGATGAAAATATAATTGGGAAAAAGGGGCCATGCTTGGCAGCTGAGACTTTTCCACAGCCATACAGGGTCTGGAGGGGTAGCTGCTTGCCTTCTATTTGATGGCACCATGCTACTTGCCCATTCATCCATCCCAGAAATTCCTGGTGTAAATGCGCATGATCAGAAAACAAAGATGACATGACCGATAGGTTGGCAATGTGTTTCTCCTTTTGCCACTAAGGGCCAGGTTTAAGAAAAGTGGAGTGCAGCGACACTTTTCTTGCATTCCTTACGCCCCCCCATGCCACCATGTGTGCGTCGTATCTAAGATACGGCGCCCCATGGTGGTAGTTAGGGAACTAGCATCAGGGTTTTTGATGCTAGTTTCGAGCTTTGCGGGATTAGCTTCAAAAAGTTTGACTAGTTCAAAACAGCAGTTTGTGTGTTGTCACTAAGAACATGCATGTATTTCTTTCACACTTGGCAAATTCTGTCTTTCATGCCCATTAATCGTCATCTTCAAATATTAGAGATGACCATCATGTTCAATGGATTTTCACTACTGTTATGGCATGGATATCTAGAATTATTTAAAAATGGTTACAATACATTAGGGGTGGGTAACACTGCCCCAGGCCCACCATTGAGCAGGATTATTTTTGTTGTGCAGGGATAGTGAGAATGTTACATTAAGGGCCCACAAAATGTCATGGGGTGGTGACTATCAAGCCAGAGATAGCAGGAATGTTGTAAAAAACAGCCCATATTGTGCCCCTGGGAGAACATGATTATAGTAGGTCAGGAGTATCCAACCTTTTCTGTAGTAAGAGCTACATATGTTCCCTGGAAATGTTCCCAAGCTACTAATGTTATTAGAGATGTAATAGTGACCACATCAGACAAGATTACATTGGTGGCAGTGTCATTCAGGACTATCAGCAGAGATCACCTCAATGACAGAGGTAGGGTTAACAGCAGTAATGTAAAAAATACTTTATTAATTTGTCATGCCTCTACTTGGGTAGGTGGCATCAATGCAATAAGTTTCCACAATGGCACGTAATTTACCACTCAAATATTAATTTGAAATATAACATAATTTGTGGATTTGTAAAGCACATTTTTGTGTTGAAAGGTACATTGGGGCTAAAAAAACATATGTTTATCCCTACCCAACTCAATGGTTGGAATGTTTGTGATGGAAATTCAACTGACAATTCCATTGAAATGCAACCATTTTTCTCCTAATCTGATAAACAAAAGTTCTAATTTAGGTAATTAAGCAAACTTTCTTATTTAGTAATTTTAGTTTCATTCTGGGGGCTACTGACAGGCAGCTGGAGAGCTGCCAGTAGCTCACGAGCTACTTGTTGGAGAATAATGCGCTTGGCTTTACCACCGTCCCTTGTTGAAAGCTTAAACTTGGGAAGCAGTAGTTTTTCTTGAAATCCGTTTTAGGAGTAAAAATCAGCACCCTCTGTCGGTCACTGAAAGATGAGGTATCACTTCAGATGCTTTGGATATTAAAAACGCCGCACTACAGATGTGGACGGGCTTCGCTGGGCCTTGGCATGGGTACGAGGCGCTATATGCTACAGTTCAAGGCGGCAGGTGTGACTGGCCCGAAGTTTCAATCCTGGCAAGGCAAACTTGGCTGTTTATCCTTCTAAGGCTGAATAACTGCAACTAATTAAATTGGGTCTTAGCAATATCCGCTATTTACAGCACATAGAGACGTACAAACTATAGTATTAAGGACAATACCTCGTTTTATCGTAATGTGCTCAGCCTGTAAAGAATTGAAATTCGTGAACCACTGCTTACAAACACGACCGTGCAGTTAGTACCTTTTTGCCGGCAGTCACGCAGCTTTCACGCGCTATAAAAAACACTCGACTGTGGAGAACGCATCTAAACTATGCTCCAAGATTTAAGGACGTGTGCCCACATTTTAGCACCCAGGACTCGAAGATGCGCTTTTTTGAGCTGGGAAAAGATAGGATATAGTCTAATTTAATTGTACTAACTACTAAAACTGATCACCACTATTTCCAGGCAGAAAATGCCTCTGAAGGGACCCGCGGAGAGTGAGACGCAGTCTAGTCTCTCCGCGGGTGGTTTCGGGACGGGGGAAGTGGCGCGCAAGGCGCCCGATAGGGTAGAAGGTAAGTGGGGGCGGGGATTAGGATAGGTTATAAGGGGGGGTGGAGGGTGGGGTCGGCCCTTTTTTGCGCCAACTTAGGTGAGGGAAGGAGGTTAATTTTAGCGAGGTAAGGAGGTTTTCCCCAGTCAGTTTCATCAGACCATCCCCAGTAGCGTGGGGAGTATTTTGGTAGTGGGGTCCCCGGGGACGCAGTCAGGCAGGGAGCTAGGGACACGGGAGTAAAGGGGGGGCGGCCCCGGGGGCATTTTGAGCAGTCCGGTTTCGGAGGCGGGGGAGACCACCCCTTGGGCATTTTTAAAAGCGCCGCAGCAGGAGAAGCCGGCAACGCGGGCAATTCTTGGCGTTTAATAACGCGCGGAGCGCGCGGCAGCACGAGGCGGCCCCCCGGGCCGCAGACAACGCACAAGGGCCGCGCAGGCAAGGCCAGCGACCGCAGGCCTAGCGGCTCAGCGGCACCGCCGCACCCCCGCGGGGGGCCCCCAGAACAGGCCGCATAACGCGCATTGGGCGGTTAAGGCCCCTCGGTTATAAAAAATATTAAAAAAAAAAAAAAAGATAAAAGAATCTTTTTGAAAACTGAGGATTTAGACAACCTTGCCACCAGCACCCCATTCCCCCCCCCTTTAATTCGGGTGGGTAAGTGGGCCAGGCCCAAAAAAAAAAAATTAAAAAAATACATAGAAGAACACATATACATATATATACAAGGAACATAAGGAAATATTAACAGGGACACATCAGAACGACAGCTGCTAGGTGACGGCTGACAATATGGCCACAGGCCACGACGCAGAGGCAGTGAGGGCCGCGCTACGCGTTCTGGGCGAAGCAGGCAGGGCAGACCTACTCAGGCCAGGGGTCCTAGATCAGGCTTGGGTCGGGGTGGCACGCCCCACCAGGGCGGCATCTGGGAGGGTCGCGGCCGCAATAGCGGCCTGCGAGTCACAGGACTCCGAGGGAGAAAAGGACGAAGGGCATATGCCCCCCGGACAGGGCACAAGGGCACAAACGCTACACGGGACTCAGAGCCCGCTGATGTTTGGAGAAGAGTCGCAAGATAATCAGGACAAAGGACCAGACAGCGCGCAGGCAGGCTTTGACCCCGCAGCCCCGGCATGTCAGGCGGCGGGGGGGGACAGGGCCGATGGGCAAGACAGGGAGGCAGAACAGCCCAGACCGGGGACCAGCGGGGATTTCGCCCCCCTAGATTTGTCATATCACAAGGGGGTGGCCCCCAACCCACGCTGGTTTGGAGCGCCAGTAAAGAAAAGAGGCAAGTACACTGGTAAAAACAGGGGGGGGCCGGGGAGGGCCAAGACGGCGCCCCGCCAGGCCAGGGGGGGTAAAATCAAGACACCACAAGAACCAAGGCCCATAGAGGGCCAGAGTTCGCACACACAAGGGAATTGGGACCAGGCGGAGACCTGGGACCTAGAGGCCAGAATTCGGGAACAGCGTAGGGTTGTACTAGAGACGGAGGCCAGGTGGGCACAGCTGTGCAAAGACAACTCCTATGATCAGAGAGGCCAGAGGGCAAGCAGGTATGCAGCAGCCAGGGACAGGGAGCGGATCCTGGGTATGGGTGCCACAGGTGAGGGGAGAACAGAGACAAGAGGCTCGAGCGGCCGAAGGGTTAGTCGGTGCGGGGAAACCCGGTGACGCAGACGGTCACAGGGGCAACAAGGCAGCAATGCCAACGACAGAGGTTGGCAAGAGGCGGTACACGCCGACTGGGCGCAAGACGGCCCAAATGCGTTGGCACGAAGCACTGGAGGGGTCTACGGCGGCCTTCTCCACACCGAGGGATCACGGACACCGTCCCGAGGACACGCGTCCTGCGGGGAGGGAGGAAACCGAGAATACATCAACCAATGTGAGAGATGTGGGCCAACACAAGGGCCAGTGGGAAGGAGAAGATGAGTTGGAATTGGATTATGAGGAGGAAGGGGACGAATGGGAGGATGGCGAAATACGTGATTGGGAGGTGAGCGCTGTGAAAAAGGGAGGCGGGCGCAAGAGCGGCGCAACCTCTTCTTTGTGCTCTGTTTTTCAGGTTACAGCTCCTTTGGAAGACCCCTCTGGGAGTAGGCAAGTCATGCAGCGTGGCAGGAGCCTGAAAGGAGTGTCAAGGAGTCTGGGGGACAATGCTGGAGGTAAGAAATGGTGGTCAGTATGGGGCGAGGGGGGGGACAATAAGGGAGGCTAACACGAGTAGGTCCATCGGGGTAGGCGACGGGTCAGTTTTGGAGGTAACAGGCAGTAGCACTGCGCAGAAGACGGGCGAGAACAAAGAGAAAGATGGCACCGCCAAGATAGACATTGCCACACCGGGAAAGGCGTATACGGGGGAAAAAACGGTAGAGGATAAGGAGGGGGGGAGTCACAAGAAGAGGCTGCCGTATATGGGTTTAGCCATGCCACTGGGCTCACACGTGGCAGAGAAGACAAAGAGCAAGCTATGGAAGCATGAATATGTAGATGTTTTTAAACTATTACATAGGGACATACAGGCGAAGGAAGGGTCCAAAGAGGAAGAATGGGAACTAGCACGCAGGCCCCGGGTACCTATAACAATGGATAACTGGACGTCGGCCTTTTTGATATTCACAAGTATATACTGCGAGAAATACCCAGACAGGGCTATCGCCCTGTTTAAATACATGGATATAATTAGGAAAGCCCAAATGCATTTTGGGGGTTTCGCGTGGCTCAGTTACGACGAGGAGTTTAGGGCCCGGGTAAGTGTTAATCCGGATAAACCATGGGGTGACGTGGACTCCGAACTGTGGATGCAATGGATGGCATCGGCACAGACAGCGGCGTCCACTCACACGGCGAGTGGACTGCCGGTGACTTACAAGCCCTTTCAGGCGCGCCCCGCCCATGGAGGGGCGGGCAATACCACTAAAACAGCGGGAACAACCGCGGGGGCTTGCTGGAACTTTAACAAGGGATTTTGTTCCAGAGCACAATGTAGGTTCAAGCATGACTGCTCCAAGTGCGGGGGTCGTCATCCAGTCACCCAATGTTTCTCATTGTCCAGCCCAGCGGAACAGTGGAGTGCTTCTAGAGGGAGAGGGGCACATGGCGCTCCTGCGCCAAAAGGGGCCAACACCAGTTAGACTGGAATTTCTGCGGCCATGGCTACACATATACCCCGATATGGATAAGGCGCGACTATTGGAATGGGGCTTTAAGGAAGGTTTTAGATTAGGTTACCAAGGCCCTCGTCAAAGGAGATGGGCTGACAATTTGCGGTCAGCCAAAGAGCATACGCAGATAGTGCGCGACAAAATAGCAAAGGAGGTAGGTCTAGGCAGGATAGCAGGCCCATTTTCCAGGTGGCCAAGTGACGCTTTAATGATATCACCATTGGGAGTGGTACCCAAGAAGGCGCAGGGAGAATTCCGGTTGATTCACCATTTGTCATGGCCCGAAGGTACGTCAGTCAATGATTTCATTGCCCAAGAGGACTCGAAGGTAATTTACGCGTCGGTCGATGATGCGATAAAGCTAGTCCTAAAGTGTGGTACGATGGCCGAAATGGCTAAATGTGATATTCAATCAGCTTTTAGATTGCTCCCCATACATCCAGCAGACTTTGACCTCTTGGGCATGCAGATGGATGGCAACATCTACGTGGACAGAGTGTTGCCCATGGGCTGCTCGATATCATGTGCCCTTTTTGAGACGTTCAGCACCTTTTTGCAGTGGGTCTTTGTGAAGACAAGCGGGCATAGGTGGGTGACGCATTATTTGGACGATTTCCTATTCGTAGGAGCAGCGGCATCTGGGGATTGTGGGCGGGCCCTGGACACGTTCCAGAAGCTGGCACAACAGGCTGGTGTGCCCTTGGCCCCTGAGAAAACGGAAGGCCCCACGCCGATTCTAACCTTTTTGGGCATTGAACTAGACGCGAGTAAGTTGGTCGCTAGGTTGCCAGCATCAAAAGTAGCGGAGATTTTAGAATTCTTAGCAGTGGTGCTCACCATGCGCAAGATGGATTTGCGGACAGCTCAAAAGCTGTTAGGTTATCTCAATTTTGCATGTAGGGTAGTTAGGGGAGGCAGGACTTTTAGTAGGCGTTTGGGACTTTCAATGTCAGGTGCCGTACGTCCGCACCACAGGATACGAGTATCAATGGCATTACGAGAAGATATTAGGATATGGGAGATTTTTCTGAGAAGGTTCAACGGAGTACCGATGTCTTTTGGAGAGTCAGACACAATCTGGCAGGTACAAATTTTCTCGGACGCGGCAGGCGCGTCGGGTTTTGGTTTATACTGGGATGGGAGGTGGTGTGCGGAGACTTGTCCGGCATCCTGGAGGCAGCAAGGGAGAAGCATCGCGTTTTTGGAGTTCTTCCCCCTTTTAGTGGCACTAGCAGTGTGGGGACAGGAATTAGCCAACAGGACAGTGATTTTTCAAATAGACAACATGGCGGTGGTAGAGCTGGTGAATAGACAGAGAGCAAGGGACATCAGAGTGTTGCGCTTGTTGCGGCAGTTTATGCTCTTATGCTTATCTTTGAATGTTATATTTAAAGCTGCACATATACCAGGGATTTACAACGAGATTGCAGACTCCCCATCTCGTTCACATTGGCGGCGTTTTCGCGAGTTGGCCCCAGGAGCAGATCAGAACAAGACTGTGGTCCCGGCAGACATCTGGGAATGGGGGGCATGACGATCACGGGGCTGGTGGAGATGTCATTAGCAGTATCCACGCGGCGTAATTACAGACTGGCATGGTAGGAGTTTCAATCTTTTGAACAGTTCGGGGGCAATTTTTGGGAGCAAAGCCTGCCGGTACTGGAGGCAAGGACCAGACGTTTTGTGCTGTTTCTGATCAGGGAGGGTTTATCTCTGGCGACAATTGGTGGAAAACTGGCTGGAGTGTCTTTTTACGGAAAACAGTTTTTTGGATATGACCCAGCACACAGTGATTTATTGGGTAAAATGCTGAAGGGATGGAGCAGGGTTAGAATGAGTGGGGATAGACCAGCAAGAGAGCCCATTACATTCGAAATGTTAGTAGAGATGACACAAGTGTTACCAAGTTGTTGTAGGGACGAAGTTGAGGTGGGTTTATTTCGCTTATGCACGTTGTGGATGTTTTTTGGTGCATTTAGAGTACCAGAGTTGTTGGGGGTGGGTAAGGATATTGGAGTAAGGAGAAAGGAGGTATGCATGAACAAAGACAGTTTGGGGATATGGCTAAGACGGTCCAAAACGGATCAGCTGGGTAAGGGCAAGTGGAAATGGCTTGAGAAAGGAGGAGTCGAGGCGGCTTGCCCGGTGAAAGAATGGGTCAGTTTTAAAACGAGGTGGCCAGGGGCAGGTGAATCAGGGGTTTTTATGCATGTGTCGGGGAAAAAGCTAACTAGTTATCAATTGTTACAAGTGATGAGAATGACCCTTATAAGGATAGGGCGGCGCGCAGGAGATTATGGAACACACTCATTCAGAATTGGCGCAGCAACGGAGGCAGCACATATTGGATGGGATTGGGCTAAGATCAAATCCATAGGGAGATGGAAGTCTAGATGCTGTGAGCGGTATGTCAGGCCTTGAAGAGTGCAGAACGAACAGGTTGGGGGGGGGGGCGTTTGTGGTCAGTTTATCAAGACAGCGGTTACAATGTTTTTTCTTTGCAGGCTGTGTGGCCGGGCCAGAGAAGGAAAAGATGACGACGTGGTTGGTCGGCCATTCGTTCGTCCATTGGGCGGCGAAATTTGCAGAGAAGCAAATTTACGGCAGGTCATTGGGACTGCCCAGCAGAAGCCATGAAGTACGCTGGTGGGGCAAGAGTGGTATGAGGTGGGGGAGTCTGCTCCCATTTATCACGGGCAACTTGCCACAGTGGGGATGCCCAGATCTTTTATTCATTCACCTGGGTGAGAATGATTTAGTGAAGCTATCGGGGCTCACTTTGATGCAATTGATGCAGAGGGATTTGGAGCTCTTGAAACGGAAGCTATGCGGGACAAGCTTGGTTTGGACCGAATTTGTGCCAAGAAGGGCATGGAGAGGGGCGATCAATCATGGAGTCATTGAGCTGGCTCGAAAGAAACTGAACAGAGCCATGAGGGTTTTTTGTTGGGCTCAAGGGATCAAGGTTTTAAGACACGGGGATATAAAAGAACAAGAGCAAGCGTTATTGCGTGATGACGGGGTGCATCTATCACAGATAGGTAACGCGTACTATATCACAGAACTGAGACTAATGCTGGAAAGCATATGGGGTACAAATTTGTGTACCCGAAAATAGAAGGGGGTGGGGCAGCGAAACGCCTCACGGGTTTCCCTGGGCGGCAGGAGATGGGGGAGGGTGGAGAGCCAGGTGCGGGCTTGTCCACCCTTCCAGGGGGAAAACAAGGAGGTGAAGCATCAGAGTGGGGAGTGGTATGCTACAGGCAAGGAAGGCATGGGCGGAATAGGGGAGCATATACAGCAGGAAAATTGAAGGGAGACATTTGAGGAGAAAATGAAGGCAAGGGAGTTGTAAAAGTTAAAGTCTGCTTTAAAAGATATACAGTTAAATGTTTTGAAGTATTGTTGTGTTTTAAATCCTGTTCTAATAAAATGACCTTTTACACCAACAAGAGTGTCACGTATGTATGTCCCGATGAAGGGACCCGCGGAGAGTGAGACGCAGTCTAGTCTCTCCGCGGGTGGTTTCGGGACGGGGGAAGTGGTGCGCAAGGCGCCCGATAGGGTAGAAGGTAAGTGGGGGCGGGGATTAGGATAGGTTATAAGGGGGGTGGAGGGTGGGGTCGGCCCTTTTTCGCGCCGACTTAGGTGAGGGAAGGAGGTTAATTTTAGTGACCACCCACCCACCCAGCTTAGGAAGACAGGGGGAGGAAGGGTTTTAGTTAGGCAGGATAGTCAGGGCAGGTAGGGGGGGTTAACAGTCATTTAGGACAGGTGAGTTGAGAAGAGGTAGCAGGAGATGGGGGAGGGTGGAGAGCCAGGTGCGGGCTTGTCCACCCTTCCAGGGGGAAAACAAGGAGGTGAAGCATCAGAGTGGGGAGGGGTAGGCTACAGGCAAGGAAGGCATGGGCGGAATAGGGGAGAATATACAGCAGGAAAATTGAAGGGAGACATTTGAGGAGAAAATGAAGGCAAGGGAGTTGTAAAAGTTAAAGTCTGCTTTAAAAGATATACAGTTAAATGTTTTGAAGTATTGTTGTGTTTTAAATCCTGTTCTAATAAAATGACCTTTTACACCAACAAGAGTGTCACGTATGTATGTCCCGATCATAGGCATACACGTGAGGTGGGCAGACACAGCAGAGCAAACCAAGACTAAATAGGAAGAACTAAGAGCAGCGGAAGGGGAGCTTTGCGATGGCTACTAAAGCTACCACGGCCCATATTTATACTTTTTTGCGAAAAAAGTATAAATATGGGCCCAAATGCCCAGTTTTCCTCGCCGAAGCGCTGTACACTTATTACCACATTCAGGCCCTCATTACCACTCCGGCGGGCGGCGGAGGCCGCCCGCCAGAGTTCCGCCCTCCGTAATACCGCTCCGCGGTCAGAAGACCGCGGAGGGTATTATGAGTTTTTCCCTGGGCTGGCGGGCGGTCTCCAAAAGACCGCCCGCCAGCCCAGGGAAAAACTCCCTTCCCACCATGAAGCCGGCTCGTAATCGATAACTCGTAAACCTATGCAGACAGTGAAATACATTTAGGGGCCCTCTTACGGGGGCCCCGCGACCCCCCTACCGCCATCCGGTTCCCGGCGGGCGGACCGCCGGGAACTGGATGGCGGTAGGGGGGGTCGGAATCCCCTCGGCGGCGCAGCTAGCTGCGCCGCCTTGGAGGATTCAAATGGGCGGCGATACACTGGCGGGAGACCGCCAGTGTTGCCGGTCCGACCGCGGCTTTACCGCCGCGGTCGGAATGCCCATTGGAGCACCGCCGGCCTGTCGGCGGTGCTCCCGCGGTCCTCCACCCTGGCGGTTTGAAACCGCCAGGGTCGGAATGAGGGCCTCAGTCTCAGTTCCGGTCACACGTAGCTCTTTATATGACGAATTACATTTTATGCAGCAATTCATGTAAGTTAACCACAAGACATTACGAACACTTCCAAACAATAACATTTAATTCCGCCCCCCCAGGCTCGGTGGAAATTGACACCTTGTGGGTTTATTACACGTCATGTTTTCTAGGAATTTTACTTCGGGTTTTGTTTAATGTTCCCCTTTATATGTGATGTTTGCATCAGTTCCACTTTTGTTCAGCAAATTACACGTTTGCAACAAGGAAAATACGTCTTTATTATGTTAATACATTTGAGCTTTATCAACATAGAATATGATCCAGCACTCAGCCAGGTGTTGTATTACCACCCTCAAAAGCCTTCTTTGGCAACCTCCAATAGTTGGAAGGCCGGCTTTGGCATCTGAATCATGATCTTCAAATTGCACACAAAATACGCAGATGTGGCTAATGGCCCACGTGCAAAAGAAAAAAACATTTTCTTCTATTTTAAACCTAGCTATAATACAAAAAAAGAAAATTAAATACTAGGATGTAAACAGAGGTATAAATGAATAAAAATACATTTTGCTCAAAATAATTGAATTAATTGAAAATCGCAGTTGATAGCTCGGTAGCTAGAGAGATAAACGATTTTGTTGCAGATTTATCACCATTTTGCACCAGTAAGTGGCAAAAAGTTACACAAACTGGCTGAAAATGTTGATTTGTTATTTAACTTCCAGCGCAAACCTTGTTTTGAGCTGGACAGTTGCCTAAAAGTAAGGCTGTGTTGCCTTACATGGCCTCATTTGGCACACCATAGGTGGTACAATGGTGTCCCCATGCAATCACCCAGTTTTTTTCACGCAAAGCCCTCTCTACTATCATTTGTTGGCTGGACTCTAGGCAAAAAATATGCCTCCTCGCTGCAGGTGCAAAGTAGGAGAAACGTTTTCCTTTCTCAACATATTTGGCACTCTGCATGTGTGCTGTACAACACACATACCAAGTGGGGAAAGCTTAAAAGAAAGTCTAAGTGTAGTGTTTTGTACTGGAAGAGCATCCTTTCATTACAAAACCTAAGCAAGAATTATGCACAGACCTTTGCTTTATCGTGCAAAGGTGTGTGTGTGTGTGTGTGTGTTCAGCTCAAGGCAGCCTGATTGTGCTCTAACATTGGGAGAAGAGCAATTGCATCATATCGGATGCGACGCTGTCCTGTCCTATTCCTTAAACACCAGCACGGAATAACAACTTTGGTATCTGCGTTGAGTATAACAATAGTAAATTTGCACCTTAGTATATAATTTGAATATACACATTTTTAATATAAACATGCAATAAGTAAACAATTGTTAAAAACATAAAATACAGTTCAAAGACAAGCTTATTATTCAATGTCTTCTGGAAAAGAAATGTTAGCAAAGGATGTTTAGTAACATGATGTTAACAAATGGACCTCACAGGAATGTTTATAAGTGGAAAAAGATAAAAGTGCCACCTGGGTTTTTCACACAGTTTGAGGTGTTTGCTAGGAGTTTATTACAACTCTTGGTAGCCACAAGCTAGTGTTTTTACCATGCAGATCTTTTGGTAAACCAGGGGGAAGAGTGGTTATTCCAGAAGGAAGCATCAAAGCACGTTTCTAAGACTTCAAGAGTGCTGACAGGCGAATTCTATTTATTTCTATAAACATATATATGGGACAGTGTCCAGTGTAAAAATGTAAGAATATTCAATGTCTGGAAAATGCAAAATGACCATTAGGATGGGTTCAATATTCGCAGGACTGTTTTCATATTTTAAGACTGGACAGCGAGTAAACACCTAAAAAATGTGAATGTTCCAATTCTGATTTGGACAGAAAATTACACGCATTTGAAGTCAGCTTGATAGGGAGTGTAGGAAAGTACCATCTTGCCTGGCATGTTACCCCCATATTTCACTGTATATATGTTGTTTTAGTTGTATGTGTCACTGGCACCCTGCCAGCCAGGGCCCCAGTGCTCATAAGTGTGCCTGTATGTGTTACCTGTGTTATGACTAACTGTCTCACTGAGGCTCTGCTATTCAGAACCTCAGTGGTTATGCTCTCTCATTTCTTTCCAAATTGTCACTAACAGGCTAGTGACCAATTTCACCCATTTAGATTGGCATACTGGAACACCCTTATAATTCCCTAGTATATGGTACTGAGGTACCCAGGGTATTGGGGTTTCAGGAGATCCCTATGGGCTGCAGCATTTCTTGTGCCACCCATAGGGAGATCTGACAATTCTTACACAGGCCTGCCAGTGCAGCCTGAGTGAAATAACGTCCACGTTATTTCACAGCCATTTACCACTGCACTTAAGTAACTTATAAGTCACCTATATGTCTAACCTTTACCTGGTAAAGGTTGGGTGATAAGTTACTTAGTGTGTGGGCACCCTGGCACTAGCCGAGGTGCTCCCACATTGTTCAAGGCAAATTCCCCGGACTTTGTGAGTGCGGGGACACCATTACACGCGTGCACTATACATATGTCACGACATATGTGTAGCGTCACAATGGTAACTCCGAACATGTCCATGTAACATGTCTAAGATCATGGAATTGTCAACCCCAATTCCATGATCCCCCGAGTCTCTAGCTCAGACCCGGGTACTGCCAAACTACCTTTCCCGGGGTTTCACTGCAGCTGCTGCTGCTGCCAACCCTTCAGACAGGTTTCTGCCCTCCTGGGGTCCAGCCAGGTTTGGCCCAGGAAGGCAGAACAAAGGACTTCCTCAGAGAGAGGGTGTTACACCCTCTCCCTTTGGAAAAAAGGTGTTAGGGCTTGGGAGGAGTAGCCTCCCCCAGCCTCTGGAAATGCTTTCATGGGCACAGATGGTGCCCATCTCTGCATAAGCCAGTCTGCACCGGTTCAGGGATCCCTCAGCCCTGCTCTGGCGCAAAACTGGACAAAGGAAAGGGGAGTGACCACTCCCTTGACCTGCACCTCCCCTGGGAGGTGCCCAGAGCTCCTCCAGTGTGCTCCAGACCTCTGCCATCTTGGAAACAGAGGTGCTGCTGGCACACTGGACTGCTCTGAGTGGCCAGTGCCAGCAGGTGACGTCAGAGACTCCTTCTGATAGGCTCCTTCAGGTGTTGCTAGCCTATCCTCTCTCCTAGGTAGCCAAACCTCCTTTTCTGGCTATTTAGGGTCTCTGCTTTGGGGAATTCCTTAGATAACGAATGCAAGAGCTCATCAGAGTTCCTCTGCATCTTTCTCTTCACCTTCTGCCAAGGAATCGACTGCTGACCGCGCTGGAAGCCTGCAAAACTGCAACAAAGTAGCAAAGACGACTACTGCGACCTTGTAACGCTGATCCTGCTGCCTTCTCGACTGTTTTCCTGGTGGTGCATGCTGTGGGGGTACTCTGCCTCCTCTCTCCACTAGAAGCTCCGAAGAAATCTCCTGTGGGTCGACGGAATCTTCCCCCTGCAACCGCAGGCACCAAAGAACTGCATCACCGGTCCTCTGGGTCTCCTCTCAGCACAACGAGCGAGGTCCCTTGAACTCAGCAACTCTGTCCAAGTGACTCCCACAGTCCAGTGACTCTTCAGTCCAAGTTTGGTGGAGGTAAGTCCTTGCCCCCTCACGCTAGACTGCATTGCTTGGAACTGCATGTTTTGCAACTACTCCGGCTCCTGTGCACTCTTCCAGGATTTCCTTTGTGCACAGCCAAGCCTGGGTCCCCGGCACTCTAACCTGTATTGCACGTCCTCCTGAGTTGTCCTCCGGCTTCGTGGGACCCTCTTGTGCAACTTCGGGTGAGCTCCGGTTCACTCCACTTTGTAGTGCCTGTTCCGGCACTTCTGCGCATGCTGCTTGCTTCTGAGTGGGGGTTTTGTCTTGCTGGATGCCCCCTCTGTCTCCTCACGCAATTGGCAACATCCTGGTCCCTCCTGGGCCACAGCATCATCCAAAAACCCTAACCGTGACCCTTGCAGTTAGCAAGGCTTGTTTGCGGTCTTTCTGCGGGAAAACACTTCTGCACAACTCTTCACGACGTGGGACATCCATCCTCCAAAGAGAAAGTTTCTAGCCCTTGTCGTTCTTGCAGAATCCACAGCTTCTACCATCCAGTGGCAGCTTCTTTGCACCCACAGCTGGCATTTCCTGGGCATCTGCCCACTCCCGACTTGATCGTGACTTTTGGACTTGGTCCCCTTGTTCCACAGGTACTCTCGTCTGGAAATCCATCGTTGTTGCATTGCTGGTGTTGGTCTTTCCTGCAGAATTCCCCTATCACGGCTTCTGTGCTCTTTGGGGAACTTAGGTGCACTTTGCACCCACTTTTCAGGGTCTTGGGGTGGGCTATTTTTCTAACCCTCACTGTTTTCTTACAGTCCCAGCGACCCTCTACAAGGTCACAAAGGTTTGGGGTCCATTCGTGGTTCGCATTCCACTTCTAGAGTATATGGTTTGTGTTGCCCCTATCCCTATGTGCCCCAATTGCATTCTATTGTGACTATACATTGTTTGCACTGTTTTCTATTGCTATTACTGCATATTTTGGTATTGTGTACTTATATCTTGTGTATATTTGCTATCCTCATACTGAGGGTACTCACTGAGATACTTTGGCATATTGTCATAAAAATAAAGTAACTTTATTTTTAGTATATCTGTGTATTGTGTTTTCTTATGATATTGTGCATATGACACTAGTGGTACTGTAGGAGCTTCACTCGTCTCCTAGTTCAGCCTAAGCTGCTCTGCTAAGCTACCTTTTCTATCAGCCTAAACTGCTAGACACCCCTATACACTAATAAGGGATACCTGGGCCTGGTGCAAGGTGTAAGTACCCCTTGGTACTCACTACAAGCCAGTCCAGCCTCCTACAGGGAGTAAATTCGCAGGTCAGATGCCTCATCTTGTCAGCATCATCTGATTTTGTTAAATGACTTGTTAACCCCTTAGCTGCTGGGCCTTTCCCCCCCCAGTGCTGAGCCCTTTTTTGGCTATTTGGGGTAGTTCGCGCTTAGGGCTTCATAACTTTTTGTCCACATAAGCTAACCACGCCAAATTTGCGTCCTTTTTTTTCCAACATCCTAGGGATTCTAATGGTACCCAGAGTTGGTGGTTTCCCCTGGGGGAGACCAAGAAAATAGCCAAAATACAGCGAAAATGTAGTTTTTTCCAAAAAAATGGGCCGAAGAAGGCTTGTGGTTTTTTCCCTGAAAATGCCATCAACAAAGGGTTTCTGGTGCTGAAATCACTATCTTCCCACCTTTCAGGAACGGGCAGACTTGAATCAGAAAACCAAATTTTTCAACACAAATTTGGCATTTTACTGGGACATACCCCATTTCTACTATATTTGGTGCTTTCAGCCTCCTTCCAGTTAGTGACAGGAATGGGTGTGAAACCAATGCTGGATCCCGGAATGCTAAACATTTCTGAAAACTAGACAAAATTCTGAATTCAGCAAGGGGTCATTTGTGTAGATCCTACAAGGTTTTCCTACAGAAAATAACAGCTGAAATAAAAAAATATTGAAATTGAGCTGAAAACAACAGCCATTTTTCTTTATGTTTTACTCTGTAACTTTTTCCTGCGATGTCAGATTTCTGAAAGCAATATACCGTTTTGTCTGCTGGACTCTTCTGGTTGCGGGGATATAAAGGGCTTGTAGGTTCATCAAGAACCCTAGGTACCCAGAGCCAATAAATGAGCTGCACCCTGCAGTTGGTTTTCATTCTATACTGGGTATACAGCAATTCATTTGCTGAAATATGAAGAGTGAAAAAGAGGTATCAAGAAAACCTTTGCATTTCCAAAATGGGATCAAGATAAGGTTTTGAGGAGCAGTGGTTATTTGCACATCGCTGAATTCCGAGGTGCCCATACTAGCATGTGAATTGCAGGGCATTTCTCAAATAGACGTCTTTTCTACACACTCTCTTATATTTGGAAGGAAAAAATGTAGAGAAAGATAAGGGGCAATAACACTTGTTTTGCTATTCTGTGTTCCTCCAAGTCTCCCGATAAAAATGATACCTCACTTGTGTGGGTAGGCCTAGTGCCCGCGACAGGAAATGCCCCAAAACACAACATGGACACATCCTATTTTTTTTATAGAAAACACAGCTGTTTTTTCCAAAGTGCCTACCTGTAGATTTTGGCCTCTAGCTCAGCCGGCACATAGGGAAACCTACCAAACCTGTGCATTTCTGAAAACTAGAGACCTAGGGGAATCCAAGGAGGGGTGACTTGCGGGGCTCGGACCAGGTTCTGTTACCCAGAATCCTTTGCAAACCTCAAAAAGTGGCTAAAAAAACAAGTTTTCCTCACATTTCGGTGACAGAAAGTTCTGGAATCTGAGAGGAGCCACAAATTTCCTTCCACCCGGCGTTCTCCCAAGTCTCCCGATAAAAATGATACCTCACTTGTGTGGGTAGGCCTAGCGCCCGCGACAGGAAACGCCCCAAAGTGCAACGTGGACACATCCAAATTTTTGGAAGAAAACAGAGGTGTTTTTTGAGAAGTGCCTACCTGTAGATTTTGGCCTCTAGCTCAGCCGGCACCTAGGGAAACCTACCAAACCTGTGCATTTCTGAAAACTAGAGACCTAGGGGAATCCAAGGAGGGGTGACTCGCGGGGCTCGGACCAGGTTCTGTTACCCAGAATCCTTTGCAAACCTCAAAAAGTGGCTAGAAAACAAGTTTTCCTCACATTTCGGTGATAGAAAGTTCTGGAATCTGAGAGGAGCCACAAATTTCCTTCCACCCGGCGTTCCCCCAAGTCTCCCGATAAAAATGATACCTCACTTGTGTGGGTAGGCCTAGCGCCCGCGACAGGAAACGCCCCAAAGCGCAACGTGGACACATCCAAATTTTTGGAAGAAAACAGAGGTGTTTTTTGAGAAGTGCCTACCTGTAGATTTTGGCCTCCAGCTCAGCCGGCACATAGAGAAACCTACCAAACCTGTGCATTTCTGAAAACTAGAGACCTAGGGGAATCCAAGGAGGGGTGACTTGCAGGGCTCAGACCAGGTTCTGTTACCCAGAATCCTTTGCAAACCTCAAAAAGTGGCTAAAAAAACAAGTTTTCCTCACATTTCGGTGACAGAAAGTTCTGGAATCTGAGAGGAGCCACAAATTTTCTTCCACCCGGCGTTCCCCCAAGTCTCCCGATAAAAATGATACCTCACTTGTGTGGGTAGGCCTAGCGCCCGCGACAGGAAACGCCCCAAAGCGCAACGTGGACACATCCAAATTTTTGGAAGAAAACAGAGGTGTTTTTTGAGAAGTGCCTACCTGTAGATTTTGGCCTCTAGCTCAGCCGGCACCTAGGGAAACCTACCAAACCTGTGCATTTCTGAAAACTAGAGACCTAGGGGAATCCAAGGAGGGGTGACTTGCGGGGCTCGGACCAGGTTCTGTTACCCAGAATCCTTTGCAAACCTCAAAAAGTGGTTAAAAAAACAAGTTTTCCTCACATTTCGGTGTCAGAAAGTTCTGGAATCTGAGAGGAGCCACAAATTTTCTTCCACCCGGCGTTCCCCCAAGTCTCCCGATAAAAATGATACCTCACTTGTGTGGGTAGGCCTAGCGCCCGCGACAGGAAACGCCCCAAAGCGCAACGTGGACACATCCACATTTTTGGAAGAAAACAGAGGTGTTTTTTGAGAAGTGCCTACCTGTAGATTTTGGCCTCTAGCTCAGCCGGCACATAGGGAAACCTACCAAACCTGTGCATAT
Source organism: Pleurodeles waltl (assembly GCF_031143425.1). Taxonomy (NCBI): domain Eukaryota; kingdom Metazoa; phylum Chordata; class Amphibia; order Caudata; family Salamandridae; genus Pleurodeles; species Pleurodeles waltl. Next base: position 513,810,662 of record NC_090449.1, read on the forward strand.
CTGAAAACTAGAGACCTAGGGCAATCCAAGGAGGGGTGACTCGCGGGGCTCGGACCAGGTTCTGTTACCCAGAATCCTTTGCAAACCTCAAAAAGTGGCTAAAAAAACAAGTTTTCCTCACATTTCGGTGACAGAAAGTTCTGGAATCTGAGAGGAGCCACAAATTTCCTTCCACCCGGCGTTCCCCTAAGTCTCCTGATAAAAATGATACCTCACTTGTGTGCGTAGGCCTAGCGCCCGCGACAGGGAATGCCCCAAAACAGAACGTGGACACATCACATTTTTTCATAGAAAACAGTGCCTACCTGTGGATTTTAGCCTCTAGCTCAGCCGGCACCTGGGGAAACCTAGCAAACCAGCACATTTTTGAAAACTAGAAACCCAGGGGAATCCAAGATGAGGTGACTTGTGGGGCTCGGACCAGGTTCTGTTACCCAGAATCCTTTGCAAACCTCAAAATGTGGCTAAAATACCACGTTTTCCTCACATTTCGGTGACAGAAAGTTCTGGAATCTGAGAGGAGCCACAAATTTCCTTCCACCCAGCGTTCCCCCAAGTCTCCCGATAAATATGATACCTCACTTGTGTGGTTAGGCCTGGTGCCTGCGACAGGAATAGATCACACAACGGTCAATGTTGGTCCTTACGTGAGGCAGCTGTTGACCCTGGGGTGATCCATTCCTGACACAGGCACTAGGTGTAGGCACTCAAGTGGGGTAGTGTTTTTATCAGGACAGGTGAGGAGTCACTGGGTGGTAGGAATGTTGTGGATCCCAGCATATTCCTGTAGTTTGTGTGACAGAAATGCGAGAAAAATAGAGTTTTTTTTCAACATTTCAGATTTGCAGGGTATTCTGGGTAAGAAAACTTTGGGGAATCCACACAAGTCACACCTCTGTGGACTCCCCCGAATGTCTAGTTTCCAGAAATGTTTGGGTTTAGTGTGTTTCTCTATATGACCACCGAATCCAGGACCAAAAACACAGGTGCCTGCCTTACAAAACCAGTTTGTTTTGCCATAGACAATTTTGATGTCTCCACAATATGATTTGGGTGGTGGAATTTGGGGCTGAACTAAATTGGTGAGCTCCCAAGAGAGCACTCTCTCTCTGCTTGCCGCCGCATTCACCTGCTCTCTGGGTTGGCCTAACCCACTATTACCCAGTTGCACGAACAGCTTGCGAAGGGACAGCAGGACTGTCCTTATCACCTCCCTCATAATGTACTGGAAGAGGAGTTTTCGAACGGGACTCCTCTGACTGAAAAATCACTCCCAGAGTCTGCGCCATTGTCCTATCCCTCAGATGCTGTCTCAGTATCTGATGTCTCAGTCTCTGATCCTATGTCAGAGCGGTCCTCTATAACCCGAGTGCAGGCAGCAGTCATCCATCAAGATGCCATCTCTGCTATTGGCTAAACTGTTGCTCTAAAACACTAGCCTACGTAGACAGCCACAAAATCGATGGTATGTGTGAGATACGTGCAACAGTAGAGGCCACCTTACCTGCGCTTCTTCCCTCAATCAGCACGTACTTTCAAGACACTCAAAAAACACCTTGTCACATACCATTCGTCACAGTCTTTAGCACCTCCTGCGCCCAGTCCAACAATCATTATTGGTGCTCCCACTCCCTCCTCCTCGGATTCCCTCATTACCACCCAGCAAAAGTGCCCTTCATCTCTCCATAGACTTTACTAATGTACTCAGCTATTTACATAAAATACAGATGTGCTCTTTGCAGTAGGCATATAAGTCTTCTGCGCTTCTTTATGGCACTAAAACTGCCACTAGACAAGTCGGACCCTTTTCCCCCCAGGGAAACCACACACATATTGACAAAAGTGATGTATATATGACAGCCAACCACCTGAAACTCAACTCAAGCAAAACCGAAATAATCCTCTTTGGCCCTCACCAAAAAAACCTGGGACCCCCCATGGTGGCCGACCACGCTAGGCCCTGCACCCACCCCCGCCAACTACGCACGCAACCTCAGCATCATCCTAGACTCCTCCCTCTCTATGACCCAACAAATCAACGCTCTTACCTCCTCATGCTTCAACAAACTCCGTATACTGAAAAACATTCAAATGGATCCCCACAGAGACCAGAAAAACTGTCACTCACGCACTCATCAGCAGCAGGCTTGATTACAGAAACGCCCTCTATGCCGGCACCACTCTAAAACTCAAGTGCAAACTACACGCATCCAGAACTCAGCAGCACGACTCATCCTCGACCTCCGCCGACACGAACACATCTCTCCACACCTCAAATCCCTCCACTGGCTCCCCATTGACAAAAGGATCACCTTCAAGATCCTCATCCTCGCACACAAATCACTCCACAACACAGGCCCTGCCTACCTCAACGAGAGTCACCTTCCACACCCCCACACGAAACGTCCGTTCAGCTGACCTCTCTCTCGCCTCTGTCCCCCGCATCAAACACACCACCACCGGGGGCAGATCCTTCTCCTACATTGCACCCAAAACATGGAACGCACTCACAACCCACATTCGCAAGACCCAAAACCTACTTCTTTTCAGGAAGGGCCTCAAAACCTGGCTTTTTGAACAGTGAACCTCCTAGCCCCTTTCCCTCCCCCCGTCCCCCCCCAGCGCCTTGAGACCCTCACAGGTGAGTAGCGCGCTTTATAAATCTCTTTGATACAGATCTACCTATATATATATATATATATATATACATATATATATATATATATATCTCTACATAGATTTATCTATAGATATATCCATGTACCTAGATATATCTATCTACATAGATATATATATATAGATATATACATATATATTTTTTTTGTTGTTGTATGGTTTCCTTGGGGGCCAAAATGGCCCCCAGGGAAAC